>NC_052043.1:4621777-4921777 GCF_015832195.1 Motacilla alba alba | reverse complement strand
GCTCCATCCCAGGCTCTCTTTCTTTTCCTGGATGCCATTACCTCCCTCCCAGACTCTCTCTTTCCCCAGAGGTGTTCCACAATAAAGTTGTGGGACATTCATCCCTAGAAGAGCATCCTTTGTCTTCTGCTTTTGTCCTTGTTGGTGAAGCCAGGGTCCAGAGCTAGCCAAAGTGGACCCCCACAAGGCTTTCAATCTGACAAATCATCCAGTGAAAAAGGAGCTTTCCTGTGACACAAGGGAAAATAAAAAAGACATTCAATATCTTTAGGTGCTAAATTGAAACACAAGGATTTCTTTCTCATACTAAACCTGTAGGACAGGATTTCACAGCGGGGGAGACTAAGGGCATAGGTTGGTTTTCCCTTTTTCATTTAGTTCCAGTGTTTATTTCAGCCAGGGGTCTGTAGAAACTCTGCCACACTGAAGGCTGTTCCTTTTCCCCCCTAACCTGCACTTCCCAATGACGGAAGTGATGGATTTAGGAGCACAGCTGCACAAACCCTATCAAAATCACAGCTGTTTGCACATGGAAATGGAAATGGAATGGAGATGGCCGTGTGCTGAGCATGCTGCTGGGCCGGTGCCCCGGGGGCCTCTGCTGAGCGCAGCTCCCTGGGCACTGGTGGGGCCGTGCCCTGGGCTTGGCTCACCTGATACTGACACTAAAGGGCTGGGTCACACCTCTGCTCAGGATGATGCTGCTCTCCTCTGCAGAGCCCGTTGTCATCCAGGGTAGTGTCTTCCCAGTGGGATGGGAGCAGCCACCCATGGAATCTTGCCACAGCACCAGAGGCTGTGGGTACCAGCTGGCTGAGCTACAGGACACCCAGATCCCCCCAGCCTCGTAGTGCTCCAGTGTGATGTACAGGGCAGAGCCACTGGCTGCGGGACCAGAGAGACCCAGGTGAGCCTGTGGGGTTCTGGATACTGGGGGATGTGGTGGTTTGGCTGTTTCTCTTCCTGACAATGACAAACTTTGACACAGGCAAATCAAAGAGTTTTTTCAGACAAGTGTCACCTGGAGTCAAGACATTTCTTTCAATCTCATTTGCATAACACAGAGATCTGCTCTGGAGGCCAGTTCTGCAGGAAAATAATCCACAGGCCTGGATATTAAAACATATATGTACAAACTACAACATTCTTCCTTTACTACCTTGTGGTCTTCAGGGCAGCCAGGACAAGGGGTGAGAGATGGGAAATCTTGACTCCATGTTTCAGAAGGCTGATTTATTATATTATGATATATTTTAAAAAACACACTAAAACTATAGTAAAAGAACAGAGAGAAAGATGCATCAGAAAGCAAGACAGGAATAGAAAGGAATGAATAACAAAGGCTTGTGACTCCCAGAGAGTCTCACCCAGCTGCCCCCTTGATTGGTCACTAAGTAGAAACACCTCACATTGACCAATGAAGGAAGCACCTGTTGCATTCTACAGCAGCAGACAGTAATTTGTTTACATTTGTTCCTGAGGCCCTCTCAGCTTCTCAGAAGAAAATCCTGACAAAAGGATTTTCATAAAATACCATAACTACACTACCTAATGCCTACTTTTTTCTTATACCTTCTTATATGAAGAAAAAATAGCAAGAACACTTCTGAAGGAGGAAGCATATCCCCTTATGGCCACTTGGTGGGTAATTTTACCTCTCTGAGACAACCTTGGTATTTTCAAACATGTGACTTTGGAAAACCCTATTTCCAAACCAGCCACCTCAAACTGCTTCTGGCAGGAGGACAGGGAAAAAGTGCACTGGCTGCAAGCAAGTACATTAGAGGTACCAGGGACACAAAGTACAGACCTGTCACCTTGGACTCTACCACAGCCTCGATATAATCTAAGCCATGTTGAACAAAACAGGTGTAATTCCGTCTGTCAGAGAGTTGGACATGGCAAATTTTCAAGTGTGTGCTGCCCTGGGCAGGGCTGTCCTTCAGCAGCTCAGTGTGGCCTCGGTATTGAAGCATCTGCTCCCCATACTGGTCCTGTCCCCCCTTGCAGCCATGCACGAAGGGTGAGAGCTGCTCCCAAAACCAGGTCACCTCCGTGTCCTGTGCATGCTGTTCTGGGGAGAAGCTGCAGGGCAGCATTACGTTCCTGCCCTTGGCCAGGTGACGGGGTTGGGTTGTCCTCTCACCTTGAGCAGAGCTTGGAGAAACACCCGGAGGAAGAAGAGAGAGCCGTGAGCTGTGGCACCTGAGCTCAGGCACAGCAGGTGCTGCTCGGCACTGTTCATGTGCTGCCAGTCCAGGTGTTGTGGTGGTTTATGATGATACTTTGTTCCCTAATCATCTGCTTTATGCCCAGAAATGTCTGTGGTAGCTTTAACATGAACCAGGGGGCAGGGCCCCAGCCTGGGAACCACAGGCATGGGCTCCGTTCAGTCTCTCTCTGGCATAGTCGGCAGCTACAGGGACTGTTACTTCATTGCTTTTGCTGGATTCATTTTCGCCAATTTAGGCAAGAAGCTTCTGGGTGGAATTTTTTTTGGGGGGGGGTTGTTTTTTTGTTTGTTTATGTTTGTGCTTATTTTTGTGTTTTTTCTTCCTCTGGCCTGGAGGCTTTTCACCAGCAAATCCTTTTGGAGGCTTTTCGTTTTGGTTTTTTTTTTTTTTCCTTGAACTGTTTTGGTTCATTTTTTTCTTTGGCCCGAGGAGCCTGCAGGGGCAGCCCTGGCCAGTCCAAACTCCAGAAAAAACAGCAAAAGAAAGGACATTAAAGTCCCCCAACTTCACCTGCTGTGAGGAGAAGACCCAAATCAGAAATCCAACAGGTTCCCAGGCCGCTTCACAAACTCTTTTCTCTGCCCTTCCCAGAGACAAATAAAGGCAGCCGCCATCCTTACCTCTCAGCGAGGTGGGGATGGGGTGAAAGGCTCAATTTTTTTTTTCCTGTGCTTTGTGGGTATCTTGCTTTGTTAATAAACAGTTTTACATTTTTTTTCATTTTCATCCCCTGATATCTATTTCTCTCATTGGCAGAAAAAAAAAGGAGCTATTGAAGCCCTTTCCCTTTAGAGGAAACACTCATTCCAGGGTGTTTCCTCCTGAAATTTGTCTCCAAAACTGAGATACCAGGTCATTGTGCTGGCAGTGTCCCCATGCCAAGCACAAGAGATACTGAGGGGAGCTGGGAGAGGGGCTGTCCCAGACTGCAATGCAAGATCTATTCTATTTGCTATCTGTTAGAGGTGTGGCAGTTATCTTCTGTTAATTGGGCAGGTTCTCTTCCACAACCAATCCTCCCTCCAGGGATACATCTGCTGATAATGAATGTCACTGCATGACTGATAAGAACTAGAGCATCCCATTGTGAGATGTTCTGCCCAGAGGGAGGAGCCAAGCATTCCTACCCGGATATAATCTGGAGATTCTGGAACACCAGCGCAGCTTTCTCCAGGGGATTTCCCAGAGGAACACTGGATCCTCAGAAGAAGACTACACCCTTCGACAGGATCACTGCTCCAACAGAACCACACCTGACACTCCAGGAGGGCTGCAGCCACAATTCCAATTAGACTGCTACCAACACCCTGACCAACAGGGTGTCAGGTTGTATTCTGGCTCTGTCACTGTTATTTTGTATTACTGTATTGTTTATTTTATATTTTTATTTTCTTCCCTAATAAAGAACTGTTATTCCTGCTCCCATATTTTTGCCTGAGAAGCCCTTAATTTCAAATTTATAGCAACTCGGAAGGAAGAGGTCTACATTTTTCCATTTCAGGGGAGGCTCCTGCCTTCCTTAGCAGACACCTGTCTTTCCAAACTGAGACAGGGACCCTGCCCTGCAGCATGGGCAGTTGGCTGGGGCCAGGTCACCACTCCTGCTTCCCTGTCCACTGTCAGGAGAGTTCTTCAAAGCCCTGGTTCTCAAGGGCACAAGTGGTGACCATGCAGCTCAGGGCAGGCAGAAAGCAGGACAAGGAATGATGGAAGTGGCTGGAAGGATTCTGGGAGGTTGGCTGGAGCAAGTGACAACTTGGCTACAAATAAAATTCAAATATCCTTATCTCTTCTCATCCTTTACAACCATCTATTAAAAAATTAGAAATGTCTCAGGTACTCTTGGCATCTCTGAAAATTAAAAAAAAAAAAAAGGCTTTAATAAACTGGCCATTCAACTCACTGAGGAAGTGGTTTTGGTTGAAGTGAAACCAAAGCAAATAAACGTTTTTGACAAGATCACTTTTGATTTAAGTGCTCTGCTGCATCCTTTGCCAGGGCTGCCTTGAAGAAGATGCTTCAGGTCAGCAACATAAAAGAGTCCAGGCTAAATTTGTTGTTGCTGGCTTTTTTCCTTTATTGATCTGATTTTCCAAAGGGTCCAACACACTCTGGACACTGTGCAATAAACAGGAACGTGCAGGAAACAAGAAAACCAGGGAGGGACATGGCAGCAAATTAAAATCAATTCTTCAGCACCATCTCATCCTCACCCAGGTTCAATGAGGTTATTCCAACGCCTGTGCTGCCATGGCTGGAGGAATGCACCAAGATCCAGAGGGATGCTGGTGCTCCCAGAAGTGGAGAAGGTTTATGGAAAGGGCCTGACCCTGCTCTGAGCTCTGCTGTTCACAGGGAGCTGCTGCACTGGCAGCCAGGAAGATACTGAGGCTGGAAGGTGTGCCACAGAGACAGCAGGATCCAGGGGAATCTTACCTAGTGCTGCTCATGAACTTGGAAAAATGTAAATGACAAAAGCCAGCTGAGAGTAGAGGAGCTGGGAACAGGAGCACCATCTGGAGATGAGGAAGGAGAGGGAAAGGGCAAAAGGGAAAACCAAGGGAAGACAAAAAAAAAAAGAAAAAGAAAGGCAGAATTCACTTTTAAAGGGATTCATTGCTGAATCCAGCTCCTTTTTGTAAAGCCTAGTGAAGAACCTCAGATGCCAAAGGTTGAAATTGATTTTCCATCTTCAGCCTGACATTGGTTAGTGTTTTATACACAAAGTACAAGACAGGTATAAAAGGTTGTGGGGATTTCCCAGGGGAAAGCAATAGACAGCCTGCTCTGCTTTTTTGGTTCAGTATTAAGAGACAAACAGGTGCGGAATGAGAAGAAGTCCTGACCAAATCAGGACTTATTCCATGCACCTCAAAGAGAGCAGGAAGTGGCCTTGGACCAGTGGAAAAAATACCCAAAACACTAATCCAAGGCCCAGCCAGGACAGGACCTGACCCTGCTCTGCTCTCCCACCTACCCTTTTTGTTCAATCACTTGGATCCACTTTGCTAACAAGAGGTGGAAACCACAGGCAGTCCTGACAGATGCTGTAGCTTGTCCCGCCCAGATGGTGACGGGGAAGCGACAGTCCCCTTTCAAGCTCCGCTGATTCCCAGCTGCCAGGGAGGCGCAGAACCAAAGACAGCAGCACGGATCCTGGGATAACTTTATTTGATGGTACAACTTCCCCTTCAGCGTTCCCAGGACCCCGAGCTCGGGGCAGACAAAGCTTATAAACAAGGGGAGGGCTGAGGGGAGGATACAATCTTCAACTAATCAGAACTAGAGATAACATACAAGGCGTGCATTCAAATATCAACCAATGAAGAATCCCAAGGGAAAAGAACAGTTTCAGTGAACTAATGAAGTTTAAAGAAGTACAAAACTGACAGGGAAGTTTCTTGAGAGAAGGCAGGTTTTAGGGAGAGATTGGCATTTCATGAAAGGAGGAGTAAAGGAAGTTCTGGGAAAAGGGCAGAAACCCAAAAAACAGCATAAGGAAATTACAAACTCATAAATCAAACAATAATCATACTAATAAAACAAAACACACCACAACAAGATGCCAGAGGGTCCTTTCCATCTGCAGATTCCCAAAAAATGCCACATAGCTGGAGACCCTGAGCTCTCTCCCGCACTCTGAACTGGAGGAAGAGCTGCTTGGCCATCACCCAGTGCTTCAGAGAGGTACCCTGGTCCCAGCTAAGTCTTTCCCTGCCTGAAAAGGAAACAAAAATGTCACCCTGTCCCAGCTTGCTACCCATTTCCTCCTGCACTACCTCCGCACCAAAATTACAGTTGCTGAGCAACTTGGAGGATTTTGGTAATGCTTTTGCTCTGGTCATGCCCTTCTGGCAGCATGCACAGACACACCCCTCTGCAGGGACTCTCCGGGGCTGCATGTGACAGCCTCCTCTCACAGCGCTGCCTGGACTGGCAGCAGTTTGCACATCCCTGGCATGAGCACAGAGGCAGTGGGAAGGAGGGAGGTGATGGAGCCGGATTCACACCCAGAGGCAGTGCCAGGGTGGCAGCAAAGCCCAGCAGTAGCTTAAAAACTGGTTGAAAGCAATTCCCAGCTGAAAGGCGAGGCCATCAAGGATGGTTCCTTTAGGGAAATCTGCTGCCCTGAGAGAGGCAAAGGCAGTGCCAGTGGAGCTCAGCCCAGCTAGGTGCAGCACCGTCCCAGCCCAGGCAGGCATGGGGCACCTGCTGGGGGAAAAGGACCTGATCAGCTACCTGGCCAAAAGGGGTGACAAGGAAAAGAGATAAGCAAAAAATAAAGGGTACAGAGACACAGACCTGGACAAGTGTCCTGGTTTTAAAGACAGGCGTCTGCCAAGGAAGGTGGGAACCTTCCTTGGAATGGCCAAATTATTATAACCTTGGAATCAAGGGGCTTTCAGGCAAGGAAAAGGAATAACAATTCTTTAACAGTGTGTGTGTGTATATATATATACACATACACACACACACACACATATATATATATACGTGTGTGTGTGTGTGTGTGTGTGTGTCTGTGTCTGTGTGTGTGTGCAACAGAACCACAAACCCAGTCCCAGCCAGAAGCACAGCCCCAGTCCCACAGGGACAGCCCCAGCCCCACAGCCCCAGCCCCAGTGCCAGCGGCACAGCCCCAGCCCCACAGCCCCAGCCCCACAGGGACAGCCCCACAGGCACAGCCCCAGCCCCACAGGCGCAGCCCCAGCCCCACAGGCGCAGCCCCACAGGCACAGCCCCAGCCCCACAGGCGCAGCCCCAGCCCCACAGGCGCAGCCCCACAGGCGCAGCCCCAGCCCCACAGGCACAGCCCCAGCCCCACAGGCACAGCCCCAGCCCCACAGGCACAGTCCCAGCCCCACAGCCCCAGCCCCACAGGCGCAGCCCCAGCCCCACAGGCGCAGCCCCACAGGCACAGCTCCAGCCCCACAGCCCCAGCCCCACAGGCACAGCCCCAGCCCCACAGCCCCAGCCCCACAGCCACAGCCCCAGCCCCACAGGCGCAGCCCCAGTCTCAGCCTCTCTCGGCCGCAGGCTCTTTCCCCTTTGGTGCAGTTCCGGGCACAGCCGGCGGGGGCGCTGGTGGCTCCCGGCCGGGCGGGGCAGGTGCGATGATTGCCCCGCGGCTGCAGGGGGCGCTGCGGCGCCAGCTCGGCTGCCTCTGCACACGGCAATGGCGGGCAGGCGGGATGG
Organism: Motacilla alba alba; assembly: GCF_015832195.1. Lineage (NCBI taxonomy): Eukaryota > Metazoa > Chordata > Aves > Passeriformes > Motacillidae > Motacilla > Motacilla alba. The sequence continues at coordinate 4,914,347 of NC_052043.1, read as the reverse complement.
AGCCAACGGGCTGCAGCAGGAACCTCGGAGCGGCGGCTGGAACCGCAGGGACGAGCAGACTCCGGAGTAGCAAACGAAATATAGCAGAAACTCCGCAGCTGCAGCAGGAGCCGAGGGCTGTCCTGGCAGGCAGGGGTGCTGAGTTACAGGGCAGTGAAAAACCCGGAGCAGTGGCAGAGAAGCGGCGGGGCTGGGCAGCGGCCACTCGGCTCCCGAGCACTGCCGGGAGAGGCTCCCTCGGAGCGGGAGGGGACTCAGGGATCCCGGGGCTTCCCCTGAGGCACCCGAGTAGATGGTGAGGGACCTTTGTTACGGGAGGCGGGTGTTAATAAGGTCACAGTGACACGCCCGCTCTCATGAGCAGAGTTTCACTCACGGCAGGGGAAGGCAGGAGGAGACCCATCCCGCAGAGGTGGGGAATTCTCCCTGCAGTGAGTGCAGCCTGTCCCCCCTCTGATGTCCAGAGCTACAGCCTCTCCTGCCAGCCCAGATCTCCCGGTGTTTCTGCCCTTCCCAAGAGAATGCCCCTCAGCTGCCAGCACCACTCCTCCCCCTTCTCCTTGGCCATATCTTGTCTCTCTTAAGGATCAGTCACTATTGTCTCTTAGCAACAAATGGGAGAAAATTCCCTGAAAGAAACAAAAGGAAAAATCCTAACCCCCAAAACCAACAAATGATAGCAAAGAAAGTGTAATAATTGAACCTCATAATTTAACGATGGTGTTATGAGTAATTTAGTAATTCGTGCTGATTAAAACTCTATGTGTATGGAATATGTCCGAATTATAAAAATCTTAAGAAACACCGTGGTCGGGACAGAGAGCAACCACACAGGATGGCAGAATCGCAGCTGGCAGGAAGGGAATTAACATAGAAATAGGACATACCCCGGCACAGGAGGCGACCATCATCCTGGAATGACCAGGAGCCACCCAGAGAAGATGGCCCATGAAGATGTGCAGTACAGATAATCAGAGCCATCGGGAACACACATCTGAATACCCGATTCTGGTAACCCAGCAATATCACACATTGCTTCCCACATTGCTTCCTGGACAAGGCTTTGTGCAGCACAGGACACAGAATGAAACCAACATGGATATGGAGGGCACTGAAAGAACACAAAGAACTGAGCCTCGGGCTAGAAAAAGAGTTTAAGAACAGACTCTGCCATGCAGCATGTGTGAACCATGGGGGCTTGATGCGATAGAGGTCAGGCCAGTGTTCACCTAGCTCCGATCCCGAGCTCGGCGCTGTCCCTCCATTGTGTGGCTATCAGGACTGTATAGCGGTCGTGAAATAAATTCTATTTTTCATTTTTTATTAAACTGGCTCGCTCAATTTTTACCTTTAACAATGGGATCACAGTTCCAGGGAAATTCAGCCTGCATAGGTGTGCAAAGCTGGACATCAGAAAACTCCACGTGCCAAGGGAAGGATGTGAGCACTAAAGCCATGTGGAATGAAAGGATTTGGGGAGAACAAGGTGTCAGACATGCCAAAAGAGTACAAGAGGAACTAGTCATGGGTAAAGTGGAACTGGTCAGTGAGCTTGGCCAAGGCAGGGGCAGAGGCAGAGGGTTCATGCAGCAGCAGCTGCCCTTGCATCCTGCTTTATTTGTGCTCAGCTGGTGCCTTCCAGAGTGATGTGGCAAAGCAGAGTGGGATGCCTTGCGTTCCCTGTGACTGGTGTTATGAATGAGTGTCAAAATTCATATTTATTAGGGTAGAAGAATAGATTCAGAATAGTATAGAGTAAGGTAGAAGGAGAGTTACGTTTAGACATGTTCTCAAAGAAATACACCAGAAAAGTCAGTGCAGCAAAGCACCAACGCCTACCACACCAATAGACTCTATTTACATGTAAAAACCCAACAGAGACAGTCAGTTTCACAATTGCAGCCCCACAGGGAATGATGTCATCAGCAGCACACCTGAATCCCCTGACTGAAGGGGGAAACTCACTAGAATTTTAAAACAGTTCTGGGAAACTTCGGTTTGCAAAAGAGATTTCCAGTAAGAACTGAGTATCGGATGATAAGGATATCTCTCTCGGGATGTGATTGTGTATTGTTAAGATTAATCCTGTCTAGCACAAGACCAAAAGTCGATGAATTATTCCCGAAGACATCGAGGACAGGACCACCTTCCATCAGATACCATTCTACTGGACCGGAGAAACATTGGAAACTTGTTTGGTTATGAAAAGGACAATGGACTTCCTAGCCCGCGGCAAAAAAAATGGGATAAAAAGACCTACATGGAGAAAGCTGGTGTGCTCGCCGCACTCTGAAGCTGCCAGTGCTTAGAGTTGCTCAGGGCGTCACCCAGGGTCTATTTCCCGGGCTAGACCCTGTCCGATCCGTGGCTTACCGAAATTTTGTCAATTTGCGCGAAATAAATTTTGTACTTTGTTTTTATATCATAATTTGGCTCTGGCAAATTATTGATAAAATTCAATTGGCAATCGCACTCACAACACTGGGAATAAGGCTGTCATCCCTCGACACAGGAAGATCTGCCCAGAGAACAGAGAGGTGGCATGCAAAGCCCAGCACATGCTGTTCCCCATTTACCAGTTGAGCAATCGGGGCGGCACATGCCCTGCACACATCTCCACCATGAACCCATGCAGCAGGACAGAACTGGGCAAACAGCCTGGGCAGGAGGCAGACCTCCCCTTTTCCCAGAATGCAGCTTGGACACCCAGAGCATGGCCACTGCTCTGCAGCTGGTGTTCTCACGTGCCATCCCAAGAGGCTGGAGGTGCCTGTGGGACCATGGCCCAAGAGGGCTCTGAGCATCCTGCACAGGGAGATACAGACTCCTCCAGCACTCAGGGGCTCTTATCACCCACCTGCAGCTGGGCTGAGGGAGGGGAGATGCAGCAGACCCTGTGATGTAAACAGGACTGGGCACTGCAGGAGCAGGACAAATTGCCAAATTAAAGTGTTGGATGAGGTCCCACATGGGCTGGTAGCTTCAGGGCATGGGAAGTCATTGCCCAGAGGATGGGAGGGGGAAGTTTGGTGGGGTGGTACCCAGACAGACTCCCAGGTCTGCTGTCCAGGCCATCCAGCCCCTCTGGACTGTGCCCTGCTCACTCAAACAAGCTGGAAGTGCTGGGCAAGCTAAGTCCAGCCATAAGTGGATGAGGGGATCAGAGGAGTGGGAAGCAGACTGAAGACCTTTCAACCCGTCTCAAACCTGCTTTCCTGGAGCCAACCTGCAGACTGAGCAGGTAAGTACATCAGTAAAAAGTGCTGAATGCTGTGACCTTCCCATTACTCCTTCTCTGCTTTATCATCTTCAGGCAGTCCTCGAGTCTTGTAATTCCCACTTTCAGTAGTGAATCCTGTCTGCCCTGCTGTTGATTGACTGTGGATATGCTGGCATCCAGGATGGAGACCGTAGAAAGTGAGACCCTGATTGATGAGGTGGAGGAGATGAGTGGAAGAGGTGAGTTTTCAGAAGGGAACAGGAGGGGAACTGTCCTCTGTTGAGGACAAAATGCATCCTGCTTCTGCTGTGGGACAACTATTGAAGGTCAAAGCACTGGGGCTTGTCCCCAGACTAGGCTTTTCATGGGATGGGACTTGGTGGCTGCAACACTCCCAGCTGAACTCTTGGCGCTCACCTGTACACCCAGCTCCAGCATCAGAGGCTCCTGAGCTGGCGTCCTTGGCCCCCTCCACTGTCCATAGAAAAAGAGATGTGAAACCAGGGCCATGGGTTACGGGTCTTGGGGTAACTTCTACTGTGGTCAGCACTGGTGTGTGCCCTGACCTGCCTGTTCTCCTCTCGCACCACCAGAGACACCCAGGCTCAGGTCCAGGTGGCTGCACTGCCGGTGTGCACCCACCCACTCAGGTGCCGCCTCCTCCTCCAGGAAACTGAGGTCGCCTTGTACAGAATGTGTGCAGGCTCCTGGGGTGGGGACAGGGATGGGGCAGCAGGGAGCCAGGAACAGTCCAGCTAGGAGGGTTTTCCCACTGCAGGGAAAAGGAACTCACCCTGTCCCTTCTCTTGCTGGGATGGATGCAGCCCCAGGGCTGCCTGTTCTGAGCAGCTTCTCCTCCTCTGTCCCCAGCTGACGTGACTCTGGACCCAGACACTGCCAACCCCTTCCTCGTTTTGGCCAGCGACCATCGAGGGGTGGGACGGGGGCACGAGTGGACCTTGCTGCCCAACAACCCCGAGCGGTTTGACACGGAGCCATGTGTGCTGGGCAGCCAAGGCTTTGCTGTGGGGAGACACTACTGGGAGGTGGAGGTGGCCGAGGCAGGGGACTGGTGGGCAGTGGGAGTGGCCCAAGAGTCTGTCAGGAGGAAGGGGATCCTCAGTTTTACACCCCAGGAGGGGATCTGGGCTGTGGGGCAGTGGTTTGGACAGTACCATGCTTTCAGTGATCCTGACTGGACCCCACTGCACCTTACCTGCCTCCCCAGGGCCATCCAGGTCTGCCTGGACTTTACAGACAAGCAGGTGACTTTTGCTGATGCTGAGAGTGAAGCCCCAGTCTTTGCTTTCTGCCTGGCCTCGTGTGCTGGGGAGAGGCTGCGCCCGTGGCTCTGGGTCGGGATGGACTCGTGGCTCAAGCTGTGCCCCTGACAGGGAGGGAACATGAGGGGCAGGGGAGAGACTGAAAGGTGAACGCCATCACCTTGGGTCTTGATGCTGGGAACTGGGAGGGTCCTGCATCCTGCTGGCTTCTCCTCATGTGGATCCTCTGGCCACCAAGGAGAGGACTGGCAGGTCATGGAGGTGGATGCCACAACAGAGCCTCCTTTATCCCCCCACCCCTCAGCTGGGACTACAGGGACAACAGGGAGCACAGAGACTGGGTGCAGGGAGGAGCTTGGTGCCTGGTGGTCTCATGTGAGGGACCATCACTGAGTGCCAGAGCACCGCAGAGCTGCTCTGTACGAGGCCACGGAAATATAGCAGGGTCCAGCTCCTCCACAGGTGCTGGCATAGTGCCTCTGGCTTTTTTTCAATTAAGTTAAAAAACCCAAACACAGCTGGATACTCATGATAACACTTATCTTCCCCACACATCCAGTGCCTGTCCTTGCCTGATGTGCACCAAGCACATTTCTTGCAGCAGAGCACTGGTGGCAGTGCAGGGGCAGAAGCAGGGGCAGGCCAGGAAGGAAAGCACAATGCTGAGCTGTGTCTGAAATCCACAGGAGAGGCAGGAATCCACAAGAATGGCCACAGATCTGCCATTCTCAAGGTCCCACCTCACAGGATCCTGCTAAATCCTGTCCTTAAGAGTGGAGAAGGTGGATGTAGGTGAAAGGGGACATTGCCTGGGTCCAGCCTAGATTTCATCTCTGAACACTTCTCTGGACCTTCTTTACTGCCACTTCAGTTGTCATTGTTATGGATGAATGTCAAAATTCATATTTTATTTAGGTAGAAAGCAAATGCAAGGTGGTATAAAATATATTAAAGGTAGATAGATATTAAAGGATTGGGGTTGGTGTGGGGATCGCGTCTGGACATGTTTCAGAAAAAGCCAGGAAAAGCGGCCAGCAGTATTGAGAAACCAACACACACACATACCACACCAACAGAATACATTTACATGTGAAACACAGCAGGAACCCATGGTTTCGAAGTTTCAGTTAAACAAGGAATTACGCCATCGGCAGCACATTTGGCTACTCCCGACCGGAGGGAAGAAGCACACACTATTCAGAATTTTAATCTACTTCTGGGAAATCTCTTAGTTTGTAAAAGAGATTTCCAGTGAGGACTGCATATCGGGTATTCAGAGTGTTAACAAGGATATCTCTCTCGGTATGAGACGGTGTGGATTGTTAAGCTTAGTTGTTTGAGTCCTGTCTAGCACAAGACCAGAAGCCGATGAATTATTCCCAAAGACATCGAGGACTGGACCATCTTCCATCAGATAGCATTCTACTGGACCAGAGAAGCCTTTGGGACTTGTTTGATTATGAAAAGGACAATGGACTTCCTAGCCCGCGGCAAGAAAAATGGGATAAAACCTAGGTTTGAGAAGACCGTGGTGTGCCGCCGCACTCCGAAGCTGCCAGTGCTTGGAGCTGCTCAGCGTGTCACCCAGGGTCTATTCCCGGGCCAGACTCTGTCCGATCCGTGGCTGACGGAAATTCTGTTAAATTTACGCGAAATAAATTTTGTATTTTGTTTTTATATCATAATTTGGCTCTTGCAAATTATTGATAAAATTAGATTGGCAATTTCATTCATAACATCATCGTTGTGGTGGCATCTGGGCACAGGCAACAACATTGGTCTCCCTGCTCCACTCCAGGAGCTGCAGAGTTGCAGCGCTGGGTCAAGCCCAGGTATCTGCCCCCAGAGCTCTGCCCTAAGCCTCTTCCACTGTGGTAGCATCAAGACTGGGGAAACCCAGAGTTCTCTGTTTCCAGTGAGGCACTTCCTACTCTCCATGGGCAGGAGCCTCTGAGACTGTCCTAGTTTTGCTTGGGATGGAGTTAATTTTCCTCTCAGTGGCCAGCACAGTGCTGGGTTTGGCATTTAGGGTGAGAATAATATTGATAGCAACAACCAAACCATCAGCCATGTGGTGTTTACCATACCTTTTCAGTGTCTCATGCTCTGCCAGCAAGGAGTTGCACAAGAAGCTGGGGGGGAGCACAGCCAGGACAGCTGACCCGAACTGGCCAGAGAGATATTACACACCATAAAACATCCTGCCCAGTGTATAAACCGGGGGAGCTGCTGGTGAGGGGCTGATGGCTGCTGGGAGACAGGCTGGGCACAGATCAGCGGGTGCTGAGCACCTACACTGGGCATCACTTGTTCTATTTTTTTCATTGCAATTATCATTAGTATTATGACATATTACTTTATCTCAATTATTAAACTGTTTTTACCTCAAATCAAAAGTTTTTCCCCCCCTCCCCCTTGGAGGGTGGTGTGTGACTGAGTGGCTGTGTGGTGTTTAGTTGTCAGCTGGGGTTACACCGTGATTGAGGTTCACAGCAGAAGGTTGGGTATAGAGATGGCAGATTGTTAGTTCTGTATTTTTGTCCTTTGTCATGCAAAACATCCCAAAAGAGTTGTGCTGTGCATTTAGGGGCACCTACCTCAATCAAGAAGAAGAAATTCCTTTCTGAAAGCCAGCTAAGTCCCTCAGACTGGAGAAAAGTTGGGATTTTCAACAGATTGGTGTCTGGGAACTTCTTCACTGGAATTTTGTGGTTTGGAGGGAGTAAATATTTTGCTCTGGTTTCCTTTTTGATGTGCCCCCCAAAAATTAAATTTAAAAAAATCAGCTCTCTGGGAGCTGAGTTGCATAATTGCAGCATTTGTGTGAGAAATACACAATTTCATGTAGAATCGCACCACAAAGATTCAGGGGAGCTTAAATTCAGCTCTCATGTGTTGGAGGTCTCTGCATGTTGGAGCCACAACAGGTAGGAAGGGTAAGGAACACCAGGGTCCTTGAGCAAGGCTGGACCCACATGAGCTCTACGTGGTTTTGGGGAGACAAGGGCCGGGAGGTTTGTGCCATACCCAGCGTGGGCACAGACAGCACATCAGAGCAGTGACCTGCTGCCTCCTCAACTGTGCCTGGACACAGAGGCCACAGGGCAACTCCCAAAGCCCTTGGTCCACAGCAGGGTGGGATCAGACTCCTGAGACCCTCCTGCTGCCAGGGAAAAAGGCTGCAGCAGTGGACAGTGGAAGCACCTCAACAAACATGCTCTTCCCAGCACTGGTCTGTCAGACATGCTCCAAACAAAGTCTGCCTGGATTTGGCACATCAGCCAAGCAACTGTGACTGAACGCCCATTCCCGTGAAACTGTTTCCTTTTTCCTGGTGAGCCCTTTCTCTGGGACTTCTGCTCCTTTTACACTGTTCTTGCTGTTGCAGATGCCACTTTGTCTTCACCCCACACTGCCAGATTGCTGTATGGCATCACAGTTTTATTTTAAACTACTTGGCTGAGCCAAACATGCCACTCTCTTTTTTAATTTTTTTTTTCTTTTAATATAAACAAGCCCAGAAAACACTTGATTTGAGAGCCTGGCCAAGAAACTCATCCAAGGTCTTGCCCAAGGCTGAAGCCTTGTCCAGGACCTCAGAAATGCATCCAGCATTGCTGTTGCAGTGCTTTGAGTGGCACTTTAAATGGGCAGCTTCACAATTTTCCAACCCCCTGCTGCAAGTGTGGCATGACCAGATTTTCAACACAGATCCAGGGCCAGGGGCCAATGCTGCAGGGGATATTGGGTCTCCTCATTGCTCCACAGAACAGGGAATGATGGCTGTCCAAGTCTCTGCCCCGAGGTTCCATGCCCTGCAACCCCTGCCATGGTGCTGGCCCTGGATGGCTCTCAGAGCCAGCTGGTAGCAAGTACACAGAGCAAGGCTCCTGCCCTGCAGCTTGCTGCCAGCAGCTCTTGCACACTTGGGCACAGTGCAGACACAGCTCAGACACAGCTCCAAGCGGCTCGGACACACTCAAAGACAGCTCTGACACAGTCAGACACAGCTCTGACACAGCTGGACACTGCCCACCTCACCAGGGCTCAGGCCAGAGTGTGGGCTCACAGACGTGTCCGGCGTCTCCCACAGCCCTGGAGTGAGGGGCTGGGCTGCAGGGCCGTGGGCAGGCCTGGGTTGGGCAGCTCACAGGGAGCCTCTGTAGGGTGGCATCATGCAGCATCAGGGTTGCTCCCTGCAGCCCCATACACACCCCTGGCCCAACCAGGGGCCAAAGGACTCTTGACTTGGCCCAAATATCATCGCCTTGCTTGGCCCACGCCAGGCAGGCTTCTGTACACTGACAGAGAAACTGCCCAGAAATGAAAAAAGCCTTGGGGTTTGTCCAACTTTGAAATCTTCTGCTGGGGCCCTGGGGGCTAGCCAGGGCAGCTACTGCAGGCAGGGGGTACCGGGGTGCTCTCAAGGAGGCAGCCTGGGCTCTGCAGCCCTGGCCCCCTTCAATAACAACACAACAGCCCAAAGTTTGTCTCACTTTTATTTACATCATTGCACAGCCCATTTCCCCAGAACGCACTGGAATGTGGTGGGTCAGACACCGATTGCCCACATCCACGAGCTGAACATCTCTGGGAAGGAGGACAAGACTCAAAGAGTCACTACTGGGTCTTGTGGGGGCACATGCAACAACTCCAATTATTGGCAATGACAACAAAGCCAAGGATGCCGAGTGCAGCTACGGCCACACAGAGAACTGGCCCCCCCAGCCAAGGGCTTCTGGCTTTCACAGTTGCATATTTGGATTGGTGGTGGGTTTCTTAACTGGAACAGTGGCTCTAACAAGCCCTTACCCTGGGGATGTGCTATGGGAGAGAGCATCCCTCATCACCTGCCAGAACTTGGTGCCTTGTGGGGCCAAGCTCCTGGGAGGCAGCTGGGGCTGGGAAGGTTAAACCGCTCACACTCCCCCCCACCCCCCCGTTCTTCTTCACTGGTGATGTCCTGGTGACAAGGGGGTTGTTGGGAAGGGGCTGAAGGAAGGGGCACCCAGGACAAGGCACAGAGCAGTGGTGCAGAGCCTGCTGCCATGGAAGGGGTGTGCAGGGCGGGAGCTCCTGCGTGGGAATGGGATGGGACTGGAGTAGGGACTGTCACGGGAGCTGGGCTGCAGCAGCCTCTCCACCAAGAGTACCAGAAGCAGAGTAATGCCTGAATGAGTGCATGACTGGGAAAAGGGCAGACACCCACAGGTATGTGGAAGAAGGGAAGGGACAGTGGGACGGCGGGCTGAGAGAGGGGAGCAGAGATGCGCAGCCTGGCTGGAGCAGAGGACATTCGCCCCACAGTCACACCAGCCCCTCATGCTTGGAAGAGAGACCAGTTCAGAGCAGCCCTCAGGGCACACAGAGGCTGCTGTAAGATGTGTCAGGGTGTCCCCAAGCTGCACCTGGGAGAGGGGACAGAGGAGAGAAGACAGACACCAGGGCCAAGGGCTGGAGCAATCCTATTGGGCAAGATGGCACATTGGTCCTTCTGCTCAGGCCACCAGCAACTTCCAGCTCAGGCTGACTGAACACACAAGGAAACACATCTTGCTTTGCAGCTAGAGAGGAGGAGGAGAAGGAAGTGCACATGGTGCTTTGAATTCAGGAAATTACAGATCTCCATCTCACAGGGCATTGCACTGACCCACTTGCTTTCAGCAAAGGGGCAGAGGGACATAGTGCATGACCACCACCCACTGCAAGGACACAGGCCCCTCAGAGCCTGCCTCTTACCTGCTCTCTACCCTCACCACCATGGAGCCAGAGCCCAGGCTCCAGAAAAGCAGCTGCACACACCTCTGGAGCACCTGGAAGGGCAGCATCACCGCCAGCGTCCTCACGGCCTGTGCCACTCAGAAGGCTCAGGAAAGCTCAGCACCAGGCACTGTCTGGCAGGGTGAGGTGGCAGAGGCAAGGACCAAAGCCAAACCAGGGGGACTCTTGGCAAAGGGGGCATTCTGAGACAGAGGGCTTTGAGAGCTGCATGTGCTGGAAACACAGGTGAAAGGAGGAGGAGGAGGAACACTGGCCCCACAGGACAAGGGACCCAGAGTCTGTTCTCTGGGACCAGCAAACTGGGGGGGGTTCACTAGAGGACACAACAGGCAGGCAGTGCTACCAGGGATGAACCCAACCCCAGCAGCTCCTCTGGAATGTGCAAATAAAGCGCAGAGACAGCCAAGAGCACCTGCGTCCTGCCAGCGCCGCAGGGCATGACCTGCCCCCTAAGGTACATGTGAAACTGATGCTACAGGAGGTCCAGCCTCAAGCTGGCAAAAGGACATCAGCAAACAGAGACTCCAACTCTCACCTTCTGGGGGCAGGAAAGCTCCTTTCTCAATCTTTTCAAAGCAAAAGGCAGTGGTGGGTTTAGCTAGTACGGAGCCATCTCTTCCCACCCTCGGATCCTCCATCTACCTTTGCCAGACAGACAAGGGCCGAGTGCATCTGAGTCCTGGGGATAAGCCAGGATCTCAAGGAAAGCATTTTGTGAGATCATGTCTGCACCGGAAAAGATTCTCTCATTCTGAAACTGATTTTGAGATTCTCAAAATTACAGTACTTTACAATACAAAATGTCTCCATTCAGTATTATGTCATTTTACTCCTTCTGGGATTGTAAGAATTATTAAAAACACTCAACTTTCTAGAAAGGACAGAACACCACAAAAGAGACCAAAGAGTAACGGGAAGGCTGCTGTAGTATATCAAAACCAATTTAGTGCAAAGGAGAAGGGGACTTTCAAGAATGGTTGATGAAAAGTGTTCCTCATACGCTCATTTGGAGAAAAGGCATTGATTTAACCTCTGAATGAGATCAGGTTGCCAGCTTCTATCCTGAAGCTTAGAACATCAACACAAAAGGATTGAAACACAATATGCATGGCCATTAAAAAATAATATTATATATAGATATATATATATATAGAGAGAGAGAGAGAGGGAGATGTTTTCCATGTATGGTATTTCGTTATAGGAAAGTGTCCCTGCAGACAGGCATTTTCTGCCATCAGGCTCTTCTGGGCCATTTCACCCACAGATGTTGATTATGCGTCTCTTTGCCAAGGTCTGGAGCACGTGCTGAGCGCACCCTTTGGGTGGGATGATTGTTTTCCAGCATCCCCACAGCTGCCATGGTCCCTGGGCCTGTGGGGATGCCCGACCCTCCACCCTGGCCGGCCGCGGGACGGCTCAGACCGTGGTCTCATCCGCGGCCTTCTTCATGAGCTTGGCAGAGAGGAGGGAGTGGGGCACGGGGTGAGGGCTCCGCGAGGCTGGGATCATCAGGCGGACTTTCTGGTTGGTCCTTCGCCACTCCGAGTACAGCTGGCAGTGGTAGCGGAACGAGACCTGGCAGGCGAGAATGCAGCACTGTCACCAACCCCGCCCCTCGCTCCGGAGCACACACGGGACAGCCCGACGCCCACAGCCCTCTGCCTCTGGGGACTCCTTATCCTGAGGCAAGGGACACAGCACTGACCCCGGCACGGTTTGGGGCATATCCATAGCCTCTGACAAGAAATCAATCCCTTCCTGGTGACACCAGGATGAGTAGGGCATGGCCAAGGGGGCCTTCTGGGCAGCACCAGCAGAGCAGGATGGGGATTGCTCAGCTGGGTTTGGGTCCAAGCTGGTGAAATGTGGTGGGGATGAGCTGCAACTTGCCCCTTCATCCAGCCCCGGGCTGCAGCCAGCACCTTCAGTGAGCAAAACAAAGATCTGAACCCAACCAGCCTCCTCCCATTTCACAGGCCCCAGGGGACCTTCTTTGTCCTGCACAAAAACCTTCCCTCCTTTGCCTGCCATAACAGGACAGCAGCTGGACTCATTGTTTCCTGACAACACCGTGGCCTGGGAGACTTGTCTACCTGGAGGGAGACAGGGGAGGATGCAAAAGGCTGGAGGGACCCAGAGCAGCCCAGCAGAGGCAGAAGCTGGCCCTGCAGTTTCAGAGCAGCCCTGTGAGGGGAGCTTTGAGTTTGGCTTAAATACCGAATCCAGTCAGCCACTGATCTAAAACAGGCCTTCTTACAGGAAGGGTTTAGCTGGCAACTGGGACATACCAGCAAGTGCATCTGACACAGAAAACTCAGTAAAACTGTTACTTCTGGATGGGTCTATGAGACACCTTATGAGAAATGAAGCTGTGCCCCTGTGGCACTGAGGTAACTGAGCTTACTGATCTGTGCACACCCCTGCTTCCTGTTGCAGAGGGATTCTGGCAATAAGACTGCTGACACATAATCTCCCAGTTTTCAGAGAATGGGGAGCTAATGGTGGGAACCTCGAAGAAGGCTCCTGCTCCTCACAAAAGAGCTGCAGCCTTGGCTACTGCCTTTCTCACAACCCTCACACCGGTTACAGCCATGAACCCCTTCCCACATATTGGCCCCTTGGACTGCACAGCCCAGGGTTGAACGAGCTGAATATAAATAAAGGGGCTTCACCTAATGTCCTCCTCTGCTCAAGGAAAAGTGAAGCACAGCAGAATTAGAGCCATTTTAGTCAGGACTGGTTACTGCACAAACATTTTTCCATTTCCTCCAGGTTTCCAGCTCCTCCCCACCAGTCCTGAGATAGAGAAAATGGAAACACTTCCTCTTAAGGTTTCCAATTTTAGCTTGGCTTCCTACAGAAACAAGCTTCATGCAGCATGGACACTTTCCTCCATGGCTCCATGCAAGGAGTGCCTTCAGCTTTGCCCCCAGGCACTCTCGACCCCAGAGCAGGGGCTGCTGCAGCACCAGCTCATCCTGCCCTGGCTCCCAGGTCTGTGAGGGAGAGTTGTAAGGAGTGTCCAGCCCCAGGGGAATGGGTTACTCTGAGAAATTGGAAAACGAGACGACAAGGAAATGGACTGGGGAATTTCTACTGCCCACAGGACTCCCAGATTTTTGGGGTCCCACTATTTCTCCTTCATCAAGTGCACTTCTTCCCTTTCCAAAATGATGTTTCCCTGCAAGGAGTTGGAAAAGGGCATTCATTGACAGGGCATGAGCACACAAAGGGCTTGCTTGGAATAGGAGAGCCAAAATCAAGATGCAAACCCAGAAGTCCACCCAGCAACACAAGACAAAAGAAGTGAATGGGAAACAGAGGGAAGTCCCTGGCCTAGCAGCCCCTAGAGAGAGCAGCCCTGGGGCCTGGGGAGGGACCAGGGAGCCCCACTGAGCCTCCACTTGTGCCACACGCAAACCCGCATTCGCTGTCCTGCTCTTCTCAGCTCCCTGCAAGATACAAGCTCTTTGCCCCTAATTCAGCATGTCCAGAAATGCCAAACAAGGCATCTGCAGGAAGCTCTCTCCCAGCAGGGATCAGTTCAACACCCAGACTGGTTCAAGTGCAGGTTCCCAGCAACCCCCAGTGATCTCCATGCAGCAGTGGGCCAGGTCACACTGGCTACCAAGCCTTGACTTGGGGCCAACCACACAACCCAACATCAGAGAAGCCACAGGTTTCCCCAGGGCCAGGGAGTTCCTTCCACACACCTTAAAAATACGGTGTAAGAGTTTGTTTAGTTTTGTTTAGTTGTGAGAGACCCCCAAGGCCAGTCTGCACCCCAGCTGGGTGCAGCAAGTCTGTTCTGAGCAGCAAAAGCACAGAGGGACATGGTGGTAAATTATTTAGGACTCAAATGTCCCATATTTTACTTTTCCCCTGCACTGCCCAGGTACCAACTTTGTGTTTCTTCTTGAACCACAGATGGACCACTGCCTGACCCAGCCCCAAGCCCTTCACACCCAACCTCAGCCCCAGCCCCATTCCAGCTCCGGCTGTCTGTGGCTGGCTGGGTTCTGACACTTGGGGAACACTGTGACAGTCTGGAAAGCAGATGACCAGCAGATGATTTTCCATTCCCAGCAACAACTTCAGCAGCTTGCACATGAAGATAACTAAATGGACATTGAAGTGGAAGAGCCCAAGGTGTTCTCACACGGGGAGGCAGAAATAGCAGGTGGCACTGATGAGGTGTGAGCCAGTGCTCCCAGCTCCTGTTGGAGCAGGAGCAGGACCCTGGCAGCTGGCACTTACCAGAGTCCAGAGGACGTAGATGGTGAAAAGTGCTATAGTGAGTGCTATGAGTCCGATGGCCTCCAGCCGGCTGTTGAACTGCAAGTGGTCCTGGGCCCCGCGCAGACACAGCCAGCCCGAGATGGCCGCCAGGGGAGTGATGAACAGGAAACACACCATGTCACAGAACAGCGTCCTCTTCTCATTGCGGGGCCCGGGGTCCTTCAGCCACTGCGGGAAGGACGGAGAAGGGATCAGCCTGTGACACGCAGGAGCACGGCAGGCGGGCAGAGCTGGGGAGCTCTCGCCTGCACTGTGAGGTCTGACTCACATCAACCTTCTCCTGAAGGGAACCAGAGTGTCAAGTCTAGGTTTAACAAGGGAAATGGAAGAAACGGTTAATGAACCTGTACAGGGAAAGGCAGTCATGAATACAGAAGCTCCTGGGCTCTCCTCTGGAGTAGTGAGGAGCAGGCTGCAGGACATCAGTTCAGTAAAGTCTGGCTTAATATGGATCTGACAGGTCTTGGACTAAACTTCAACAGAAACAGACCCAGGACTCTAACTGGTGAAGGGGCTGTGGGAAAGAGGGGCACTGGGGTCTGCAGCAAGGCCAAGCTATAAGAACATCTGTCCCAAATCTAGCCTTTGGGTTTCTGTGGGAGAATCACAGCATTTTAGAGTTTCACAGGATATGTCCAAATGTTTCTTTCTTTTGGGAAAGAAAGACTTGCTTCCAGTGTGGGTTCATTTTAGATACTTAACTTCAGCAACAGCAATTGTTCTATTTTCCTAGGATTATGCTATTTTTAGCCTTTCCTTTCCTTTTTTAGAATAGCAAGAAACTGTGGTTCCTACAGATACCAAATTGTTATAGCACATCTTTACTAGGATCTGTGTATGCTGGCCTGCAGATTCTTCCTTCTTCTCCTCACAAATATGCCTGCCTCATTCAGGATTTTTTTAGTTTTATTTCTAAATAAGACTTGGAGAATATTATTGAAAAGGCACAGGCAGAGCAGGGAAGAGACTATCAGGGTCTGGGCTGTCAGGCCAATCCTACTCTCTTGGTCCCTGCTTTGAAATAGACAGCTTGGGAAGGGACTCATCTGGGAACTCCGCACACAAAGTTCCTTTCCTACTCAGAAATCACCCTTTAAGGAGCAATACAGAAGTGGTGGTAACAGGTATGCAAGAAATTATGAGACCTCAGCAGAGATAACCTGAGGACATGGCTGGCCAGAGGCACGCAGAGAGTGCAGGCCCAGAGGGAAGCAAGGCAGGGGGCACAGAGGTGAGTGCAGATTTAACTGCAGCAGGCATGTTCAGTGAGACACAGCAAAAAGGCAAGAATGGGACTAGAAGCACAGCCAGCTTTTGTGGAAATGGGAAAGAGAAGGGGCAGCTGGCAAACCTGGGCATGGAATAGAGGGGTAGCTAGGCTGGTTAAAGCCACAGGAACAGCAGGTTCTGCAGCACCTGGGACAGGACACTGAGCGGCCCATGAGCAGAGGAGAGGATGCTGCAGTGACAGGAATGAGCCTGGCCTGGAATTCCAGCTGGGAGGACTTATAACCACAGTATTTTAGGGATGTGACCTGAATAATCTGAACACTTCAGTGGTAACAGTCAGGGAACTTTCATTGATTCTAAACCCATTTCAAGCATGACTTGATGGGCAGACAGCCAGAAGAAAACCTCAAAGAATCACAGAATCACTAAGGCTGGAAAAGACTTCCAAGATCATCAAGTCCAACCATAAACCCAGAGCCACCTCCAAACCATGTCCTCAAGTCATCCACATATTTTTTGAACACTTCAATGGATGGTGGCTCCACCACTGTCCTGGCAGCCAGTTCCAATGCCTGACAACCTTTTCCATGAAGAATTTTTCCCAATATCCAATCTAAACATCTTCTGGCACACCTTGAGGCTTTTTACTCTCATCCTATCCCTTCTTCCCTGGGAGCAGAGCTCGATCCCCACCTGGCTGCATCTTACTGTCAGGGAGAGATAACAGAAGGTCTCCCCCAAACCTCCTTTTCTCCAGGCTGAGCCTTCCCCCCCCCCCAACCTGCCCCAGCTGCTCCTGGTACTCTAGACCCTTCCCCAGCTCTGCTGCCCTCCTCTGGACACACTCCAGTACCTCAGTGTCTTTCCTGGACTAGGTGGCTGTAGGAATGTGCCCCCTATGGACAGAGTGACAGAACCTTCCTCTGTCCCCCAAAAAGGAAAGAGCCCAGAACTTTCTCCCGGTGATCAGGTAGAAAAGTCACTGATAGGACCTTGGGGACTTCACCTCAAGTTTGGGGACAGCTAATTGGCCATAAGCCAAAAGGTCCCGCCTGGGCCATTTAGTAGAAAAGCACAGAACAAAGAAAGCAAATCGCTTTTGTGAGGTGTCTTTACCAGGAGCACAAGCCTGTGGTACCTGGATCGCTTTGAGTTTGTTATTTTGCCTTTATTAAACCTTTTTTGTTCCTGACGCTGTCACATCAGCCTCCTGCTCCTTTTATGCCTCCTAATGAAAGCTGAGCTATTCTGGGGTGTAGTGTTGGGGTGTTGAGAGCTCATCAGATCAGCTCGAAACCCCCCGGGCAAAACGCTACAGATGGCCACCCTGGGATTTGAGGTTGGGCCTCACCAGTGCCCAGCACAGGAAGATGGCCACAGCCCTGGTCCTGCTGGCCATACTGTGGCTGGTACAGGCCAGGTGCCATTGGCTTTCTTGGCCATCTGGCTGACATTCAGCCACTGCTGATCAGCATTACCCCGTCCTTCTCCACTGGGCAGCTTTGAGAGCAGGCAGAACTGTCGTTTGGACAGGACTGGGAGAAGGGAGGCAAACCTGCAGGTCCCTCCTTGTATGGCTCTGCAGAGGAGTCAGTGTGATGAGCTGTGTAGGGACAATAAACACCACACATGCAGTCTGAGCAGTCCTGGGAGGAAGTGAGGGTGGACAGCAACTCATTGGCACAGGAAAGCTGCTCCCATACACAGAGCTCAAACCCAGCCTCATGCCAGGCTCTCCCCAGTCCAGGGCCAGGACAGGGCTGCATGGTGACACAGAAGTCAGGTGAGTGCCAAATCACCCTGTCTGGACCAAGTTCCCTCTACCAGCAAGTGCAGAGCACCTCATTCTATGCAACAGGATACGATGGGGCACTTCTGACCCTTGTACAGTAAGAAGCTCAGGCAGATAGGTATTTCACTGCATCTTAATTCTATTTATATTCCTTGTGACTTTTGAAACTCCTTCCTCCTGCCCAAGATGGGAGACAAACATATAAAGGCAGGAAGCAAATTAATTTCCTTTTGAAGCAGTTGATTTCCTTTGCCAATATGCACTGACACAGTAACAAAATGGAAAACAATAAGCCACTCTAAGGGTGCAGCATTTCTGGCACAGCAACACATTGGTGCATACGGGACTTTAAATAAGCTTTGCTAATAATCCAAAAAGTGGTTAGGCAGATTAAACAATTTTTGTAGGGAAAACTATCAAGTAAGCATGGGGAAGTTTGGTCTTCTTCTTGGTCAAAACTTGGTCTTCTTCTAGCAGCTAGCACTGCAATCATATCTGAGACTGAAAGGAAAGAGGCAGAGGTGGCTGCTTGCTGCCATTTGGGTTATGAGCTGAGTCCCAGATCCTGCTTGAAACAACTTCTCTCTGCTTGTGTGACAGAATTCTGGGTACAACCATATTTCTTTGTCCTCCAGCATGATCCTGAGGCTTTCTCCAGATACTGGAATCAGCAGGGTTGTGGAAGAGAGTTCATTTCTTAGAGCCACAGCAGGGCTGTGGGATGATGAGAAGCTGACCTTTGGGTGCTGCAGTGCCCATGAAGCTTGGGTGAGCCCAAGGTGATGGGAGGCAGGAGGGGAGCAGGCAATAAAGGCACCAGGACATCATCAGCGCCTCTGGAAGCAAAAAGCAGAACTCAAAGCATATCAGAGGAGTCTCTCCCAGCCTGTCCATCTCAGCACCTGCTGCTTCATGTATCTCAAAGCTGGGCTGCATTCTGCCCCTTGGGACCAAGGGGAGTGGACAGAAGAGGGACTCTCCCAGCAGCACTCAGCACCTTGCAGTCTGTCTGGGGGCTTAAAAATGGGTGCTTTAAAAATTAGCTTTCATTGATTCTTACAGCTGACTCACCATGAGTGGCTGAATGTGAGCTGTCAGCCTGTTTCATGAACACATCCCATGCAGCACTCAGTGCAGCATGGCACTGGAGGGACCAGCATGTGCTCACATCTCTCCCTGCCCTGCACCTGGACCCCTCGCTCTGGTGGGCATGAGTCAGGACCAGTGTGACCTGCCAGCCTCACCACCTGACCCTGCCAGAGTTCCCCAGTGCTTCACAGCTACAGCACAATGGCAAGCCACAGCACCACACAAGCATTTGGCTGTATTACGAAACATCCTACATGCTTTCTGCCCACCAAACAGTTACCCTCTGGCTTCTCAGGTGCCTGCTGATTTTCCTTCCACTGCTGACCTGGTATGTGGCTATAAAAGCCAGAAAAAAATCACATTAACTTGATCACAGCAGCACTATTAGTCCTGTACTGTACTGAGAAACATCTTGAATCAAAAAGTACAGCTTCACATGAAGGACTCTCACATCCCTTCTCTGGGCCTGCACCAAAACCTTTCTGCAGGCCATTGAGCTCCATGGGCAGCCCCAGCAGAATGGTCCTGTTTCCTTCACCAAGGTGGGAAGGGATGTTTTCTGACAGAGTACCCAGAATTCAGGAAACCAAGACCCAGAAATGCCCCTAGCCCGTCAAGCAGAGCAGTTAAATGCTGCACGAAGCTGCCCCTCCCCATCCTCCTTTCCCCAGCTACCTGCCAACAATGCTCCACAGACCTCCACAACCCAAATCTCTCCTTGTACAGGCATGAAAGCCTTCCCTACACCCTCAGCCATTGGGAAGCACAGGGCTCTGGGCTGACCCAAGAGATTCAGGAGCACTAGAAAGGGTGGACAGGAGAGGAACACACCCAAGCAGTGCTGCAGGTCACTCGGACACTCTCCTCCAGAGAGAGCAGCACGAGCTTCCATGGTTGGTGGCACCGTGGCAAATGCCACACCACGACATGTGCCAGTACGGGATCACAGCAACTGCACCTCAGAGAAAGCTCACTGGTCTTCTGGATCAGCACAGCACAAACAGGGCTGGACAAAGTGCTGAAGATGGACAGGTAAGGAAGACTAGGGCTGGTGAGTATCAAGAATGCAAGGGTATTTCCTGTTTTGGCCCCAAACAGACCATTGCTTTATGCAGAGCAGTGCCCAGGACTGCACAGAAAAGTGCCAAGAGGATCTCATGTTGGACATGTGACCAGCATCTCCAGACAGCAAACTCAAGTATTAAGAGAGAAACTAAAAGATTAGAGGGGTGGGAACTCAGCTAGAACCAAGAAGGATTTGTTTTTCACTAGATCCAGGAGTGTAAAAGAGGTGTGCATTGAGCAAGGAGAGAAGCGGGCTGCGGAAGGGTAGAGGAACACGGATCAGACAGCAGTGCAGTGAGTTCAGCAGAAGAGTCTGAGGAAAGCAAAGGGAAAAGTCTGTCTGTAAGGAAGATAAGGCTGGAGGAAGGGTGGGGGAGAGCTCATATCACAGCTCAATTCTCCGAATTGGAGGGGGGACAAGTGAGTGCTGCGCCCAGAGGCAAAACTTCTTTCCCTAATAATGTAAGCAGGAGTAACATCACAATTCCCACCTGCCAACCTCCTTTTTTGTGCTCCAGGGACATCTCCTGCACCACCTCCCACAGCCACAGACGTGCAGGAGACTCAGGAGACAAGCAGAATGACTGCATGTGACAGATCCATGGCAGGTGGCCCCTACTCTAGTGTAACCTGCAGTCAAGCAACTCCTCAGAGAATTTCAAACACATTTTGTTGTGTGTGACATTGTGTTTGAAAATTGTACTTTCAAGAGACAAAAAAATAATCCACTGACCTACATAAAATATCCAGTTTAAATGAACCAAAAGTGCTAGCAGTCATTGAAAAGTAACCAAAATTGCACCATAAACTCCAAGAAGAACAGCAGGAGCAAAAAACTGTCAGGATCCTGTACAGCACAGCACTCTTGAAAGGAGGAGCTGTTTTGAGGAGGCAAAGGAGCACACCAGAATCACTAAAGCAGCCCATTTATAAATAAAGTTGTTAAAACACACACTGCTGGAAAACACCAGCAGAATTGAAACATGGAAGCAGAATTTTCTTGGGACTCCATGATGAGGTTTGCTTGCAAGGACGGAAATAGGGAAACAAAAGGTGTGGCTGGACTGCTCCAACAGTGTCTGGTTCACCAGAGAAATCTTTTTTTTTGAATTAGTGAGATGTCTGAAATGAGTTTTGCCTTAGCAAAGGAATTAAATGCTTGCAGAAGCATTATGATCAAGTCCTGCACTACACTTGTTGAGTGGGTATGTTGACTTTCAACCTCCCAGTAATATTAGCAAAACCAGAGCCTTGGGTCTCTGCACCAGCAGTTTGTGTCCTCTCAGAGCAGAGACCTGAAACTCCTGGCTCCTCTCCCTGGTATTTACATGATGTATGAACAAAAACACACCCTTCCTGTGGAGTATGGAGTGATCTTTGCTGGGACCAAGCAGCTGCTGCTCTGACACCTGCCTGACCTGCAAGCTCGGGACATTTCCGCAAAGACCTGGGCTGGCAGCACAGACCTGACCCGACCCTTTCCCATGCCAGGACTGGCCTCAGAAACCACAGCTGGCTCACAGCAGGGGCAGATGGCCCCAAACAGGAGTCTTTGGGCGGCCGAGATCATGCTTCTCTTCAGCCCAATGAGAAACACTCAGAGGGGACAAAATTAACAATAGCTTGAAGCTTTAACACTTTAGAAGCAGTTAATGAACTGAAGAGAGAAATGAGAGGGTGGGTGCCACAGCCAAAC
Source organism: Motacilla alba alba (assembly GCF_015832195.1). Lineage (NCBI taxonomy): Eukaryota > Metazoa > Chordata > Aves > Passeriformes > Motacillidae > Motacilla > Motacilla alba. The sequence continues at coordinate 4,892,892 of NC_052043.1, read as the reverse complement.
ACACAAAACAAGGCAGCCATGGAGAGGAAATACTTTTGCTGGTAACCTGGGCAAGTAAAAATGGGCAGGAGTGGACTGGGGTACACCAATACAGACCAACCCACACAGCCACGTCCCTACGTGGGCGGTGGGCTGCAGCCAGGGAGAAGGCCATGAGCTGTGCAGAAGGGCTTGTGGCTGTAGAAACACAGCCACACTGTCACCCTTGGTAATGCTCTCTGGAAATACACAACACATCCAGTACAGTCCCAAACACCTCCATCCACACAGCTCTGCCTGAAATCCCAAAGGGCAAAGTACCTCCAGCAGGAAGGCCACTTTGTAGAGAAAATAGGTTTGTGATGGATTTTGCCCCAGACCAAAGAGAAGAGTTTATGTGGAAGGGAAAAGATTAAGGACAGGGGCAGGGGAGGCAATATTTTGACTCATACACAAGTTGCCTGGTTCTCCTACAGCCAGGAAGAGGCAGACTCCTCCAGACAAGTTGACAAGTCCTAACTTAGCCTTCTGAGGAGGCAGGAATTAATTGATCCCAAGAGGTATTCCCTTCTCCATACACAATATAGGACTTTAAAGAACAAGGTCTGGCTGAGGCACATTTAAGGCATGAAAGGTTAGGACAAATAAACTCAATCATGCCTAGAGAATTGTATGACCACCCGTGGCCAGGGAGAAAGAGCTCTCTAGGCTACAGCAGTCCTTCAGGTCCAAAGGCCTGTGCTCCTCCTTCTACCATGCTCCAGACAGCAAAGGTACAGACATTCCCTGAAGAAGAATCCTGGGCAGTAAATGGGCATTTCCAGTGCATGATACTATTAGAACAAAGAGGAAAGTACTTCCTCCAGGAAAACTGTGTCTGCTGCAACTTACACTTCATATTTCATCTAAATATCAAATGACAAAATCTTCCAGGGAACACAGAAGAGTATTTTGCCTTTTTTGACTATGCCAGCCATGCTGGCTAGAGTGTCTTGGAGTCAGATCACTTTCCTGTAAACATATGGAGGTCCATGAAATTAACAATCATATAGGAAAACCATCCCTCTCTGATGCTTGGCCATTTTGTTCTCTGCTGGGGACATGCTCTTCACTGAAGAACCCTGGTCCACAACTGTCTTGTGCTGGAAACCACTTCAGAGCCAAGCAGAAACCCTTCTGTCCTCTCACGGCACAGGAACCAGCATCCTGCACCTCTGGCTACAAAACTCTCCATTTAGGGCTGGAGGTCAATTCTCCATCTCCCTTCCCCACCTGCATGATCAAAACATGCCCCAAAAACATGCCCCCGCTCAGCCCAGTGATCCCACAGCTGAACAGTTTTCAAAAGCCTTTCTTTTTTTTTTTTTTTTAGCTTTCAACCAGATTTTTAGTTAAAAAATAGCTCAACTAGGCTGAACTGCAGGAGATATTTCCCCTACACCCATGGGCCAGCCTGTGGTTGCCAGAGCTGGCTCTGGGCTCAGATGAATTCCCCCCTCTATATTCAGAAATCAGGCACGCTGGCAGTTACTGTTTTTACATTGAACAGACCACAACATAAATCAATGGCTGCTTAAAGAAGACAAAAATATAATTCTATTAACAAATTATCTTTAATCCATACTGGACAAAGTTGACCTGTCCTCTGTAAAAAAGGCTGCAAAATTCAATTACTGTTTGTGAAGTACTTGGATGTCACAGCAATAAGTACCCCAGAGAAGCCTGTGAGAAAATGAATAGTTTGGTCTTGGTGAGCAAGGACATAGCAGGATTAACACAGCAGGATTAATACAGTTAGCTAGTGAGCATCTTCCATCCATGCACTCCTTCTGGAAGACACAGCCTGTGAACATGAAGACCACACAGTAACACAGATACACAAGAGCCCTGAAGTAAAAACTAAGGCAATTTTGGTCATGGCATTTCCTGGCTTCTAAGAAATCAGGAAGTTTACACAGAAGCATTTCAACTTGGCCATGCAGCTTCCCCCCAGTACTCACCAAAATGTCTCCTGCAGCCCAAAATCAGCCTCAGGCCTTCTCCTTGGAAGGATCTCAAAACCACATGACAAAGCCAGTTCTTAATGAAGCTGATGGTCCCTTCCCAGAGATGAGCTGTGCTGACCAGTGACTGCTGCAGCCACTATGACCAGCTCTAAGTTTCCCCAGGCTGGAAAGGGAGGATATGGCAGAACCAACAGGAAGAGCTGCTTTCTCTCTCCTCAGAGGCCCAGCAGCAGCAGGTAGCATGTTACCAAATTCCCTTGTGGCCAGGTGACAGCAAGAGAGAGCTAGAATGCTCGGATAGCCTTTCACACATGGGGCAGACCCTTCTGCTATGCAGCATGCTGCTGCATAATTCCTAGTCTTAGTCTCCATCCATTTATCCTCTGCTCTTAATTTCTATTTTGATTTCACAGCTTTACTTGGTGAGCAGTGGATTTTTATCAGGGCTCCTCAATAGCACACTCACCACAAACATCACTTGCCCCCAAGTTTCAGAACACTCCCAACCCCTCCTCACAAACAACCAAGAGGCAGAGAACTTCCCAGATAAGGTGGCTGGGGGAACTGTGACATTTTTAAATGACTAAGCAGCCTCTTTCCCCAGCCCTCTTCTCAGAAACAGATGAACAACTTGAAGATGACACTTCCCAAAAGTATTTGGTTTGGTATGGGGATGAGATTGCACCAGACTGCACGCAGAGTATTAATGGGAAGGGCCAGCCAGCTGGCCAAGGGGTTATCAGCTCCTTCCAAAGGGCTCGGCACTAAGGGCAGAGCCTCTGCTACCAGCGGGAACTTCCCCAAGTGGTCACACTTGGTCAGGCGACCTCTAAGCCCCAGCAAAGCTCAGGGGATGAAGCACACTCACTGTCATTGCCTCTGCCCAGAAGATTGCAGTGGTGCAGGAGTTCAGAGTGGCTGTAATAGCTCCCAAGGAAAATGAGAAACTGAAGTCCAGGTCACTTTCCCCAGGCTCCAGGCAAGGATCAGAGGGTTTATAGCATGGTGGAAGTAATACAACAAAACCAGGTGGTCTTTCCAGCCAGGTGAGCCATTTTGCTCTAGCAGGAGCCATCCAGCCATGGTGTGCCAGGCACAGAGCACATGTGCTGATGAGCTAACGGGGCTGTGCAGGGTCCCAGCACACCTGAGTGCTGCAGCCACAGCACACTGCTGGTAACCCACCCACTGCACCCCATCGCCTGGGAGGCGTGCTGCCAGCCCTGGAAGAGGGGCTAAAGCAGCCTGCTACCATGGGCTGTGTTAAACCAGGCTATATGCTGCTTTCCAAGCCAGGGAAAACCTTTCTGCCCCATAGCTGCTGGCAAAGGAACTGCTCTGGGGCTGTACCGTGTTAGGCTCTGCTCTGCAGTGGGGATCACTCCCACCAGCTACCTGGTGACTTTTCATCACGTGCTTACCAGCCTCCAGGCCCACAAGGCACTTTAGGCAAGCTGCTCCCCAGCAGACACCACAGCGGAGTAGGATCATGCCCTTTACTGTGCTCACAGACAGTCCAAATATACCAAAAGCAGTAAACCACTGGAATCTCAAAGCCTTTGCCAGCTGGCAGTAATGGCTCAAGAAGTCCATTCCTCTCTGAAAACACAGTGGCAGTTCTCCTGTGTTTGAGTTCATTAAATGCTGCACACCCATCACCTCTCAGCACTCACAGTTTGTTGATCTCCATACCCTTATAGGCTCTAGTCTAGAGACTATTTTCACAAATTTCAACAGGAACTAAAACTGATTGTCCTGGAATGCTCATTTACCCATACTGAAGTACAGACAAGACTTTTCTGTCCCACTCTCCCAGCAAGCTCCTCATGCCAGATGGAGGCACACAGTTGGTGTCACAGGAAAAACTCCTTCAATACACACTGGCCTTTGAGCTTTTATTTGAGTGTGCAGTTTTCCAAACCTGTGCTTATTATGAGGTGCCAGAGCATCGTGAAAGATGGCTGAATGCACTCCCATGTGTTTGTTTCTGGCTAGGAATATTTTACCAGTTCTTAAGCTAAAACATCTGAGACCTGCACTCACAACTTGGCATGCATAAGCCCTAACAAGATCATTGCCCCTGGGCTTGCCTGCACTGTGTTCTCAAAGCCAAGGTACAGCCCTTCCTAAATGTTTTAAAGCAGTGTTCTGCAACCTCTGAAACAACCATTTGAGAGACACTGGCCAAAGCACCAATGTCTGAGCAGCTAGGAGAGAAGCAGTAAGACCCCAACAGCAGTAACCACTGAGGCAATGCTCATACAAATTACTGTGCTAGATACATGGTTTGGGTTAGCACTGCAGGCTAAAGCCTCCTCCTGTCTGGGGCTGTCAAGTCCATGGCAGTCAGTTGTAAGTTAAACATTCATTAAAACTTAGTATCTACTTTGCAAATTGAAGCTTGAATGCTTCCCCAATTGGTGGACTCTTTTCCACTCCAAGGTTCACTAAGAGGAGATGGGAGTATGAGAAATAGAGATGGGGACTCTGTAAAGGGGGAGGGGACAAATATTGTTTCCAGAGGGAGGTGGGAAGAGAAAAGAAGCAACCTCCAGAATTGATGGGAATGGAAACAGAAATGTGGAAAGCAACTTAGAATTCCAGTTGTGACTCAGTTTTGACCTAACTGAAGGGGCAAGGGGCAGGAGAGAATGGACAAGAGCAGTCACCACTACTAATCAGAAATAACCCTGCCTCCACACACAAATCCCCAACAGCTGGCAGGTAACAGGAGTCTGTGGCTAAGAACCAGCTCCCAGAGCTCCCACTGCTGACAGCTGCAGGAATGTGGGACTCCCAAAATTGTTACATGTAAATGCCCAGCTGCAGAGTGATGCTTCTCTGCAGTTGCACAGTGTGTTGAAGGAACCCCCGAGCCAAGCCAGCAGCACACTGATACAGGAGAGCTCACCCAACTGGAGACATATTAAACCATCTTCTAAAATAAATCCTTAAGCCTTTTGTATTGTACCTTACTGGTTTACTTACTCCTCTTTTGGGGATGTACACTTGAACCCTGAGGTCAGACAGTGGACTGGTCCATGCTGCCTTTGTTCCCAAAGCAAAAAACCCAACCCACCAGTCAGAGGCTGTTTTGTATATTCCAGCTCTGGGAGGCTGATGGACTGATCCCCTGTGGTCAATAGAGAGAGGAACATGAGGACCAGCTGAGCCCTGTCCTGCTTTCTCCTTCAACTGGGAGGAGCACAGAGCAGCAGGAAGGGGAAAGCCTGAAGGAGCACTCATCAGTATTAGTCATGGGAAGACAGGTCTTTTACAAACAGTATCAGCAATCACCACATCTCACTTTTCAGGACAGAACATGACAAGGAAGGCACATGCAAGAGAGCTGCACTAATCTAACACTGAGAGAAGATTAAAACCAGGTGCAAAAAAAATAATATTTATAAGAACTTCATAATTCAGTCAGTCATGTTGTGACACCTCCATTTTGATGCTCAGGCACTAAAGCACAGCAAAAAAAGCACAGTGCTTGCCACTGGCAGGTGGCATGTGAGCAGGTCACAGTAGGAGCTGCCCCAAACTACTGTGTGTTTGCAACTACATCACTTGGTCTGACAAGGGACTTGATCTCTCCAAAGAGACTCCTCTTTGTGAGTACAAAGGTACTGCAAGGAGGAGACACCGAGAACTACAAGAACAGTAGGGCAATCAGTAATTTTCTCTCAAATGATATGGAAATAAAAATGAAGCAGGAAGAAAATGGTACCTCTGTCAAGGGTCTTGGTCTTCTTTCTACAACAAATTCTGTGTGGCAGAGCTCACAGTAACTTGTGTTGGAGGAGGATAACCATTTTTCCAGGCAGCTCTTGTGCACGGTGCCCAGTGTTCCTGTGCAGTCACATGGGGAAAGCAGTCCCTCCCCATTTCCACCTTCATGACAGATTCGACAGATGGGACCATCACTAAAGAGGCAGAATGAGAGACAAACAGAATGAAATCACAGTCAGAGAAGGCAGAACAACACTGCCATAGGGTATGGTCCCACCAAGCCCCAGAAAGGCACATGAACAGCAGGCAGTGTGTGGCACAGCATGCCAGGAGCCTGCTGGAGCAAGAAACCAGTCTCGGGGGACGATGGAGGTGCTCAGGACATTTTAGATAATTTAAAATCTGGAAGACTCATAACAGCAAGAGAAGATGGCACATCAGCCTGGCCAGCTCAGCTGGCCCCAGAAGTGACTGCAGAGCACATCCCACAGTCTTCAGCTCTGTCCACAGTGGTCAGGGGCTGATACCAGACCGAACACCAAGCCTGAAGCACTCATGCAAATCCAGACACCCAAAGCAAAGCCAATGACCCACAGTAGTCACAGCATGCCCCAGCCACCTGCAACTACTCAAGAGGTTGGTAATCAGGTCACATTTACCAGATCACCTACCCACTCTCAGCCCACCTCGGCTCTGCAGCCTGGGCTGAGCAAGAACTGCAAAAGGAACAGCAATATTTCAAGAGACAACTGAACTGACTCTGGAAACCCACCTCCTCAAGAATACAACATATTTCACAGCAGGCATGCACCCAGAGCAAGGTCTCCAGCATACAAACCCTCTGCCCATCACTGCACAGTAACTCTCCAGCATCCTGTGGGCATACCCTCCCCAGAGCAACAACTGCTCTGCAGCGTTTGGCCCCTCGGTGGCTGCAAAAATGCTTTGATGCTTCAGGAACAACACTTCCTTAGCCACGAGTTCCAACTACAGAATCACAAAGAACTTCACAGAACCAGAAATATCTACCAAATCAACTAAGAAATATTTTCAGAGACACTTGCAACCTTCCCTGCAGGAGGCCTGAGCTGCTCATCACACTCAAACCATCCATCTGTTCCCAAGATATTCCTCACACCTTCAGCTGGCACCACTGACTGAACAATTAGTGCTACACCTTTCACTAGACCAACTTGCTCAAAGCCCCAGCCAACCTGGCCTGTAACACTTACAGAGATGGGGCATCCCAGCTGGCATCTCAAGGCACAGGTTTCTTAGCAGTCCTGTCCCACATATGCCAGCCCCATGATGAGGATGTTCTGGGCTCCCTGGGAAGCCCCAGATGGCCCTAGACACCAAAGTTCGCTGTTCTCAGCAGTTCAGTTAATTTCTTCAGCATTCACCAATCACTGAGATCATTTAGGAACAAAATGCTGGACAGCAGAGGCCCAGGGCAGGACTGCCTTCCTTGGACCATGGAAACCAGGCCCTCACTAGTTATCTCACTTCCCACCTTCCAAAGAGCCATTTCTTTCACACAGTTTTCCTCTTACATCCACAGCTGCTCAGATTTGGGGGTGCCAGATAGGGTGAAAAAGGAACATCTTTGTTTCAAAGTCCCTGCTGTAGGTACTCTTGAAATCCAGGTGAGTGGTATCAGATATCAGCTTTTTCTAGATTCTGCTGACAGAACAAAAAAAGCCACACTGAACCCGTATCATAGTTCACACTCCACTGCTATTCAGACTTCAAAAAACCCCACCTGACTACAGAAGTTTGTGGGATTGCAACACAACAGCCAAAGCAATCTTCAAAACCAGCAGCACCACCTCCATTAGTTTGCAAAGAAAGCAAGAGTGAGGTATGGAAGCACAGTTCAAGGAAAAAGAGCACACTGGGGAAAAAAGTTGGTAGGACATAAGGGAAAGAGAAGAGCCAGCAAATAAGTGCATGTCAGCTCGCTAAAGGAGAAGCAAGATTCCTCAGGACATCTCTACCACAGGAGATCTGTACCACTTATAATTCAGTATTTAGCTGGTTTCATCCCAAATGGACTTTTATTAATATTTAGGGCTGCAAAGCAAATTACACCCAATGTACACCATCCCCTTCTCTCTGCCAAACATCACTGGTGAACCACTGAGCCATGCACTCTCCTCCTTTTTACATGCCTTTTATTGAGGGGACTTCTTCAGCCAAGGCAATCCCTGAAAAAGGTGCAACAGGAGTCTGGGAAGGTGGTGGAAACTTCATCCTCAAAGATCCTGGAAACTATATCAGACAAGACTCTGAGCAGGCTTGCTCTACAAGGAAGCTGGACCAGACATCCTATGGAATTCCCTTCCAATTTGAATTATTTGATGATTGTGCAACATTTATTGCCATAAAATGCTGTACCAGAACAGCGTGCACACAGACAGACAATCCCCTACAGCCTCCAGTGCTCTCATGCATCTGTCATTTCCTAAGAAAAGCATCTGTAAGATATTTCACCCGTTCTCTTCCTTTTTGAGGAGTTTCCTATTTCCAGAACATTACTATAACCTTGGTTATCAACAAACAACCCAAAATAAAAAAAATTTGCTGACAGTGTGTGAAAAGAATTGTTATCAGACTTCATTTTCCTTCCTTCCTTTCCCCTGCCGGGTGGGGGCCCACTCACACTCCCACATGATGCACACTCAGACACAGTTTTCCAGCAGGCTGAAGACACCACATTGGTAATTCAACATTCCAGCACAGTCACGCTGCTCTTGGCTTTGCTGTGCTAAGTGCTGCTGACAAGGAAGACACTGAAACCCAAGACCACGAGAAACAAACTAGTGTCCATGTAGAAACATAAGGAATCATTATGGGTTGACCCTAAACATTAAACACTAAAAACATCAGGGTTTTTTAACCTGTTTCCAGGCAGTTTTCCCACACAATTATTACATCCCACAAGTTCTAAAGGGTTAAACAACTTCTCACTCTATCTACTGCCAGAGAGCAAACCCAGTTACTTTCACGTTTTTATTGACCTGCTCCAGGTTTGCTGGATGCAGCAGTTATGTACGCCTCTACTCTCATCCAGCTTCCCTGCATCCCTCCCCCATGTCTGCGATCACTGCTTTCATATCACATAAATGTTTGACCAAATTCATTGAAACACGTAACAGCTGCTCAGACAGGACTTCTGAACACAAAATGTGATAGCTCTCAGTAGATGGACTGAACAATGCTGCCAAATGTCCTCTACTCTGGAAGCTGCTCAAAATAAATGACAAGAAGTCACATCAGGAGGAGTCCGAGCTAGTGAAGCTGCCACGTGTCCCCTCTAGCAATAGCTGGATGCTGTAGTTCCTGCAACACAAACACCCTCCCCTCCCTGCGGCTGAAGATCAACACCACGCCTTTACTCCATGGACCTTCCTGGAACAAGGGCTGTGCTTCCTTCCAGCCCTTCAGACGTCTCCATGAACAGCACACTGCTCGGCAAGCACGGCCCCACCTTCACCCCGCGAGGTGTGACAGCAGCGCAACCAGAGGCTGTGCCTGTGCCCCGAGCGGCTGCAGCTCTGGGGCTCCCCGAACTCGCCCGGGAGCGCAGGAGCCCAGCGCAGGGCAGAGGCTGTGCCTGTGCCCCGAGCGGCTGCAGCTCTGGGGCTCCCCGAACTCGCCCGGGAGCGCAGGAGCCCAGCGCAGGGCAGAGGCTGTGCCTGTGCCCCGATCGGCTGCAGCTCTGGGGCTCCCCGAACTCGCCCGGGAGCGCAGGAGCCCAGCGCAGGGCACCGGGAGCGGCCGGCCCACGAGGAGTCACGCTCGCTAGTAGCGCCCCGGCAAACTCCTTTACAGAACAGGACTTTGTTGTCTCCCTGTACCCGAGCCAGCGAGCCAGGGGAAGAGCCCAGCTGCAGCTCCCAGCCCCGTCCCTGCAGCAGCCTCACCTCTGGGCGCCCAGCGCCTTGATCACCGTGGAGAGGAGCCGCCCGTCCTTGGCCGTGACCTGTGTGATGTACTGCGGGCGGCCGATGTCCGACTCCTCCACCGACTTGGAGAGGGCAGCACTTCCCGGGCAGTCGCAGAGGGAGCCGGGGAGGTGGCAGCAGTCGCCTGTCGTCATGGCAGCTCTGGGCCCCTCTGTCCCAGGCCCGGCACCCGGGAGACCTGCAGGAACAGCACCACAGTCAGAACCCAGAACCCTGGAATCCCCAACCCCTCACGATCCTCCAGCCCGACTCGCGCTTAGGAGCACCCCAGGGCCCCAACACACACGCGTTTTGGGAGTCTTCTGTCTCCTTCAATAGGCTTTGTGAGGCTGCCTTACCATAAAATTAAGGCTCCAAGTGTTCTACTTACATAACTTACCATCAGAATTGCAAATCTGCCTTTCCCAGAGAGAATTCCTGGTAACCACCCTTTAACCTGATGAAGCCTTTCAAACTCAATGTGCTGATAGAGAGCTGGGGAAGGCAACCAGAAGTCCCATGGGCCTGTGCTGTTCTGGCTAGAGCCATCCTAAAAACTTACATTCTTACTCTCCATAAATACAGCAAAATTTCACCTGAACAGGGCACCTAAACCAGTTTATGTGGCTGGGTTCAGGAGGCCCTTCTCAGCTGCCTTCAGAAGCTTCCTGAGCACTTGAAAGACTGTCCAAGCCCAAAAGGCTCTCCCATCCCATCTTGGATGTTTTTTCTCTTTATTTCATTAAAGAAATACACATGCTCCCATTTCTATATCTGCTGTGGTACATCCCAACAGTGAATGTGTGGACATGGACATCCCAAAAGCACCAAAAATCCTCCTTGGGAAGGGCAGCAGGCCAGTCTGACTCCTTTCCCTTTCAACTGTTCAGACCAATCATGACTTTTAAAAGAGCCACTTGTAAACAGCAAAGCACACCAGCACATTTTCAAAGTTCACCCAGCAAAGAGAAGGCACAGAACAAACAGCAAATGCAAGAAATGGAGAGACGATGCAGAGAAGAGCCCAACACGGCAAACCAGAAGCTGGATCTGATGAGCCACATGTGGAAAGGAGAGCTCTCTGCCTTTGATGTAAGGCAGCAGCTCACCCAAGCTGCCAGAAACAGCCATGTTCCTCCCTGGCAGGGGGTATCATCCCCAAAATCAGGTATCCTCTGCAGATTTAGAAAAATACTGGTTTTGCCAATCAACTTTAACCTGGTCCCTGAGAGGCAGCTGTGCAGAAATAAAGAGCTGAGGTTACAGTGAGTCACACTGAACACAATCCAACTACATTGTACTGCTGGTAAAACCAAAATCCCTGTGTCTGTAAACAGGACTGCCTTATGTAAGGCATGCACAGTAATCCCTGTGCGCCAGCACTGCTGGGATCAGAGCTGGAATGCTGCCTCATCCTGGTGGCTGGATTTCAAGATGAAACAAATTCATAAAAGAAGTTCAAATGAAAGCAATAAAAAGGAAAAAAATGGGAGGAATAAAAGGAAATAAAACAACCACAACCCCAAATAAGATATATGAAAACAATTAGGTTTGTTAAATTTGGGGGGGGTGGGGGGAATCGGCAATCTTTGCCTCCTGGAGGTAGAGGCAGGCAAACAAACCTTCACCATCCCAAGGAAAGGTTTTTGTTTTGAGATCTCTGAGCACAACAGGAGTCAAACATTGTCATGAAACTGCAGTTCTGTCAGGTTCAACTAAGCCAAAATCTAACAAAAATAAGTAAAGAAAATAAGGGCTTGTTCCTGGTTGGAGGCTTGGCCACACTACAGAGGATAAAAGCCAAAAAGCCAGTACAAGAACGTGATCCTTGAAGCCCTGAAAACACTGATTTGGGTAAGCACAAGTGCTTTTTCATGTCTTGGAAATTAAGCAATTCACACAACCAAGGGCTTCATCTGTCAGGACAGTTTCCTTCATGTACATGTGTTCAAGAGGGAGAGAGCCCTTCACTGGTGTCTCAGAACCAGATGCCAACTTTGGTAGCATTCTCTCACTTTACAGAATAGTTTCTAATTTCTAATAGAAGACTTTCTAATCTCTTTTTCAAAGCTGTTCTTGATAACTATCTGTAATCCTTTCTTCGCATCTGGGCAGGAATAAGCTTGAGCTTGTGGGCAGGTTAATCCTCTTCAACATGAACTTGAATCTTTTCATCAACTTAAAAATTAACTTGATAGACTCAGCCTCTCTCTCCACCTGTGCAAAGACCACACAGGGTTAAAGCTACTTTTCTTATTTCTCCTCCTCAAAAAAAGGCTACAACCTCTCCAACTGCAAAGAGCAAAAAGTTAAGATGATAAATGCTATTGGAATTACTTAAGTCAGCTGTTCTGCAAGTTAAGGAGTTCTTTAAAATTAACAACCTCTTACTGAAACAAGCGGGAGAAGATATATGTTTTTAATAAAAAGGTCAGTTCCACTTGTTTGGCCAAAATGTTGTTTATTTTAAAGTTCAGAGGAAAAAGTCCATTCTGCAAACTGGAATAAAACTGCCCTGACTGTGTCCTGGGAGTATTTATACTGAGGCTCTTTGTGCTCCACATCTGACAGACACAGGCAGCCCCATGGCCTTGCCCCATGGCCCTGTTGGGGTTGGAAGGGAATGGCCACCCTGCCATTTTTCAGGAAATGCACAGGTTTCTGTTACGAGTTATTTGGTGTTTCCTTGTCAGGGTCCAGCCCAGGGTGGAACCTGAAGTCACTGCTTTAATATCTGACTCATGCCATTCAGCAAATACGAAGGAAAAGCAGCAAGATTTTCATGGTTAGTAAAGAAGTAACTGAAATCCAAAGACAACATCTGCAGTGCACTCAGGTCCCAGTCCCATACACAGTGGAACATGAACCATGGTGTACAGCCAAGTCAGTCCCTTTCCTGATCCCTGAAGGATCAGCTCATCAACACACAGCCTTCTCTCACAATTGTCAACAGCTCACCCAACCCAAACCCACTGTTCACAGAACACTTCAGGTTGGAAACAGCCTTTGAAATCATCTAGTCCAACTGATCCCCCAGCACTGCCAAGCCCACCATGAACCCATATCCCCAGGTGCCACATCCACAGTTTTTAAATCCCTGCAGGGATGGTGACTCCACCACTGCCCTGGGCAGCCTGTGCCAGTGCCTGACCACCCGTTCCATGAAGGAATTTTTTCAGCCTAAACCTCCTCAGTACAATTTGAGGTAATTTTCTCTCTTCCTGTCACTCGTTTTGTAGGAAAAGTGACTGACCCCCACCTGGCTGAACTTTCAGGGAGTTTTAGTGAGCAAGAAGGTCCCCCCTGAACTTCCTTTTCTGAACAGCCAGCTCCCTCAGCCACTCATCACCAGATTTGTGCTCCAGCCCCTTCCCCAGCTCTGTTTACAGCAGAAACATCAAAATCTCAGTGTGAGAAACAAAATCCAAACAGCTGGTTTGAACCACACACTGTTTTTTTTTTTCTAAGCACCTGTGTTTTCTGAGCCCATTGCTTGGGGATACATTTCTTGCACACATTTTTTAAAGAAGTCTCACAGACACTAGGTTTATCAACATCCCCTCTGCTGCCATAGTTAGACATAAGCAAATAAATGGGAAGGCTCTTATCAGCAACATTTTGCATCCTCAGCTTCTGAGCAGATCCAGAACATAAATAGCTGAGTTTGTAGATAATCACTCAAAAAACCCCAAACTCTGTGGAAAGCTGTCTCAGAAGAGTGAATTCTGCACTAGAATTCCAAAACTCTAACACGTGTGGCAAAATGAGCCAGTTCCTTGAAGAGCAGCTTGTGCTCTGTCACTGCTCCAAGGCAGAGATCAGGCTGCTGGTGCAGGATCCTGCTTGTAAGATACTCTCCCTTGCCAGTCCTCGTGCACTGCAATGAGATATGTAATCCAGTCTAGATCATCCAAAGGGCAATGAGGTGGGCAAAACCCCTTCAAAAGACTGCAGAGATCAGGTTGGACCACTGTTCTGCAGGCAGGAGATGTGGCCAGTAGAAGTAAGCAGGAGCCAAGGAGCTAAAAGGTCCCCCAGCTCTGCTCTCCCTATTTGGACTTTGAAGATGGACGAAACAGTTATTTCTCCCAGACAGGGAAACCACAGCACACCAGATGAACATCTGGATCAAAGCCACAAAGGGAAAAGCACAGTTAAGATGAGAATGACAACAGGAAAGGCTTCAGCCAAATGATGGCAGTAATGGGGACCGTCAGGTGCAGGCCGTGGCTTGGCCACGCTGCTCGTAGCCTGTCCACTAACGAATATCCCAACCAGTCTAAAGCCTTGGAGCAATCCCGTGGTTTTGACAGGATCCAGAGCAAAGTGGAACCAGAGCCAGCTCCATCTGCTTTGGGTGCAGCGCGTACACACCAGCTCCTGAACAGACTGGCTTCCCTGGGACATCTCCACCAAAAAACACCCAACACGTGAGGCTGCCGATGGCCAGGTCTGTTCCTCTCCCTGAGCAACTCATTTCCCTGATTACTGGAACCGAGACCTGGCCCCTCACCCATGGTATCACAGAGATAACCAAGTCGTGCAGCCAACATAACCCACCCATCTGTACACAAGGACTTTTTATATTTTTAGCAGGTAACCCATTGGCAAATCAGAGCTCCGACCCCTGCTCACATGAGCTGACACTTAAGCCTGGGTGCAAAACTTCCCAGCCTGCTTTCCAAAGCCCTTTTAGCCACTTTGGGCACACAGACACTGAATTTTCTAATCATATGATCCTGCAAATGTCACCAGTGAACTGAAGATTTTCAGTTACTAAAGGGCATTTCCTAACATCAGTGCTTTCCTTTTCACCACTAAAACTGGATTTCCCAAATCCTGGGCCCTACAACCATCTTAACATCTCTTTCCATCTCGAGGGAGACCATACAAAGAATTGCTTGCTGCACACATCTAAGCACCTGCTCTCACACACCCCATCTCATACAGCTAATGCACATCTTCCCACGGCCCAGGTTCAATCCCAGGTGTGCAGCACATCCTCCAGCACCAGTTCTGCCTACTGAGGCACCAGCCTCACCAGTGTACCTGTAGCCTCTGTGCTCTGGGTTAGTGGCAGGGTATCCCTTTCTCCACATCTGGCCTCTACACCTTCACACCCAAGTGATCACACAGCTAAGACACTGCCACCAGAGATACACACAGATGGGATGAGTGGCCTGAAGCGCTCCCTGCTACTGTTAAAAGGTTGTATAAGTGAATTAATCTAAAGAAAAACAAAACAAACAAAACCAACCAACCAACAAAAACAAAAAACCAAAACAAAAGACCCCAAACCACCCCCTGCCCCTCAAAGAACCAGTCCCACACTGGGCTTTGTTTTCAGTTTTGTTTGTTTAAATGTACTTTCTGCTGAGGGTTGAAAGCCACAGTATTATTTTGTTCTTTATTAAAAATACACTATTTTATACATCAACTGACTCCCCAAAGTTACCCTGCAGGTCTCCTATGTAACACCTTAAAAAAGTCAGCTCAGGATCTGCCCCCAACTGACCCCTCAGCAACTCTTCCTATCACTCAGGGCCTGGGAAGAAATCTCATTAGTCCTGTGCTCAGAAGTCACCTGAATACAAGAGCCCTAAAGTCAGGGTGCAAGGAGCCCTGTCCAGTGAGGAAAGTGACACAGCATTTTACGGCATATGCCTCAATATTCAATAAAAGATCTGATGCCATCTGAAGCAACAGCTCCTAAAACATTTTAAAATTTGGTAAATAACACACGGGAAAGCATTTCACTGCCCAGGGGCTTCTCTATTTCTGCCCCACCTGCAACATTTGGTTGGCAGTTCCAGCTAAAGGAGATGCTGAAAAAGCTTCAGCCATAACTTGCTCTTCAGAGGATGCCAGTGGAGCAATGCTGTGAGTCAGAGCCAGGGGACAGCCCTGACCCTGGGCTCAAAACAAATCCCAAAAAGCAAGGGAAAAAAATAAGCAAGGCACAACATTCTGGGAGCTTGAGACCCTTCTGATAAAACTTCACACCAGGAAACTCCTCCTACACCTCAACAGCAAAAGCTTTGGGCTGACTCCAGAGGCTCACCTGCCTCATACCTGGAGCAGAGTTAAAAACAAATGCTCCAAGTCTAACCCTGTAACATCCAGGAGGAGATCAGAAGCTTAGAGGACACAGCCTCCTGGACTCCTGTGTTCATCACATTTGTACATGACCACAGCTGGACTTGGCTGGGCTGTCTCTCCACTATTTCAAACACTCAAAAGCTCAGCAGCAGTCACTGGTAACTCAAGGCTTCACTCACTGGCTGTTGCTGCTGGGGACAAACAATCATAACTTCCCTATATCCAGAAACTATTTAGACATATTCTAGAAGCTCTCCAAAGTCTTGATTATTTAGATTATGGCAAATGGGTTTGCAGACACAGATGAAGAGATAGTCTTCCACTTCCATTTTTTTTCCAAGGAGACACATTGCCAGCATCTGAGTTCTATTCCCCAAGGAAAATACTGCAGCAAGCCTTGGTGATAAAGTCATTGCTGTTTTCCAAAGCCAACAGTCACACACATCCCTCCTCTTCAAAACTTCAGTATATTGGATCAACATCTGCAGTAGTTTCACTTCATCCCCACATCTTGAAGCAATGGAAAACTATTGCCTGGCAGAGATGAAGCTCCTGAGGCACAGCTCTTGTGGGTCTTGGCAGGGCTCCCAGCAGGTGAGAACCCCAACTTTTAAACAAGGCCAAAGGCATGGCTCTCATGTGGACACAGCAGAACTGTGACACAGCAGAGCTCCCTTCATTTCACCTGTCATGTTGTTCACCCACTGTTTTTCAAACAAGTTTTCCTCACTGCCTAATAAAGTTACTCAATATTCAAAAAGAAGCAAAAGGTTCAAGCTTAGATGTTGAGAAAAAAAAAATCAGTATAAAAAGAAGAAACCTAAAGGACAATTTTTTTCTTGCTGTGCTTGGGAACAATTAGGCTGTATGCTACAGCTGGAATGCCAAAATGAACAAAGTTATCTCAGCTCTTTTGAGACTTGCTATCTGCCACAAGGCCATATGAAAGGAAAGTTTACTGCACTTTAATTACCAACATCTGGAAAAACGAATTGCAACATTAGAAGAAGATGCTTTGCAGAGAGTATCTCCAATAAAAATTCAGTCATTTTAATAACAAGTTTCATAAGGGAACAACCGAAAACCAGCTGGGGCATGAGGAACACCTGTGACTCCTCTGAGGCTTCAAAAGACATCAGCTTTTAAAGATGAAGAGCAGCACAACTCACTACATAATGCAAATGCAGAGTCTCTGCACCCACCTCCCTCTGCATTTTATCACTCTTTCCAGGGAAAGAAAGATGCATTAGAAAGACTTGAAACTGAAGCCATGAACCAGGGGGGAAAAAAATGTATTATCATGCCTACAAAACAATTCCTGCAGAGAGCTGTCTATCACTGGGGACAACAGCCAGCCCACCAGACACGAGCACAGCCCTGCCCTGCTGAAGGGACCACAGCCGTGTGGCCTCTCACATCTCTCTGCACCCATGTGTTCTACAAAACATCAGCAACAGACACTTCTGCTTCCCAGCTCTGCTGCTTCAGCGAGCTCCTCTTTAAACAGAGGCACCCTCTGCAGCAAGGTCAAAGCTCAAGTGCTCCCCAGTCCTGCACAGTCACTTGCCAGGCAGTTGCAGTTTGTTCAGAACAAATGGATCTTCCAGCTGTGCATAATACCTCAGGAAACAGAATTTCAGTGTGGCAGTAACACATGCACCAGATCCAGACTGCAGTGCCCACACACCACAGACCTGGTCAGTCCCCCAAAGGGCACGACTCAGGAGGATGCAACACATTATTCCAGGATTGGGAAGCCCAGGTCAGAAAGAACTTGCATTCTCCCCAGAGTTTTCCTTCTTGGTTTATAAAGCACCATTTACACTGCTGTACAAATAACAGCACTCTGCTTGGAGATGAACTGAGCTGGAACAAAGCACCAGCAAAGCCCGCCGCAGCCCCGCCTGTCCCAACTGCTCAGAGCAGCGCGGCCGGTGCACAACCACTGCACCAAGCTAGGCAGCACGCTCAGCTCCCAGGCGACATTTGAGCTGGAATTTAACTTCACTATTTATATTTTTCAACCCAGCCATATCACAAATCTCTTCAGAACGTTCAGCTTTCAAAGAGCTTTCCAGCAAAGGCACCACCACAGGCAGCCTGTGACTCACCACCCCGCTCTGGAGAGCTCCAGAGCAGACACCCACTGAAGAGCATCCCCGTGGTCAGCCAGAGAGAAGAAGTCACTGATCCCAGCCAACGGCACCAGTGCCTCCCTTCTGCCCACTCCTTACTGCTACAGATTCCCTCCTCAATCCTCAAGTGAAACTTCATAATTGGTATCTGTGCTGCAAAACTCGGTTCAGATTCAATGTTTTGCTTAGGCTGCATTTCTAGTTCTTCTGGACACAGGCCTTGTCTGATTTGTCTGCAGGGAAGTACAAGAAAAACTGTGAGGAAATAAATTGAAAACAGTCCAGAATTGAAGTTTACCTTTCTCCTCCCATCACTCTCAAATCTAACCCCAAAAAGCTTTCAGCTGAAACAGAACTAAAGCTCTCAAAGCTTCAAACAAAGAAATCCCTGTTCAAGCCAAGACTACATGAGCTTGGTGCATTCTCCTTTTTGCAGAAAAGTGCTTCAGAAGATAAGTTTGATTTGTTTCTACTTTTATTTCCTGAGCCAGTGCTACTCCCTGTCCCTTGTTTCCTCTTTTTAGGAACTGGAGGAGAATGTTTCCTTCAGCTTTGATCACTAATTTTGTCACAACTGACTAAAATTGCAACAGCACTTACAGCACTTGTGTCCTTGAGGTTAACCACACACAATCATCTCAGGTTCTATCAGGAATTGAAAAGTTTAGTTAGAATTGCTACATAAAATATGGAATAAAACTTACAGATGCCTGTTTATTTGAAATGGGGGCAAAAGACAGATTCCAAACTGTAACACTGCTTGTTCTAGAGAGGCCTGGGGCAGGAAAGGTATTTGCAAGGCAGATGGGTAGGAAGAGCTGCAGGACAGTACAGCTCCTGTTGGGCTGCTCCCTTCACTGGAGGATGCACAGGATTCAGTCCCTGCCTCAGGACACGCCAGCAGTCCCTGTTTCCAGGATTTTGTCATTCTGCACTTACCTTCAATGCTTAGGTCTCTCACAGGCTGTAACTGCGCAGCAGGAGAGGCACATTCCACCCCCAAAGGTACACAAGACCCTGAGACACTGAGTAGTGACTTCCCTGCAAGATGAGCCACCAAAAGCTCTCCCAAACCAGCTGCAGCGGGGAGCCCCATGTCCCAGCTGAGCTGCACTGCTGCTGCAATGAGCTACAGCTGAGCTGGTCTACTTACAACAAAGATGGCACAAAGACACGGGTTCCAGGGAACAGCTGCTACAGTTGGAGCTGGAGAGAGAACAAGACCAGGACTGGAGAGGCGGAGGTCCTGCTGTTTACGTGCATGACATGAACTGTGCTGATAAGCCACACTCGATAAGCCTCAGCACAGATTAATGCGTCACTTTACCACCCGAGAAAGTTAACGTGCTCACACTTCATGGAGACCCAGTCGCCTACCCTGGCTTGGTGCTGTGCTCATTTCCTTCACAGAAAAGAGTCCCAGGGCTTAGTTTACCTCATGGCTTGTGTGCCCAGGTGTCACACACTGAGACATGCCCAGAGCGCTTCCAAGAGGACAAGAGTCAGTAACCGAGACCATTTCTCTACTGTGGGAAAAGCTGGAGCTAAGAGCAGGCAGAAGCATAAGTTAACCAGAGTTAATTAGACTGGGAGGGAGAAGAGACACATCAGCTCAAACTTCAGCCTAGAAGGGGAAAAAAAACTAGTTTGGAAAGAGAAACTCTGAAAACTCCAAATATCCAAAGCTGAGCAAATATCCAAAGTCAAGAGGAGAAAAAAGAAACTCATTCTGTAGTTTATAGTTCATAATGCTGGATTCCTCCCTTTATTTTCTAAGGAAAGCTTCTGTGTTCTAAGTGTGAAAAACCAAGATATTTTAAATAATAGTGAAACAAGTCCCCAAATGCCCATTTTGCTTTGTGCCTCTACCTGCAGAATTACTACAAAGTCCTATCCTGAGGACTTGCATCAGTCCCTCAGACTCAAAGAGTCTCAGAGCCCATACCCAGGCTCAGCTTGCCACGGATGCATTCTGACTTGATTTTGGTCATGCTATTTCAAGAAAACAGTGCTTACTTCCAGGGAAACATGATGTGCTACACTTGCTTGATGCGGGCCAGCATCAATCAGCTAGAAGAGAAAAGGCCCTCTCCCAGCATCCACGAAGGCAAGAACTTTGTCGGAAGCTGCTCCCAGTCAATACACTGTAGTTCTGCTCATCTGCATGGGCCCCTTGGCGTGCAGCACAGCGTGACCTCACCCTGCAGCCTCTGTGCAATCCACAGCAAAAAGAGCAAACACATCCAAAGCAAGGAGCATTAGTTCCAATGCCATTTTCTGTTTCCACTTAGGCAGTGGTGCTGATCAGCTAACCACACCAGACACTCCCAGCTATACAGCTGGTATAGAGTGTCCGTGTCCTATACATGAGGTTCACACTTGGCCATTCCCTGTGACACCTGCTCTGCTCTTGGCAGTTTAGACTTCCCTACTGATGCAAGCTGCCTGCCACACCCCCCACTGTGTGCTTGGGGGGAATTAGACCTTCTGTCCTCAACTGGAATTATTAAATTCACTGTCACAGTGCACGCAACAAAGGGATTTTAGAGTCCCAGCTCCCTTCCCTTTGAGCCTCTGTTTCTGATGGGTGACACATCATCACAGCTTCAAACACACCTGAAAAACCAGGGCACTTCCAGCCTTCAAGTACTCCCCTGCATAATCCTTTGGAGATGCAGAAAAGTGTTCAAACACTTTAGCTTTGGAAAGCCAAGACTAACGTCCAGCTGTTCAAAGGATTATACTGTGCACGTGTGAGTGCCACCCAAGCAGGGTTTTATGTCCCCACGAGCAGGGCCAGCCACAGCCAATGCAGCTAGCCGACCACAGGGACATCACAGGCATTCTCAACAAGAACCTGGAAAAAGGTCAAGAAAGTGCTAGAAACTGCATCACAAAGCAAAGACACAGAGATAAATGCTTGTTGGAAGGAGAGTCGAGCAAGAGAATGAGAGTGTCAAGGAAAATGAAGGGCTGGTAATAGAGAGGGTTAAGAGAAGGAGAGAAACAGTCCCTTAGGTATGAGCAAATAAAGGGCACAGGGTGGGATGAGAATCACATCCCTACTGACAGATCTTCATCACACACCTCAGGGCAGGGACAGAACACTGAATGCAAAGAAGCAGAATAAAAAACCAGAGCCGCTTTGGATAACCCTGACACTTCCAGCTCACCATCATCATCCCCAAAACGCAACACCTCACCTGCCTGCCTGCAAAATTCGAGCTCTGCACAGCTCCCTCCAGCAGGACAACAGCCTAAACTCTCCTTGGTCCAGCAGCACCATGCAGTGCAGATGTATCACCCCATGCCTTGGTGGCACCATTTCTGAGGGCACTACATGCAAGTAACTGCACACTCCAGAAGCCTCCAAGACTATTGCACGATGTTTTGGTTTGTAATCTTGGTCCCCCCACCAGATCTAGATACAACAAGAGCAAGTGTTTGAGACTGCGACAAAAACACCTCCCATGTCACAATCGCCTTCCTGTACAAGAGCCACAGGCTTGTCCCTTGGATAAATCCCACAAACCAGCAGTTCTGGCCTGTCACAGTTGGCTCAAGAAACCTGAGTTTAAATGAGACAGAAAGTTTAAAGATGGCCAGTTTATGAAAAATCCATCACAAACCCTAAGCTTACACCACGGAGGAAAGCAGCTGCTGCTCCAGTACAGGACTGCAGCAACCTCTTCAGCTCTGTGCTGTGACACCGAGCTCATTCTCTTGGAAAATTTCTGCACACGAGGCAGCATGTCCGTGTGCTCGGGAGGCAAAACAGGCACCGGAACGCTCCCAAACACGTGAAAAAAAAAAGCTACGGGAGCTCAGAGGCAAAGGAAACTTTTCCTAACCACTGCTTATGCCCAGGTAAGAAGAATCGACTGAACAAACACCGCTTCTCAAACCTCCGGCACTTCTGTCCCGGGTGATGTTTGTACGCGACAGCCCCGGCGCTCCCGGGGGACAGCGGCAGCGGAGCCCGGCCCGGCCGGGAAGGGCCGCGGCTCAGGCGCGGGGGCCCCGCACGGCGAACACGGCGCAGTCCGTACCGGCGGCAGCGCCTCGCACGGGGCCCGTGCGGGCAGCGGGGCCGGCGGCAGCCGCTCCGAGGGAGTGGCCCCGAGACCTGCAGCGCGGCTCCGGTTCCCAAGCACGAGCGGCGCCGCACACCGGGGACAGCCCTCGACGGGGCCACCGGGAGGGCTGTCAGGGCTCCCGGGCCCGCCCGCCTCGGCCCGGCCCGGTCGGGACGCCGCTCCCGCCGCCGCAGCCCCGCGCCGGAGCGCTGCCCGGGCCGGTGGGCGCGGCGCGGGGCGCGGGGCCGGCCCGGCCGCCCCCCCCCGTCCGGTACCTGCGCTCCCGGCGCCCGCGGCCCCTCAGCGCGGCGCGCGCCGCCCCAGCGCCGGCTGCGGCGGCCGCCGGGCCACGCCCCCCAGCGCCCGCCCACCAATCCCCACCCGTGCCGCTCTGACGCAACTCCCGAGCGGCCAATGGACTGCGGGTAACCCGCCAGCGTCGCAACGCGACCCCGCTGGCAACAGTCGGCGGCCAATAGCGACCCTGCGGCCAGGCCCCGCCCCCCCTCCGCCCCACCCCCGGGCCCCGCCCTTCCCCTCTTGCTCCCCCCCCCAGCCCAGGCCCCGCCCCAGCTCCGGCAGGGCTCGGCCCCACGGCGGGACAGCGGGACACCGCGACCGACGGACACCGCCCAGCGGGGCACCCTGAGGCAAGGTAAAAGGCCCGGGGCCAGCGGGTTGCCCGTCTCGCCGCTCCCGGGGCGCTGGCAGTGGCATGCATCCCCGCCCCACCCCGCGCTCTGGCTCAGAAGCCCCCCCAGCTTATTCTGGAACAGAACTTTACACAGACGGTATGATTTGGCAATCTTTATATCCACAATACATCATAACCATGCACAAAAATTGAGAGGAGTGTTTATTTACAAAGTGAATTGCACTTAACACAGGAACCAGGAATAAAAGTAAATGAAAGAAACCTCTCTTCTGGGTTGCATAAAGGCCCACTACTATTTATAGCCTACAAAGCCTGATAGTCAACACTACCATGCATTATCTGACCAGTGTAAAATAGAAATTGCTGTTATTTATTGAAACAGTGTAGCCCTGGAAACACTCATTCCATGGAAACATTCCATAAATCACCAACTTCATTTAAGAGTCTGCAAGTAAAGAGAATCTATCCTTCAGCCCCCACTTACTGTGCTTTACTTGAAGGACAGTTAGTCTTAAGCTCCAATTGTCTGATTTTCCTTAGCTGAAATTCAGGCCCTACCTTTCACATGAAGTTCTAGTGTTTTATGGAGGAAAAAATCTTCCCTAGGTGACTGAACCACTTCACTGGGATCTTCTTTTCTTCTACGGAGTCCAGAACCTCTCAGCAAGTTCTTCCCTCTGCTTGGAAGGGAAATGATCACCAAGCCTTGGTAAGACTCAACCAGAAACAGATCCCACCCCCACCTTCTGGAGCAGTACAGCACGCAAGGATCAAAGCACCAGAAGCAAAAATACCTCCTGTACAATTTTCCAACACTTTTGTTAAGTAACTGATTCAAATAAAGGCTCAGCCCAACCCATACCACGCCCAGCCAAGAGCTCTGAACTCACACAAGAGATCAGCAGGGAGTCACAGAACAGCACCCAAATGGGGGGCATCTCTGGCCTCAAGAGATGGCCTCCACAGCACACACTGAAATCTTTTTAACTAAGTAGCAAGCAGTCACCCATCAACTGGATTTTTACAGTTATACAACTACAGAGCTTTAAAACTTTCCTAGGAACCACACCTCCTTGTTCTGTGCAGGCTCCAGTAAAGATCCCAGACTAAGTCCCCTGTCTGTAAGCACTGACTGCAGGAAAAGAGGCTGGATTGACCTGATCTACCCAATGAATTTATTTTATCAATTTGCTGTTTGTGTGCTCAGGACCAAGTCACTTTTATGTATGCATTTTAGCCTTCACCCTTCCCACCAGTAAAAGGAGAGGCAGCACGGCAGACTCCTGCCTAATTCTGCATTAAAAGAGCTGTTCTAGACATCAGCAGGAGCCTCTGATGGTTGTGTTATGACACAAGTGGCAGTACTCAGGGCTTTGTAGTGTTTTCAATAGTTAAAGGAAAGTCAGCCTCAACATCCAAGTAAAGCAAGCAAAGCACACATTCCTTCTTTTCACAGGCAGCTTTCATGTTATCAGGAATTTCACAAAAGCCAAACTTAGCCCTCAAATACCTTGGGGCAGATGGAAGAGAGCTGTAACCTTTTTTTTCCTTACAGTAATACTGAGAGACACACAGCCAGCAAAGCTGTGGGATGAAGCACTCAAGTTGAGGTTACATGTAGTCTGTAATTTCCACATCAGGAAAGCATGCTTAAGGAGCCTGGGCTACTGCAGAGCTTCTCTGAATGTCAGACAGCTCTTCAGCATTGCCAGCTTCCTCAGGATTCCTCCAAGTCTTCCCCTCAGTAATTCCAGCACAGCAGTGGGCTGGGTTGTGGATGAGGTTTCAGGACAATGCTTCATCAGGACACCAGGAACCCCAGACCACAAGCCTCTTCCCCAGTCTGTGCAGGAAGATGGCCTAACCTGGCAGAGCTGATCCACTGTCCTTTTTCTATTGTCACAAACAGCCCTGTGCTCAGTCTGGGCAGCAGCACCTCAGACCCACAGAAGGGCCGTGGCTCTGCCTGGAGAGCAGCACAGCAGCCTGGAGAAGAGCCTTGTCTCATATTGAGGGACCACAGCAGATGGAAACCCCCACCCCATTCCCAGTGGAGCTACACGGGTGCACGTGTGCACACACCAACTGCCCCTGCGTGCCCCAGCCGAGGGGGCTTTGAACAATGGAGTTGTTCAAGAGCTCTTCAATACTGATAAATTTAACTGCACTAAAGCCCTAGACACTGACCTTTCACTGGGACTCTGCAGCAAAGTTTAAAGCCTTCCACAAAGTCAAAGACTAAAGAAAATATCTGAAGAGACAAGCAAGTGACTAAACTGTTTCTTGGCTTCTTACACCAGGCCAGACTGATTCTAGAAACTTCATGTTAAGAGCAGGACTTGCAGAGTAAGCATGTTAATACATCACCTTGAACTAATAAGTCTTCTTAACAGTACAATTCCTCCTCATGCTATCCAGCTGATTTCTTTATATAAAGTTTGTTCAAAAGTTAAGGAGCCCAGCTCCACTAGTGTCCACTTGTTCCCAAATGAAATATTTTCAGTATTTCAGAATTTTCCATTCTCTCATTGCCAGCTGTCTGAACACTGACTGCACTTCATGTTCTGGTCTTGGACCACCAAAAAGAAGATATCCCAGTTCCCACCTTCTCTCAACAGAATGCTAGTGAAGCAAATACCAAGTGTTGAAAGTGCTTCCTGAACTGGAACACCCTTAGGACAGAGCCCTGTGATGCCTTCTAAGGAATTCATACCCTCATTCAATGGGATCAGGCTGCAGGCATGCACCCTTTAACCTTGAATGTAACCTCTAAACAAAGCTGAAAAGTGGAAGTGCCAGGCACCACGTGCATCCTGTGCTGTGAGCTGGAGCTCTCTCAGTGCATACAGTACAAAATTAAAGGCATTGGTCTGGAAATCTTAGAAAAGAAAAGCCATCAGAGTTAACTGCCCTTAATTTTATTACGTAACCAGACAGAACAGTTGAGACTGGAATGTCAGATTTCCTCTTCAAGCACAATTCACATTTTCATATTTGCTTTGTATCAGTAAAGAAAATCAACTCACTAATATGCAACTGGGATCCATCCAGTGAGGTACAGGCTCAGAATACAGAGCAAAAACTCACTGCAAATGGCGCCACAAGCCTTCAGGGAGCAGCAGGTGGTTTCCAGCTCTTTCTTTAGATCATTTCACTCAGTATTTGCCATCAGAACATTCAGTGGATACCGGAGGGGACACAAGTGTGCAAGAGCTAGTGAGTGATGAAAAGCCATCAGAGATTTGCACAAGCAAGCAAGAGACTGACTACACAAAGTTGTG
This sequence comes from Motacilla alba alba, assembly GCF_015832195.1. Classification (NCBI taxonomy): domain Eukaryota; kingdom Metazoa; phylum Chordata; class Aves; order Passeriformes; family Motacillidae; genus Motacilla; species Motacilla alba. The sequence goes on along the minus strand of NC_052043.1, from coordinate 4,866,982 downwards.
GTAACATTCTTCCCATTCAGCACAACGAAGAATTAGAGTAGTTAGCCCTGCTGATGACAAATCTGTTACATCAGTGAAGTACAATCATGTAAGAATTACAGTCTGCAGTTCAGTAAAACGGTAAGAAGAAAACAACAGATTAGTAGTTCTTATGTGAAATCCTAATATTATGCATTTTAGTAGAGGTCAACAGTGAAAGATCATGAAGAGAAAGTTCCAGATACTATGGATCTGCAGAAGTTTTACAAAATGTATAAAGTATTGTGTTTCTCTACAACAACCAAAACCCTTACAAGTGCAGGTATATATGCAACATGAAAATATTGCCTCACTCACTCAGACAGGGGCAGGGGAGATCTAGAGAAAAAGCAGCATGCAAAAAAAAAACCCTGGAACTAGCGCAGATCCTGCTTTCAGACACTGACCTACAGTACAAAAAGAAGCCTACTTGTACAGGCTGCAAAAGGTTTCTGAAATCAGTATGCTGGCACTTACTGTACAATAATGCTAATTGATTAACATAAGCCATGAATAAATATTACGCCACTTCATAAAGCCTGCACAGGCATTCATGGTGGCAGAGAAAGCAATGCAGACATATTTCATTGTTCCCAAATAAAACAAGAATAGAGAAAGATTTCCCAAGCAGGAAACAGTAAACTACACAGCCAGACTAACTGTATTAGGGGTAATTACAGAATAAGTAATGTTATTTTCAACAGCTTTCTTATGTGTGTGCAGCCACTAAAATCCTCACTGTGAGACTTCATCAGGACAGAAAACAGAGCATTTGGCAGGACAGCTAGTTTAATTTCTCCCCCATGTTTACAGAAACACAAGAAAAAGAGATATATGACTATGGGAGGAAAAAACCTTGTCACCTAAATATAGTTATTTCTTCAACTGGTAGAGTCAAGTCCCATTGTTTCCTTCCCAGAAAATAACAACAACAACAAAACCAAACTGAAAAAAACCTAGCAAAACCAAAACAAGCCTATTTGATAAGAGTGTTTCATGGGATAATATCCAGCAGCAGATTTTCCAACACAAACATGTCTATCAGATCAGTGACTACATTTCAAGCCCAGAAGTCACCACATGGAAGGGGTTTCAGAGGCAGGAGGATGTTAGCCCTACAATTAAAGCTCTAATATGAGAGGGGAGATTTGGGAATGGAATAAAGGAGGGAGGAGGGAGTCACTGAACCACAGGAGATAGGAAGTGCACACAAGTTTCTAAATGAAGCACAGACGAAGTGGAGAGCACAAGAGTCATCTAGGGAAGGTCACAGGTTCTGACAGCACTGGAGTTTGTTGGATTTTTGTCCATCAGTGGTTGGCGGGACGCTGATATCAACGACGTTGTTGCCAGGAGACTCATCGTGCGCAGACCGGTCGGCGATTTGCTTCTGCGACACGATGCGGTAGATTTCTGCAAGGAGAACACACAGTAAGGACATGCCAGAACCCGAGAAGGAGAAGATTCAACTTGAGGGCTCTGAAAGGGGGTCTAGGCTAATCAGATGTGGCATGTAACATCTGGCTGGCATTCCAGTTCTGGAATGAATACACCAGCTCTGTCTGGAAAAGTTATTACAACAAGAGTCCTCACTGCCTTCTGCAATAGCACTTCCTATCCCATTTTTGAAAATGGGGATTATTAAAAGGGTTTTTTAATGGAAAAGGAGCAGGAATGCTCATTTCTAAAACCGGGAATCATCATCTTTGTGATTAAAAAACAAGTGGGCAGCATACTCTAGAAATACCAATCACCAGGATGCCGGGAAACCTTCGCAGCAGCGACAAGTTACCCGATGCCCACCTTCACTCCCGGCAACCTGCTACCCCAAGCAACAGCAGTGCTCCTCTCTGCAACACATCAGTTTTCCTACCTATGACAGTAAAAGCTGTATGGGTCCATAAAGCCCCAGACTTCTCCAAATGAGTTTATTTAACTCAAATTAACTTAATGCTTGAAAGCACACAAACCCACAAAGCTGTAACCACTGAAGACAGACTGCCAACTTAAAAGCTTTCACAAACTGTTTCAACTGCATACTTAGCAGAAGTCTTGTAAGTGGAAAGGTTTTTAAGTTAACTTATTTCACTGACTATAAGCCCTTGTTCCAACTTCCCTCCATTGTGAAACAGGAAAAGGGCAAGTACTTCCCTGGAAGTCTGTGGTAAATATTATGGTCACATTCATACAGCCACAACCCCAAAAAAGCAACACCCAAAGCCTTTAGTAAGGATTAAAAATCACAGAGGACTGTGCAGGGCTTGTTTATGGGGATTTTTGGTTAGGTTTCTTTGGTGGGTTTTTTGGGTTTTTTTTGGTTGGTTGGTTTTGGTTTTCTTAAAGAATCTGCACATATTTATGTTGTTTAAAATGGAAATCTTTAACTCAAGGCAAATCTTGTTGCCACTGGCTACCTACAGATCTTTGCTAAAGGGAGGAGGAGTGTTGTTCAGAGGCTGTCACACCTTTTTCTTTCCTGCTCAGTACTGTATTTGAATTTCAGCTGTTTAGAGTGGTTGACAAGCCCCCTTTGCTTTGGGGTAGCATCTCTTTGGAGTGTTTTGTGGGTTTTTTTTTTCCAGTCGTTAGTGATTCCTCAAACAAGTGGCCAGTAAGGAAACTCCTGCTGTTCCCACTCTCTTCCCTCCACCAAGTCCCCTGTGGTGGTTCCCAACTCACTACTCTACACAGCACGTTTTCCTAGGTTCCTTCTCCTCTCTTAGAAAGATGATTCTCCCCCAGGTGTAATCACTTTAGGAATAACCTTTTCAGGACTTCTCAGTCTTATTATCCATGTGCCTATGCTACCCAGACAATCTCAACACTTTTGGGAGCCCGGGGTGCTGTGAGAGAGGGATTTGAGTTCAGTTTGCCTGGGCCTGACCTCAGCTTGAGTTGTTACAGCCCTGTGGCTCTCCTAGGGTGGCCTCAGATCAGCATCTCTAACCAGGGTCAGTCTCAGGACAACACTGCAAGGGAAGACAGGATGGATGGTGACCGTTGAACTACACTCAGAGCACTAAAATAAAAAATACTGTCTCAAAGTGCCAGGGAAGTTGCCTCAAATCCAGCCAAGTGTCCCAGATGAGCCACAAATCTGCTACACAGTGTGAGACCGGCCCAGCTCCAGCTCTGGGCAGTCAGCTCTACTTCACACCCCAGATGCTCCACTAGTGGCTCTCTACTAACACAGATCTGCTGGGCACCAAATACAACCCATTCCTCGTCTGTCAGGCTTCTACCTACAGAGGCAGCTTGGCTACCCTGCATTTCCTGTCTGCCTCTTCTTGGGCACCTTGGAGTCAGAGTTGGGGTTGCTCAGTCTGGAGAAGAAAAGGCTCTGGGGAGACCTTAATGCAGACTGCCAACATCTACAGTTCCCCAAGAGAACTGGAGAGGGAGTTTGGACAAGGGCCTGGAGGTACAGAACAAGGGGGAATGTACCTTCCCACTACCAGAGGGCAGGGTTAAATGGGATAGTGGGAAGAAATTCTTGGCTGTGAGGGTGGTGAGGCCCTGGCACAGGGTGCCCAGAGCAGCTGTGGCTGCCCCTGGATCCCTGGAAGTGTCCAAGGCCAGGCTGGACAGGGCTTGGAGCAATCTGGGATAGTGGGAGGTGTCCCTGACCATGGCTCACTGTCAACTTGATATCCTCCAGAATGCCCAGGTCCTTCTCTGCAGAAGACGCTGTTGGTGCAGTGCAGTCACCACCCTTGCTATCAGCTGAGAATAAGAGTTCAGTAGTCTGAAAATGGTACCAGCCTGCTTTGGTGCAAGAGAAGATACTGCAACATTTAACTTCCAGCATGGCTGGGGCTTCACTGCTGAGATTTTGTGCAGGCATGGAAGTACAGTTACCATTTCCTTTACAACAGTGCTATTGCAATAGCTTGAACTTATGGAACGTCAGGAGATGGAAACCTCCAGGAGACAGAGACCCTCACCTGGGACAGAAAGGGGTGTATGGGGTGGGAGGCAGAACACAAAGGTGAGATTAGAAAGCTTGCAAACTAACCATTGTTCTCACCACTCATTTCCAAAACATTCCAGAAAACTATAAAATGTGCCCATGAAGAAGACCCACCACCTCAGCTGCTCCTCTGAATCCATAACAAACCATACCTGTGAGGATGTTCTTGAAGGCTTCTTCTACATTTGTAGAGTCCAGAGCAGATGTTTCAATAAAAGATAAGTTATTTTTTTCTGTAATAAATAAGAAGTGGTTCAGTTAAAAATTTTAATAACACTTTATTTCACATTTACTTTGAGGTGTTTTAACTTTTATTTTAGGCCACACCAGCCAGGGCACAGTAATTTTTTTTCTTTTCCTTGTTGCACAAGGAACACCTTGGTGCTGGAGTTCAGCAACATTTCCTTTGCCCAAAGTGCAAGAACATTTTCCCCACTGCAGCCCTCGCTCAGCCAAGCAACACAAAATACCATTCTCTTCTGGCTACAGATCACACCCAGAGGTACCTTGAGCAAGAGCCCCAGCAAAAGCACATCAGCTGCTACAGAGACACAATTCTCCTCTGCAACCCCAAGAAGATCAACAGACCTATACTTTCCTAATCAGACCCCAATTCCAAATAACAATGACCCCCTGAAACAGTCTATTTTCTTCTTTCCTCTTACAATGCATTTTTTTAATTATTATTTATAAAGAAAGTGATTAATACTCAAATATCATACCTAGAATGGTTTTGTATCACCTGCCCAGGAACAGGCAAATTTCAATAATGGAGCTTAAGCAGCAACAATTAGACCATCACTAGCAATTTAAAACAGCCTTAGGAGGAAGTCCAGGGTTAAAAAGAAAGAAGCTGAACCAAGTGACCAAAGTAATAGACTATCTGGGGCACCCACCAACTTGTTTTGCTTCTTTTACATAAATGTCACTTCTCCTCCATCTCAAAATTTAAAGGGGCTTTATTACCCTCAGGGTACTTGCTTACCAGCAAACTTCAGAAAGTGTGTATAAGCAAGCCTTGGTAATATTTCTAGAGGTATTTTAGAAGTTGAACATTTACATTCCACCTCCAAGCTTGACAGCCACACAAAAGCTGAATGTCCCCAGGCCTTTCAGGACAAAAGAATATCTGACCAGTGCTCTGCCAGGTAAGGAAGAGAGAAGGAATGCAGTGGCAGCATCTTACATAACCACTTGACTTCTCCCAACAAATGATAATTCTCAAACCTGATGATCGCTGCATTTAAGCGAGAGTAGGTGACATTACTACATGCATCAGTGCTCTAGAGCAGCAACCACCCCATCTAAGAGAAGGTTCAGCATTCATTTGCAGGTGTCCACATTGATATCTACTCAGGAGAAGCAGGTCTCTAGAAAGGAAGGATGGACATTTCATATCGTGATATTTTTTATTTCTGTTGTGATATTTTGTCTTCTAAATATTGCTTACTGCTTCTAGCCTTGTTAGAAGAAGGGTTTATTCTTCAGCTATCAGGCAGCTCAAGGACAGTGTCTCAAAAACATGTACTACCACTAGATTTAAAAAACAACAGAAAACTGCAAACTAAAAATGGCAAAGAAAATTCTCCAAAAAAACCAAACCAGCCACACATGCTAGTTAACAAGTCAAGATATTCAATATAAAACTCCCAAAAACAACAAAACACCTTAAATGTCTTTTTTAGGGCTCAAACTAAAACTTGAGGTGGGAGTTGAATCCTGGACAAAAGGGTGTGACCCCAGCAGGCACCACCCCCCGGCCCCAAGGCCCCAGTCCAGACCTGCGAAGGCCCTGGCCTCGTCGGTGGGCACGGCCCGGAGGTGGCGCAGGTCGCTCTTGTTGCCCACCAGCATGATCACGATGTTGTTGTCGGCGTGGTCTCGCAGCTCCTTCAGCCAGCGCTCCACGTTCTCGTAGGTGAGGTGTTTGGCAATGTCATAGACAAGGAGAGCCCCGACAGCACCACGGTAATATCTGAAACCATGAGGTACAGCCCTTCAGCGAGAGCTCTGATCCAGCCTCACCAACAAACAGGCCATCTAGCTCTTCTGTAATGCTCTCCACTTCAGAAAAAGCTGTGCTGATGCAGATACTGTTGTCGGAGTGGTTTCGAAGCCTAAGACCAAGTTCCAAATGCAGGGTTTTTTTCTAATAGCATTTCTAAAAAAATCCAGTCTGCGTACCAAAATGCTGGAGAGCCTCCAGAAAGCAGGAGTCAAAATGTCCTGTCTGTCTGCTCCAGCTGTATATAGGAAAACTCACCATTGCAGAATCGGTACAGCTGGGAGGTTTTTGTGAAGTTACAACCTAACTTTCTCCTCGGAAAACAGCCCTTAATAAAATGTCAGTATTTGTTCCTGATCCTTCAAATATCTCCTGTCCCTCCTAAATTAAAGAGGGGACTCTGGACTATATTGTCACTATCCACCAACCTCTAATCCAGGAACAGGGTTTGCCTCCTCAGCGCAGGTTTGGGCTCATTTCAACACAAGCCAAGGGCTCAGCTCAGCACAAGCCAATCTGTCTCAGCAATCCTGTAACATCCATATCTCTCTTCCACACAATCACACCATTCTTCCTCAGTTCTGCCAGCACCTGTCTGACATGTTGTTGAACTGAGTCAGGGCACCAAGTCTGCAGAAATCATTCTCTTTTCCCTGATGTTTGGCATTCTGCTGGCCAAGCAGGCTGAACTGGCTGAGTAATGTGTCAAGCAGCAGTTAGTGCCAGCACAAAGGAGAGGCAGGATCACAGGACTGCAGCTGCACTAGCTCCCAGCTATAAAACCTGTTGTTGTTGACCCAGACTAGACTAGCAGTTTTTACAGCAAGAGCAAGGGTCACAAAAAAATTCTGAAAGTCACACTAACAATTCCAGAAAATATGCAATTTGAAATTGTCACTTACATCTGCTTCTGCATCCTTTTCCCTATAGACTGCTCTCCCTTTGGGCTTCAGGGTCTCCTGGTTTTCTCCCATCTTGACAAAATTCCCCTTACCTTGAGTTTAATGCCTCAATCTGTGCATGATTTTACCTTTAAAAACTGATACGCATCTGTAACATAACAAAAAATCAACCCGCTGATCAAAAAATGCTCTGGAGAACCAGGCCGGACCAAAGAATTTGCTTTTGTTCCTCTGCAGGATCCTTTTGCCAGCACAGAAACAAGTACACCTCAAACCACTCTGTGGATTAACAAGGTGCCATAGGTGACAAAGCTTCTCACCTCCAGGGATTGTGCCTAATGTTGCACAGCTAGCACTATCATTGCTGCCTTCCTACTTCCTGGCTATTCAATGTCTGCACTCATGTATCTAATTTTCAGGGCTGTGACTAATTCAAAGTCATTTTGAGATTTCAAGGGACTTTGTGGCTGCATGTTTTCCTAAAAATACCCTCAATCTCAAGACTGAGGAGGCAATTGAGACCAGAAGCCATGGGTGTTACAGCAAGCCACCATACCTAGACCAAAACTCGACACCAACAGTACCCAGCTTCCATCTGAAATGACACTCACTCCACATAATGAATGCAGCACATTCAGCACAGACAAAAAACTAAATCCCAAAACTCAAACAGAATTTCCCAGTTTTGATTTAAGCTGTCATTTGTTTCTGTAACTGTAACAAGAGAATCTAAAAAGTACTTTCATTATATTAATCAAGGGAACACAGAAGTATTTGCTACCTTATGACTTGGATCCACACTGAAGTCTGTCGCAATGACTTTGTCATGTGTGCTAAGTACGTTTCACTCTCTATCCATACATTTATCGGCAGCATCTCTGCTAGAATTCTGTAGAGCAAAGACAGAGTACTCACGCTGAGGTAATGGCGCGGTATCGCTCCTGGCCTGCAGTATCCCAGATCTGGGCTTTTATCGTCTTCCCATCCACCTGGATGCTCCTGGTGGCAAATTCCACCCCAATGGTGCTCTTACTTTCCAGATTGAACTCATTGCGTGTGAAACGTGACAGAAGATTACTTTTCCCAACTCCAGAGTCTCCAATCAACACAACTGAAAGGAGAGACATTATTTTCACAATTAATTTCTCCTATCAGCACTGACTCCATGCTGCAGCGCGGCCTGGCAGGCAGCATCTACCAGAAATGCAGTCAGATAACACAGGAGAGACAACATAGACAACACCACAGCCTTTACTATGCACACCTTGCTTCTCCAACCCCAGAAGAGCCACAAGCTGTTTCGTGGTGAGCAGCTGCCCGGTACTCAGAGGTGAAAATGAGAAATTGCTACAGTGACTCTCGAAGTCAAACAGTGCTTTGGAAGTCCCAGCCACTGCAGCAGGCAGAGGTAAGACATGCCCCTCACACACTCCACCTTTGGCACAGGAAGGCTGCAACTCACATTTTAAGAAACCCTATAGGCAAGAATATGGCAACGGGCCACCTGTCTGCCCAACAAAAGCCTTTGTACGGTGTAAGTGTACTCTATTTTTATTTCAAAACAAAACAAAACGGTAAGTAAACAATTATTTGCAGTCCCTGTTGGAGTCATATAGGGTGTTATATTTCAATAATTTAATTAATGAATATGTTCACCACAAAAGGGGGAAAACAGGAGACATTTGGTACTACAAAAAAGATACAAAACAAAGCAGAACTTCATCAAGCAAAACAAATTGTAGTAGACTCCATGAGAAGCAAGAGATGAGCTAGAAACCTCTGCCTCCACACATGGTGTTGCCATGATAACAGCAAAATGTAAGTGGAGAGAGATCTTCAGCACACAAAACCCAGCTTTCCTGAAAGGAATTGTGAAAACAAAGGCACATCTTGTGGCAGAAGGTTCCCTCTACTTTTTTGCTTATAGATGACAGCAAGAAACAACTGAGAGAAACATAGCTGAAACAGCTGAGCCATGCTCCCTTCCTCTTGCAAACACTCTTATCACATAGCATTTGGAATTCAAGTGTCCTGGCTCAAGCAAAAGGAAGAAAGGCAGCCAGCCTCTGTGAGCTTCTTTAACCTTGGGAATATTTCCTACTCCAGTTCTAAGTACAGATTTGCTGATCTTCCTCATTCATATGGTCTGCTTTTCCTACAGAAAAGCAGACATGGGCAAAAAACATTCCCAATTTCCCCCCAGCAACTACAGAAGAACCTTCTCATTGCACAGTTCCAGAATGAGCTCACCAGTGTTTCCCCAAGGCCAAGGATCATCCTTGTCTTTTAGTGGCACTACAGCTTTTCTCTGCCTGGGCCTTTGTTTGAGGATGGGGCTCTGGCAGCGCCCTGCTCCAGCTCACTGCCCTCACAGCCCTGGAGCACATTCCCAGGCTGGTGCTGGACCCTGGCTCTCGGCTGCGACAGCTCCCGAGCTGCACAGGGTCATTGTTGAAACGCCTGAGAGCCCCTGTGCAGCTCATCTGCCTGAGAGCACAGACAACAATTGTGCAAGCACAGCTGAACAGGCAAAACACAACACAGGCAGGAACGGGCAGCCAGCACATCGTGGCGAGGCACCACAACTCCCCACCCGGGAGAACTTAAACCAGTTCCTCACAGTGCTCTGCCTTCCCTGGCAAACAGCCTAAACCACTTCTTTAGAGTATGAGAAAAAACAGAAAAAAATTATTTTATTCCAAGTTCTAACTCTAGGATTCTGTCAGCTTTATTTTCCAGACAAACAGTTTTTCATCACTAATTCCATGGGACCTTCCAAGAACAGGCGGAGGTCACCCATCTTGCACAGGAATCTGCTGGCTGGAATAGGCTCTATCCTACAGCAAAGCCCTGGCCATAACCAAAAGCAAGAATATCTACCACACAAGCTAGACCAGATTGGAAGACCCCTGAGGCTTCCAGCTGTTTCTGATGGGAGGTATCTTCCCATGATTTTGCAGCTGGAGAAAGCACAGCCTTTCCACATTCTAGCTATCTCCCAGGCTCTGGCATTTTGAAAGTATCAATTTGGGGTATAAACCATGCAAATGGCTCTCAGGTCATTAACTCCATCTGTCACTGGAAGAAAATTCCAGGGGTCCTGTGCTCCTTTGGTTATTCACAGGCTCCCTTCACCATGCTGCCCCACATTCCAGCACAGCTTCTAGGAGAGCATTTTTCAGAAGTTAAAGGAAGGCAACCAGATCCCAATTCAATAAAGAGCATTCCTAGAGTTTCCATGTGCTTCTTATTAATACTCAATCCTGAGCACTAAAAGGGCATTTTCACTTTCAGGAGAAAGATGCCAAGACTGGGGGCCCCACATGCAGAGAGAAACCACAAACTTATTTTCTACAGGAGCTGAGCAAGAAGATACCTTCAACATTCTGGACTAAGTGATTAGATCTTGGGAAACTTTCTAAATTTGGTAACAGGCCTCCACACACTATTGCCTGTTCAAATTCAGAAGTCATGACAGAGAAGGAAAGAAAGTTCCAAATGACAGCTTAAGAGTCTGAATACTATCTAAACACATCTCACCAGAACCGAGGAACTCACTCTCGAAATGCCCCTAAGGGCCACACTGGCGATGAAAAGATGCACTGTTTTGATCCTGGAAGTGACATGAACCAATAACCAGCAGCAGCCACCTTCAGATGGCTCTAAGCCCACAGACAAGCCTTGCGTAGTGCCCTGTTTATATGCTGAATCCTGCTCCTTCAGTATTTCCTGATTTTCTCTCTCCTCCAACACCACCTGCCAGTGTGTGGGTTATGTATCACCACTACATTACCCCTCCATCAACTCAGTCACCACCCTCACTCCGCTTCCTGTGTCTACAACATCCAGAACTACAGCACAATCCCACCCAAACACCTGCCCTGTATATTGAGATCCTTGTACAAAACAAGCCGAAGTCAGAATGAAAATTCCAGTGCCATACATCATTGGTAAGAAAGGGAAAATAAACAGATCAAGTTTATGACAGAATTGTAAATACACTAATTTATTAATCTGGGAAAAAGAATATATACTTTCGAGTGGTTAAGAAGATTAAGACTCCCTCTAGCAGAGGCCATCTAACGAGAGTTTGTGATGAATCTGAAGTACATAAGGTTGCCAGATATTGGTGACTAATAGGATACACATCTGTGTTTAATAACCACAGCCTTAGCTACACGGAGACTAATCAGAGCAGTCTAAATTCCCACAAAAGTAAAAGAAAGCTCTTTTGCCCTATGGCTGATTTTTCCTGCCTTTTTCATGAGCCAGCACACATCTGCACAACCTCAAATTTAATTTTTAAAATAAACATTGATAATAGCTAATCTTTTTGAGAGCAAAATTAATGTGCAGATCACATTTAATAGGTACAAGGCTTCCAACATTTTTAACAGCTCCTCAAAGGTCACGAATTCAATTCCAAATCAACGCACTCAAAACACATCCTGAAAAGTCCCTGCTTTTTCGCCATCCCTGCTACAAAACTAGCTGGGAATAGAGGCCAGAACTGCTGGCTTCACTTGGGGCCTCATCACTGAGCACAGCCACAAGCTCTTCGCAGCCTCACTACCCCACACAGCCCTGCACACACACTTTGGCTCCTTCCCCCAAAGGCTGGTTTAGGCACATTGGTAAAGAGTAACATTTTGTTGTGATCAATAAAATAATCGGTTCTGTTGGGATGCACAAAAAAAGAAAAAAAAAGGGAAATTGGGAACAAAGAAGCACTAGTTTAGCGGAGCAGATCTGACTATAATCACTCACAACCCCAGACTGCTCCCAAACCTTAAGTTAGTCATTGCCTGCCACATGCTGTCCTTTGGAAATAGGTGGCAGTGGAAACAGTCAAGCCTTAAATTTAATAAAAATAAACCTTCCTAGACTAAGATCCTCCTAACATCATTATTTCTACCTCTGACTACTACATAGACTGACAGAACAGAGCTCACCTGTGTAGCTAAGAAGGGGCTAAACCACAAACCAACCAAAGTCCTGGATATCATTACGGCAACTGTCCTTGAGGATTAATTCTACTATTGTAGGAGGCAAAAGAAAAAGGGAGGAGAGATGGTCCCATAGCAGAGTCCTCATCCCACTTGGTCCCATTTATATTATTTTTTATCTAGTTCCAGAAAGCCTCAGAAGAAGGAAAAGATAAATAATCAAACCCACAAAGAAACCCCTCTCTATCTACCTTTTTTTTTTTTTTTTCAGAAATCCACACAACGACCCCTCCCAAAAGATGCACAGAAAAGGACAATTCTCTCACCCATTTTTTATTAAGTGCTACAAAGTGTGCCAGCATCACCACAGCACAGATCCTGACCAAATGGCTTTAGGTTGAGTCTCATTCCAAATAACATTTAAAACGCATTTCAAAGCAAGTATTTTTAAAAGATGAGTGCATTCTCCCTAGCTAATTGACTATTCAGAGAAAGAAAAAAAATAAGTACAATTTTTAGACTTAAAAATTCCTGGCTTTTAAACCACCTGGGAAACAGACTTCAGAAGGAAACTACTTCAGACTCAGACAGTTTAGTGTATTTTTACAGGCTGGTTGTCTGCTTTCTAGGCAGGCAAGAAAAGAGCTTTTTTTCCCCATTGTCTTTAAGATTCAACCCACCATAAAACAAATAAAGCAAATAGGCAAATACATTTATAAAATATTTCCCACAGACGAGTAACTGTTCTTTTCTTTGCTTCACAAGTTCAGAATCACTGTTGCCCTTGTAAGCGTCCAGGTACAAAGACATCGAACGCCTGGGAAATTGTCACAGCAGCAAGTGACCCCCAGAGCCCTCGCAGACCGCCACGGCACCGTTAGCACTGCCCTTCCGAAGAGTGAACTCTTGGGATGGAAATCAGGTTTCAGCCACTCTACCAACAGTAGATCTGGTGTAAAACAGGCTAGGAAACCAAAGATGAGGGTGCTACATCCACCTGCACTGCTCCTCGGGCCTCACAGGCAGAGCTGTGGGCTGCTCGGGAAATTGGCCAGCTTGAGCCTCTGGACAGGCAGGAGGTCGGCCTGGGGAAACATCCCACGGGATGATATCCTCCGGCTCTCCCTGGAACCAGCGCAGGACGAGCAGCACCGAGCCCTCAGAAGTGCCCTGGACAACTCGGCGTGCCACGGGAAGGGGCAGGGCAGGCGCGGCGAACACCCATCAGCACAACCAGTTAAGACCGCTACGGTCCCAGGCTCCCAGCACCGGCGCTCAGCAGGGACCTGCGAAGGAGCCTCCAACGAAGCTTACGGCTTTGCAGCTCCGACTCGACACCGGGTGATCTCCAGACAACCACAGGCACCGCCGGGCACAGCCCCGGCCCGCCCGCTCCGCGCCACGGCTCCGGTCGCCCCCGGGGACCGCAGCCGCCCAGCTACTGACGCACAGCCCACAAGGACCGGGACGGGACGGGACGGAGCGGGGCGGGCAGGCCCTTGCGGCTCTCCCGCCGCTCCCCCGGGGCTGCCCCGGCTCCAGACCAGGCCGGGGGCCCACAAGGCCGCCCCGCGCACCAAGGCCGCGGCGGGCGCCCCGGGCCCGCGCGGCCCGCAGGTCCCGGCCGAGACCGGCGCGGTGCGGCGGCCGCAGCCCTGCTGAGCACGTACCTTTGAACAAATAGTCGTACTCGTCGTCGCGGGTGCCCATGGCGATGGCGGAGCCGACCCTCTGCCTGCCCGGCACCGACCGCGGCCCAGCCGGGGAGGGGCACTCCCGCTCGGCCCAATCAGCGCCCGCCAGAGACCGCAGGAGGCGGGCGATGCGCCAGATCCATCAACAACAGCCAATAAACGACGGGAGCTCCGCTGACCGGTGGGGAACGCTGCCCAATGGAAGAGAGGCAGCTGGGGAGGGGCGGTGCTTCGCTGCCCGAGCTGGGACCCTGAGGGCCGGGGCGGGGCCGGGGCCGGGAGCGGGGCCGGGGGCGGGGCGGTGTCTGTGTGAGGGCCGGGGGCGGGGCCGGGGCGGTGTCTGTGTGAGGGCCGGGGGCGGGGCCGGGGCGGTGTCTGTGTGAGGGCCGGGCCGGGGCCGGGGCCGGGGCCGGGGCCGGGGCCGGGGCGGTGTCTGTGTGAGGGCCGGGGCGGGGCCGGGGGCGGGGCCGGGGCGGTGTCTGTGTGAGGGGCGGGGCCGGGGCCGGGGCCGGGGCCGGGGCCGGGGCGGTGTCCGTGTGAGGGCCGGGGCGGGGCTCTGGGGCGCGGCGCAGCGGCAGTCTGTTCAGGGAGGCGGGTACGCCGGGCGGCGGAGCGGCCCTCACGGGAATGGGGACCCTCTCGCTTTGAGCGGAATCGCTGGGTGAGAGGTTTCTCCCCGTTTGAGAGTGACCTCCGATCGCTGGGGCATGGTGTCAGCTCTGGGCGGGGGGGAGAACCTGCCTGGGCCGGGGGTCAGCGCAGCTCCGGAGCCGGGGGAACACGGCGGGGGAGGCCTTCAGCAGCGCCCCAGAATGCGCGGCTGCCGCCCGGAGCCCCCGCCCCAGCCCCTTTGCTTCCCCCTCGAGCTGCTCCCTGCCCCGCTCGGCGCTCCCGGCCCCACCTTCCTGCTAAACACCAGCTGAAAGGCTGTTCTGGCAAATACGTGCCCTCACAGGGACACAATTGCTCAAGGAAAGCATTTCCCTTTCTTCTTCCTGGCTCGGCTCTAGGCAGTATCCTGAGCGGAGTAGTGACGAAAGCCAGAGGCTGTGGCCACTCGGGCAGTGGCGGTGGGACGCACTTCGCCTCGGCTTTGCGGGCTCGAAGTGGGACATCCTTCACCTTCCCGACGGCAGAGTTACAGCAACTCATCCTGGCAACGCTGTCCAGGCTGCAGAACCACCCTCACCAGCAGCCACTTGGGAGCCCACGGTGTCCTGCTGCCCTGGTGGCCCCCTCCTCGTGACCCCATACAACCTATGCACACTGGTGTCCCATCACTGGACTGACGCTGTTGTTGGACAAACCCTGGCAGGGAAACTGCCGACTGCCTCCCCCCCACTGTGATGTGCAGGGAAGTGGCTCTGCTCATCAGACATTTCTCTCTGTGCTGTGCTCCTCACGACAGGTCTGCCCTACTTCCCTGGAGGAGTGTTTATCCAGCTAAAGGATTAGTGCGTCTACAGTATGACAGAGGGGGCAGCAGCAAGACTGAGACAATGGTGAGGAAAAAGCTCTGGCTTTGGACTTATTTTTCCTGACTTTGGGTGATGCTCTAAGTGGGAGTGATGTTGGGGTGGGGACAGATTCAGACCCTCCAGGCTCTGTGGCTCTGAGCTGCTCTCAGCTTCCCCCAGATATGTGAACACCGTGGACAGGCAGGACCATGGTATCCAAGGGGTCCCATTTCCAAAAATAAATGCTAATAAATTAATGGGGGCAGACAAAGAGGCAGCAGCCTCTGACAACTTGGCTGGGTGACACCCAGGATGTCAATGACCCAGGCTCTGAGAATGGGTAAGAACCAAAGATGCTGCAAGCACACTGCAATCCCACTGCCAAGGTATCTAGGTATCCCTGTTGCATATCAGACAGTTGAAGCCGCAGGGAAGGAAAGCCAAAATTTCACGGAACCTGTGGTCTAGGAAGGACACAACTCCAGACTAGCAATGGTTTGGGCCAGTTGTTCCTCTATAACAGGCAGCAATTGCTGAAGGAGTGGGGAGGGAATCTTTTCTTAGGGGTTTTGGTGCTCACATGCAGCATGGAGCATCAGACTTTTAATCCTGCCGATGCCAAAGGCAGTTTTAACACCAAGATCTACAGGAAGGTGTTACTACTTTCTCCTGTTGATGCTGTTCATGTTTCTGCAGGACCCCAGTGAAATGCCGTGGTATGTGATGACTAGAGCACACCCAGGGATGCATGCTAAGCATCCAATGATCAACACTTAAATAGCATCAGGAGGAACAAAGCTGGGACATGTTGGATGCAGAATCTCTTAGGAAGGGCTATTATCCCATGCTGACTTATCATCCCATGCTGAGTTTCTCACTGCTGATAATGCTGCAGCCAGTGAGTGGCTATGTGACAGGAAGGAGAGGAGGGTGACTCCTTGCTGGTCTGCAGAGTAGAAGTAAACCTCTACTTCCCTGGTTTGCTCTGCACAGTAGAAGTAAAACATCTTATTTTCATTATTACAGGTAACTTTTTTAGTTCTGAACTGAACACTTATGGAGGAAGGCCTAAAAAACCCCCAAAGCTATTTTTATCAGGTTGGATGGAAATCACTTTCTTCTTTTCTTCTTCTAATGCCTGTCAGTTCTTGCCATAAGTTCTAAAGAGCAATACATAACGGTGGTACCATTGTGAGTGCCATTCAGCTCCAAAATCCCCTGGGACAGGGTTTTAACATGGGCTGCAGGGAGTGGAGATGATGACTTGCTGTTAGAAGAGGGATGCTGTCTTGGGGCTGTGTAGGGTTAAGCATGAGTCTGTAGTCCCACGTTCTCCACATCCTGGAGTCCCCCCAGCTCATGGTATGTTTTGCATTGGAGAGTCAGTGTCATGTCACCAAAACCAGATGTGTGTCACTGATGGGGTAATGCAATTGCAGAACCTTCCACATGTCCTCAAATTGGCCACAGGCCATAAAGCTTCTAGGGCAGTGGCCTGAGGTCCCACCTGGGTCAGCAAACTGGTAAGGAAACTCCCCTGTCAGACCATTCAGATCCTGCTCTGGGGGTCCCACTGGCACCACCCCAGACTGGCTCTGCTGGGATCCCAGCCCCTTTGCAGCAGAGGCTCCAGTGACCCCACAGGCCCCGTGTGAGTCCCTGTAACCCCACAGTCCCCCAGTCAGACCAGCTCCTCCCACCAGCTCGGCCCCGGGTTTCCCACAGCACAGTCCCAGACTCCAGGTCCTTTGTGGTGCAGTGACACAGAACAGCTCGAGCTGGTGCCCTGGGGGGGGACCCCGGACAAAGCCCCCCCGGGCTGTGCCCATCGTGATGCTGATGTTTAGCCTGGCTCCTGTTCCTGGCTCCTGCAGAGTCCCACAGCCCTCACGTGGCTCCTTAGGGCCCCAAGCAGTGGGACAGTGCAGGTCCCAGGCCCTTGCTGGAGACTCTGGCCATTCCCCCCACTCTGAGCACAACCTGCGGCTTGCTGCAGCTCCCTGAGCGAGGCATTGGAGCATTCCACAACAGCCCTCCCTTTGTTTTAATGGAGCACACCTGCTAATATATTGAAAGGAAAAAGAAAAAACTTTCAAGACATTTGAGTACTGCCCTTATATACAATATTATCACAAGTAAAAAACATAATTAAGGCCAATAGGGTGAAGTACAACATAGACTCCTGTGCACAAATACTTCACAAAATCACAAAGGATTCTCAGAAGTCAGTTATTTATCAACCCGTTGATCACATATTCACAGTCTCACTAAGGTTGAAAAAGACCTCTGAGCCCGCCAAGTCCAACCTACGATCAAGCACCACCTTGTCCATTAGACCAGAGCACTGAGCACCGCATCCAGACTTTTCTTAAAACACCTTCAGTGTTTTAAGAACAGTGACTCCAACATCTCTCTGGACAGCCCATTCCAGTGTCTAATCACCTTTTCTGTGAAGAAATTCTTCCTAATGTCCAGCATAAACTTCTCCTAGTGCAGCTTGAGACTGTCTTCTTGTCCTGTTGCTGGCTGCCAGGTAGAAAAGCCCAACTCCCACCTGGTTCTACCCTCTTGTCAGGAAGTTGTGAAGAGCGAGAAGGTCCCCTCTGAGCCTCCTTTTCTCCAGGCTGAGCCCCCCCAGCTCCCTCAGCTGCTCCTTATCAGACACTTGCTCCAGATCCTTCACCAGCTTCATTGCTTTTCTCTGGACTCACTCAGCACCAAAATGTTCTTTCTGAATTGAGTGGCCCAGAACTGCACACAGAACTCAAAGTGCTGCCTCACCAGTGCGAAGTTCAGGAGAAGCATCACCTCCCTGGTCCTGCTAGCCACACCTTGGCTGGTACAGGCCAGGTGCTGTTGACCTTCTTGGCCTGAACACTCCTGGGCTCATGTTCAGCCACTGTTGACCAGCACCCCCAGGCCCTTCTCTGCTGGGAGCTTTCCAGCCACTCTACCCCAAACCTGCATCACTGCAGGGGATTATTGTGGCCAAAGTGTAGGACTTGGAAATTGGTCTTTTGGCCTCATGCTGTTGGTCTTGGCCCACCAATCCAGCCTGTGCAGATCCCTCTGCAAGGTCTTCCTACCCTCCAGCAGATCACCCATCTTGGTGTCACCTGTGAATTTACTCAGGGTGGGCTCAATTCCCTTACTCAGATCATCAGTAAATATACTGAACAGGACTGGGCTCAACACTGATCACTGGTCATTACTAGTGGAAGTAATTGAACAGATCATCTACTGGTTGTTTGATGTGAGAAGAGTGTATCCAATTTTTCTTACCCATAACTGTAACAGCAAAATAGGAACACAGTAAAACAGCATATGACTCCTCCTATCTAGGTCCTAATTTGGATTTTCAACAGAATGCCTTATTTAAAATTCCATCTCCAGGCTGTATATCATGTACGTGTATTTCAGGGATTGAGTTGATAACACTGAGCATACTTTGTTCCTTGAACCCTTTCTGAGTATATATGACACACTGGGTCAATCTCCATCCAATAGGCTGGCCATAGCTGGGATAGAAGATCCTGGCATAGCTACGTACCTTCCAAAGAGAATTTCTGTTCGTGTCAGCCCTATGGCTTATCACAGAGTATTCTGAGTATCCCACAGAGCCAAATTTAAGGCTTCTGGACATTTCAGATTAGTGTACATGCATATTTTCACTATCTTTTCTTTTAATGTTCTGTTAATTCTCTCTACTTCTCTTGAAGACCACGAGTGATGTGGTATATGTAATTTTCTCTCTCTCCCTAAAGACTTGTACAGCTGATGGATTATATTTGCTGTAAAATGAGCAACTCAGTGTGTTTATTAAGCTCTGGAACCCTGAGTATCAGGTATGACTTCCTTTAGCCAGGCATTTACTGCTCCTCCCATGTCAGCCCTTCATGTCGGAAAGGCTCCTGCCTAGCCTGGCAGCTGATCTACTGTCACCAGCCAGCTCCTGTCCCCACCTGGAGGTGAAGTGTCCGTAGTATTTGTGCAGCCCCTGGAAAGGGAAGCAGGCCCATGGTAACCCTCCTACCTCTGAGCTTGGTCTGTTACATGAGAGCTTTGGGGAAGCTGCACAGTTATTAGTAATTTATTTTGCAGCAGCCTAAATTCCTGGAGCTGCCCACACTTTTTGTCCCTCCGTGGGCTTTACCCTGAAACCATCTGACCACACTTACTAAACATTTCTTTGGTAGACAAGTTTTTCTCCACCTGACCATATTCCATCATCATTTTGAGTTGCCTCCCACTTTTCCCATCTCTTTCCTTCTGTTGAGCCATCCTTCTCATAGATAGTTTGAAATTCTGTCAAATTGGGCCTTTCACTCTAAACAACCATTAGATAGAGTCACAGTGCCCCATCATCCCAGAGGCTGCCTAGCTGTGCCTTCACAGCTGCATCAGCTGGGGCATTGCCTCTGCCAACCCCTGTAATGCCTCTAGTGTGGGCTGGACAAGGTACTCCAGCAGTTTCTGCAGGGAATTGTACAGCTTCTAGCAAACTGCATATTTCTTCTCCATTGGATACTCTGCTGATGTGACAAATCCCTGCTCTTTCCATAACATTCCTGCTGCATGACAAACACCAAAAGCATAGGAAATATCAAATGTATAGCTGTTAACTCAGTTCCCTCTTCCCAGATGTGCAGCATGAGCCAAGGCTGCTCCCTGTGTGCTCCTCCTTGCTAGGAGTGGTTCAGCTTCTGTTACCTGTCCCTGGCATCCCCATGGGTGGTCTACCCAGACCATCGCTGTCCTTGCAGGTAGCAGGATGAGCCCAGAACTAGGTCTTGGTTATGTGAGGGAACATCAGTTAATGGAAATCTTGGAAATCTTCATCCCTTGCTCAGACTGGAGATGTGCTTCTCCATTGTCAGGTAGAGGCATTCGGCTCACTGGATTCAAGGTGTTGCATCTTTTTAAGAGCATCTGCTGTTAGGAGGATTTGTTGTGATAGAGTTTCAACAGTATCTCCACCTCATGTGGGACACCGACTGTTGCAGGATGTCCCAGGGTGAGGGGGTGACTTTTCTCTAATGTTGTGGCTGCTGCTGCCACCGATTTATGACAGGCTGGTGCTCCCCCTGCAACTAGATCCAGATGAACTGAGGAATGTGTGACCAGTCTGGTGGGTCCCACTTCCTATGTTACTACTGCAGTGGCCATTTCTTTATGCCCATGTGCACACATGCACACGCACACACACATATAGGTATATATAACTTTTTTTTTCAGTAGCAAAAATCTTTTCCTTTTCACTGAAGGGGAAATACAAAGCATTAGGCAATGGAACCAGTTTCCTGCTCAGG
Organism: Motacilla alba alba; assembly: GCF_015832195.1. NCBI lineage: Eukaryota > Metazoa > Chordata > Aves > Passeriformes > Motacillidae > Motacilla > Motacilla alba. The sequence continues at coordinate 4,846,681 of NC_052043.1, read as the reverse complement.
CACGACTTTTTGCCCACTGTCCTGGAAGAAAATAAAAATTTTCCCAAGTTAATAGAAATAATAGTGTAAGAAGGTTTTCTGCTGCTTTGCACATGCCACTAGTCCCAGCCATAGATGATGCCCTCCCTTCATGAATAGAACACAGCAAATCTCCAAGAACAGCTACAACAGTCCTTATTCTGAGGGAAGTCTTCAAATATTACTTGTATGTTTATCATCCCTTCACCTAATATAAAGGTACGTGGAGAAAAATGTGCTTTTGTAAATGTTCTTTTAGAAATATACCAAAATAGCAACATTATAAGCAAGTGCATGTCCACAGGGAATCTCATATACATACAAAAATAAAGTGTTGTGTGAGCCGGCACACACCTGGAGAACATGTTCCATGGTATTTCTAGTTTGCACCCCAACAATCCATTCAAATAGTTACAACTAAATCTGAATTCACAAAAATTTTAAGTTTTCCAGGAAAACTGACACAAGCAGCACACCTTTGGAAGCTGAAGTGCCTCCGGATGGATGCAGATCTACCCAAATCTCCCTTTTTGAGGAGGCTCTGTGTGCCCAGTGACCCCGAGGGAGCATCTCTCTCCGTGGATGTTTGTGTGAGAGACACGGCTCTCCTGGGAGCTGGAACAAAAGCTTTCCAGAAGCCCACAGTTTATTTTTTTTTAAATCAACTCTTAGACTAAAATCTCTTGAAGGAATCACCAAACCTTAATACTGTTTCTAGCGCGCGATTTTTAATAGGTTCCCACTGTGTCTTTTAAAATGCTTCAACCACTTTCCCTCAGCGTTTTTCCTCCGAGCCCAGCTCAGCCCAGCCCACCGAGCGCCCATCGTCCCCGCAGGGCCACGGCCGGGCAGAGCTGCGGACACGGCGCCGGCCCCACCGCGGTGCTGCCGCTCCCGGCGCTGCCCGGAGCCGCGAATGCGCCTGGCAGCTGCCGCGGGCACCGCTCCCGGCACAGCGAAGGGTTGTTCTGCACAGCCTCGGCCAAGGGCGGCTTCTTGTCCATGCTTCTTGTCCTGCCTTTTCAAGCACTAAGGGGGACTTGAACCACCTTTTTACACGGTAAAAAGAATATACTTTACCACCTTCTGTGTGTGCCTCCCGTGGGGCTCCAATTCCCGCAAGAGTGTCACCAAATCTGAACAAAATGATGCCCCAACAGAGGGGCCGAGGTCCACCCTTATATTGAATGTGCTCAGGGAATTTGAACAGCCATGCTCAGGCTCCTCCCTGCTCAAAAGATGCAAGTGAACTCACCTGGTAGCATCCTTGGGTGCTTGGAGAAGGAAGACTCCTAAGGTAGTGGCCTGTGGGTCCCACCTGGATTGACAAACTACTAAGAAAACTTTCCTTTTTGACCGGTCTAATGCCGCTCTGGGCATCCCACTGAGCCACCTGCACTGCCTGTGCTCCTCCAGCCAGCGAGGGTCCTGCTAGCCACAAATATTTTGTTAAACTCTGCTGGGGTCCATACCCTGAAGAGCTGTCAGGTCTATGCCATCTGCTTCTTTTTCAAACATGATAAAAACTTGCTCAAAATGATCACCTGAGATGCTGAAGCTTGTCCTGAGAGCCTCAACCCCTGCAGTGTCCCAGAGACACGGGCACCTGCTTGATATGCTTGAGCCAGGATTTCCCCTTCCCACACTTTTAGTGGGATCTGAACCCCTGGGACTCCATGAGCACCCTCAAGGAGCCGGCCCGGAACACTCTGCTTGGGAAGTGTCCCTGGTAAAGGTGCAGGTGCAAAGCTCTGCTGGGTACATCCACAAGAAACTCAATTTGTGCTCAGTGCTGCTGAACTCCAGCAGAAGAGCTGAAACTACTGAGAGGACTGGGAGACTCCTGGCACCCCTGCGTCTGCCAGGCACCCTGAGGCATTGGGAGCCAGGGGATGACTTTGAAAGTGTGACCCTTGCTAGGCTGAGTGCTGGGCTGGGGTGCCTGGAGAGTGTTGGTGGGTGGGGACTTTTTCTCTTGCTTTCAGTTTGCTATTTCTTGGCTCTGTGGCAGGTTTCTGGTCTCAGTGGGGATTTGCCAATTTGCCTTTTTTGGTTTTGTGCCCCTGCTGTGGTGCTGCACTGGTGGTAGGGGGCTCAGGTGATGCCTCTGTCTTACTCACTCCAGCACCTTGGTGCCATGGATGCAGGGGTTCAGCCTGCCCTTCCAAGCTGGTGCAGCTCTGTGTACACACAAAGACCTTCCCTTTTTGCCAAAGAATGATTTGGTTTCCACAGAAGAATGAAAAATAGCTTGAGGCTCTGCTGTCATGTCTCTCGATGGCTGTTGTTACTGTTCAGAGGGAGCTCTGTGCACCAGGCTGAGCCTATCCTCACTTTTTGGGGCCACAAACACAGCTGGCTCAAGATGTTGGCGCCTGACGCGAAACTTCATCTTGATCTAATGATGCTCTGTGAGAATCCCGGGTCAATCTGCTTCTGCTGACGGCTCCAAGCTCGGCACTTAGGGGCAGGCACGCCAGCTCAGTCCCACCCATTGGAGCACAGCCCCAGCCTATCCCACAGTGCTGCTGGCCCCAAAAACCCCATCCCACCACATCCAGGCGCTGCAGGCTTTGGTCTTACACCATCCCCACCTTCAGAAGCAGCCCTCACACCAGCCCTCGCTGGGGTTTTGCTGAGGGTCTTGAAGTGCCGGGTGGCACAGCAGGTCCCGGTCCCTGCAGGAAGCACGGCTGGTTTGGGGAACAGCAGCATTCCTGCAGGACGCCTGCGCTCGGTGCTCGGGCAGCGCCGTGCAGGAGCTGTCGCTGTCGCTGGAGGGAGCCCTGAGGCAGCTCCGAGATGCTGCCACGAACTGCAGTTGAAGTGGTTGTTAAAACCAAAGAGGTGGAGGATTTCAGATGAAAACACACCCAGAGCTGGCTTCTGCGGAGGGAGCTTGAAGGGGCCCGAGGCTGCCACATGCTCCAGTGTGGCACCGATGGCCCTGGGGCATGGGTGGCACTGACACTGATGGAACATGGACACCTGTGCAGCAGAACAGGCAAAACTGAGACACAGAAAAGCAGAAGCTGTGATCCCTAGGATAGGCAAGATTTAGGGCATTTGGCATTTACCAAACCCTGGATGGTGTCTGGTACTGGTTGGCACCATGCACCAGGCACCTCCTGTAGATCAAATGCGCCACAGGGGAGCAAACACCAAATCTGGAAAAAAAACCAAACAAACAAACAAACAAAAAAAATTGGCATTGTAGACGAGCTCCTTCACCAGCTTCTATATGATGCATAAATCCCACCTCAGTCTCATCACTTTAGCATCCAGACTAAAATATGCACTCCAGTATCTGCTGCTGCACTCAAGGATGAAGCAGGTTTTGAATTAAGCAAAGAGAATATTAAAAATGCATTTCTGAATGCAGGAGTGAGCACAGAGCTGGGTATAATGGGCTGTTTGCACAGTTGTGCTTGGAGCTATCATTAACCATGGGACTCCCCCCAGGGAAGCAGGACAGATGTAGGGAGCTGGGGCCACATTTAGGTATATTAGGTATTTATAGAGCTGTTCAGGGGACTAGACCAGTCCCATCTCTTCTTCCCGCAACAAGCAGTTTTAACTCTTCCTTCCTTGACCAGCCAGAGAAGCACCTGTGATTTTCTCCAGCTCTAGTACATTTGAGCTGAAGAAAAAATATAGATGGGATTTGGAACACTCCTGGAATTTACCCCCATCACCTTAAAGACCCCTGCTCCATCCCCAGCTCATTTCATTCCTACATCTATAATGACCCTCATAGAAGTTACAATAAATGCTTTTGGAGATGACTACACAGATATGTTATGAGCAGCTAAAAGGCTGCTATTTACTGGGGCTGGCCCTGATCAGCTGACTTTGTTGGGCCTGGATTATCCAGACTTCAGCCTCTGCTCATTTTCAAAGAGTTGGCACAGGCTTTTCCAGCCACCTCTGAGGAATATCCCCTTCCTTCAAAGGTCTGCCATCAGGGAATAAGAAAACCCAACACAATCAGCATTTACAAAGTTGCTGCCCCACAGTCTAATTTCCAGGAAGAAAGAAAATTTAGGAGCCCATAAACTTCAAGCAGATTAAAACCTACTGCTGGGCCCTATACCAGCAATTTATCTCAGAGCTCCATAAGGCTACAGCTGAACATGGAGGCCAGAAGGGAACAGAGTGCTCAGGTCACAATTCCAATAGTTTTCAAATGCAGAGTCATCATAATGCTCCCACACATCTGCCACAGGTAAGCCATCAGGAAAATAATCCAGGCAGGACACTTAAAGGCTTGTTTTTATTAAAAGACATCTTCAGAAAAGATATTTTAGTACAAAAAATGTTTAAAATACACAAACTACACTGCTTTCCTTTCCAGCATCGACATTTATAAATTACACCACATTGTTATTAACACTGCATTTAAATATGAAAACAAATTGAAACAGAATTCATCAATGAGTCAAACATCCTACAAACAACTATGTACAGTATTTAGCAGCTAGGAGCTCTAGCACAGTAGTCAATATGACTTTAATAGGGCAGCATGCTTGGGAAGCCCCAAGACTGCAGCTTGGCCTGTAAGTTTTCAGGGATCTGTTTTGGCCACCTCTCCCCAGACACCCACCCCAAAGGCAAGAGGTGATGCCATACATCATGGTACACACCTGATGAAGTGTGGCTCTTGCAGAGAAACCCTGCTGTCCCCTGGCTTTGTAGTACTGGGACACACATGCAGGACAGGTCCAGTCACTCCGCAAAGCATGAGGTGTCTGGTGGAAGAAGGCAGCCCCTAATTCTGGGGAGCTGACAGTGACAGCAAGGCTGGTCCCACCTAGGGACAGTCCCTGCTCTGGATCTGTGCTGTGCCACTGCTTGTCCTACCCACCCCCAGCAGCACTGGCAGGCAGCAGGCAGAGCTCCCCAGGACCTGGCCCCTCAGGCAACCAGCTGCAGGATCTCACCCAACAACCTCAGAGCTGGAAGCAGTTTTCCCAGCTCCCAGCAAATTCCAGCACAGCCAGAAATACAGGTCTTCAAAGGAAGGCAAGTGAGCCTGAGGTCCCCTTCTGCACAAGTCACCCTCAGCCTTCCCACCAAGGCCTGTACCTCAGGGGGCAGGGGCTGCACAGATGGAGCTGCCTGAGGCTCACTGCCCCCAGCCCCTGCACAGGAAGGAGGCTCCAGGGGCTCTCACAGGAGGGTACCTGGGACATCATTTGGGAACAATAGTGAAAGACAGGACATAGCAAGACTCCATACCCAGTGCTGTGGCCCAGAGCAGTGAGACACTTCCCATGCCCCACCTGCCCCAGGCCCAGCTCATCAACACAGTACAGAAATGTTAAGACAGAATAGAAAGCACCAGACAATTTGAACTTCCTGCAGCAGCACATGGCAGGTCAGAAACCCCTTGTGCATGCTCTGGAGGTGGATCTCCCTCTTGAGGCTCCTCTTCAGGTTTGGGAGCGCCCATCCAGGGGTTTTGGCAATGTGGAACTATTTTATTTTTAGTGAGGAGCAGTGTTGTGCCTCTAAAGGGCTTCTAACCAAGGAAGGGGAGGTTGTTTTCTGTAAACACCGAGTGATCAAGCTTAGGTCCATGCTCTACAGAGAAAGTCTCAAATAGGAAATTTAGAGCTCTGCTTCCAGTGCTGCAGGTTGGATTTTCATGATGGTTGACTTCAGGGGGTAGTACCTGCCCTTCCAGGTCTTCCAGAAGATGCCTTGCTTGCGCTCATGCCTCTGCCGGGGGATGGAGCGGAAGTACTTCCCATTGAGGTTGGCATGGCCACAGGTGCTGAACCACCAGCCACCTACAAGAGCAATGAAGGGACAATTTTAACTCACAGAAATTCCAGACAGAAAAACCTAGGTTCAATGCAGCTGATGCCCCTATTTCCCCCATTTTTCCAGAGCTTCAGGATCTTACAAGGCCACCTCATGTATAGTCAAGGAGTCCCGTACGCTGGGGAACCTTTCACAGATCTGACATGACTTCAGGCTGCGTCTGCAAATCCAGGCTGCTGCTCCTTGTGTGCAAAACCCCCTCCAACCCTTCAGCAGCCAGGGTGAGGGAGGTCTCTGCTCTGCTTGAAAAGGTTCCAAGCAAAGTGGCAGACAGCAAAGCTGTTATAAGAACAGATGCTTGGGCCAAGACCTGAGTCATGAACCCTCCCTCAGCTTCAGCTTCCCTTTTGGTTCCCTGCACAGTTCTTCCCAAAGAAGCAGCTGTCCCAGGGAAACAGGGGACAAGACCAGCTCAACAGCAAAGGAGTCTAGTGCCACAGGGTCTGGGTCCCACTGAACCACCACCAGAGAGTGGAGGGCTGAAATGGAAGTGCACATACTGGGACAGAAGACCTCAGACTAACCTGAGAGGTGTTTGGCACAGTTTGTGTCAGCTTTAAGGTCATGGTCGCGATCCCGAGTGGAGAAGGGCAGCTGCCTGAATTCCCCAATGGCATTTTCCAGCTCTCCAGACAGAGGCCCCAGCAGGTTGAGTGTGTAGGCTGTGCTCTCACCACCAAGACTGAAGACAAACTGAACCACCTGGGAATTCCCTTCCCAGTCTTCCAGCTCAATCAGGAGATTGTATTTTCCCTCTTGGACAAGGTGATGTATCTTCTCCAGGCCCAGCCAGAAGTCACCTGAAATGAGACTCATGACTTTGGCTGCAGGGACACAAACATGCCATGAAAAGCAGAGATGTGAGCAAGCTCCAGAGACAAACAGGGACAACCTAGGACAGGGCAGCATTTGAACCACTGTCTGGCACCTGCAGGACACACCAGGAAGATCAAGGACCCCTGCTCTGCAAGCACTGTCCTACCCACCCCTTCACAGCCCCCATCTGTGCTCCAGCACAGAGAGCTCCAGAGGCCAGCAAGGCAAATTCCTTTTGCTAAGCTTCCCTTATCCCATGGTGAGAACATAGACACCGTCATCCACCTACCATGAAGGTCTCCAAAGCCATTCCTGTAGGCATCCCACAGCTGGTCAAAGTCCACAGAGCCATCCATGCGCCTCTGGATCACTGTCCAGCCACCCTCTGTGGGAAGGGAAAGCACAGTCACTTGGGGTTACCATTTACCAGACCACCCTGCCAAGCGCTCGGGACGCTGCACGGCTTTACCTGCGGTCATGTCACAGTAGACTTTGAAGGGCTGAGATCCTGTGGGCTGTACCTGGAAAATGCCACTGCTTCGTTGCCCAGCCAGGAAGAGCTGGTGGCAACCCTCTGGGAGCTCTGCAGGGTAAGGAAACAGCAACTGAGAAGACAGCCACAAGCCCCACTTCCTCAGCAGGCTGCTCCTACCCCAGCCCCTGCACTTGCAGCCCTGGCCATGAGCCTGGCCAGCTGTGCACAGCAGAGGCTGCAGCTCTGGACACGTGCTGGGGACAACAGCCCCTGACTTCAGAATCTTTAAACACTGTGACCCCACATCTTCCCTTTTATTCAAACAGAGCTCCTTGGGCTTTCATCCAAGGCAGAAGCCAGGCTTTGGGCCAGGTTGGAGTGACCTCAGCCGAAGAGCAGGGCTCCCCATTGAGGACAGACCGAGGAGTTCCCAGGTCCCTCCACACCCACCGACAGGAGCAGCCCATTTGGGGTGGGGCAATGCCGGGGCCAAGTATCCCCATCCCACACGAGGCTGAAGCAGGGTCAAGGGACCTCAGAGGCAAAGAGAAAGACAAAGTCCTGACATCAGGAAAGTGGCTGAGCATCCAGCACATGACCTCTTTCTCCCAGCAACTGTGGTGGCCCCAGACAGACATCCTGCTGGGCAACCTGCCACCAGCAGGCACAGCGCCAGGCTGGGATGACCCTTTTTCCAAGATACACTGACTGAGGCAAAGAGGGGGGGTGGACTCTGGGAGCCCCAGCTCATTGCAGGAGTGGATTGCCCAGGGTGAAGCCACACCCTGCTTCATCCCCCTCCATCCCCAGGGGCTCCCACTGCTCCTTCTGCCTCACAGGGACTTTGCCCAGAGCTGCCAGCAAAGCACCATTTCAACAGCTCTGATAAAAGTCCATCCAGGAACCACCACCCAAAGCACTTGGGAGAGATGAGGCGGGGGGAACCTGTTACAACATCCAAGTCAAGAGGCCACAGGAGGATGTGCAGGGACTTCAGCCCCAGGCTGCTGCACAGTCAAGGGGCTCTTTGTCAGCAGGGACAGGTGCCCCAGTCACCTCCAGACAAAGAGGCCCTGTTCTCCCCAGGCCAGGGCGGATGGGTTGTAGCTTTGGCTGCCCTGGCTCACAGCTGCTGCCAGCATGACCCTGAGACAAACAAGAACCCTCAAGACAAGCCCTGGGCTGTGCTGGGGTGCTGGCCATGGGGGTCCCCTCACAGTAGCTGCCTCAGGGTCAGGGCTGACACCATGACCCAGAGCAGCAGCAAGGAGAAGGGTTTCCTCCAACAGCCAGGGGCTCCCTGGGGGCAGATGGAGGGGGGAAAAAGGGCCTTTGTGCTGCCAAGAGTAAAAGCAGCCCTTGCAGAGCATCACCCCATCCCATCCTCACTGGGTGCTGGGGAGTCTTGATGCTGCATTGGGGTGAAGAGCAGAGCTCCAACTGGAGGAAAGGCCAGGGGGGACCCAAGGGACAGAAATATGACACCTGCCATCACTTTTCACCCATTTCCAACATATTCCTCTCTTTGCCTTCCTCTCCCCCCACAAAATTTCCCCTCCTTGGCAGGGGCAGCCCCTCTCCCACAGCCAGCACAGCTGGTGGTCACATCCCTCACACCCCCAGGGCAATGCCAGGGCAGGACTGATGCCACCATCAATGCACCACAGGACAAGCTGTGCCCCAGCCCTACCCTGAACCCATGACACAGGAATTGATGGCATTGTGCATCAAGGATCAAAACCACACAGAACCCCCAAGCAATGCAGGGGCTGAGTGCATCCTGAATATCCCCACCTTCTGGGTGGGGAAGGGCAAAGGCAGGGAAGCAAACCAGGCTCAGAGGAAGAACGCCACAGCCAGAGGCCCCTGCTCACATTGCCACAGCAGGAAGGTGCTGGGCTCGCCAAGCTCCTCACCTCCTCTCCCCTCCTCTCCTCACTGCATCTCCCAGCATTGATGGGATGGTGCCAGGCAGATGTTTAGTGGTCCCAGCATGCACAAGTCAACTCCATCCCTGCCTGTTTCTCATTTCTGGGCTCTGGCTGCACTCAATCCCTGTTCCCCTGGTGCCACAGGGACTCTCCAGCAGCTGAACGAGATGCAGCTGCTTGAACAGCCTCTGCTCAATCTTTTTGTTTGAGGAACATGCTTGTTAGTTCCAGTTCACATTGCCCATCCAAACGGCACCAGCAGGACAAGCCCTCCTGACTGCTCCTGTGTTTCCTTTTCTTTCCCCCTTTATTTAGCCAAGCAACACAACAAGGCTGGATCTGCCTCAGGCTCCGTGTTCACCCAATAGGATTTCCAGCCACAACACAGGGGAGGTCACTAACCTGGTACAAACACCCATCCTCAGGGATGGCAGGGCATGCCTAGAGCTGCCTGCATTGCCTCCCCCTCTCCCGCCCCAACCCAGCCCCATTATTTTGGAGTCTCAGCACCACAGGGAGAGCGTGAGCAGGGCTCTACCTTTCCCCTACTCGGCTGGCTGCCAGCAAGCACAGGCTCTGCCCAAAGACGTGATCCTCCTTCTGCAAGCTATTAAACCTCTCACTCTCCAGGCAGCTTTGAGCCTTCAACTTTCACATGTTTGGCCCCACGCCAGTTCTGCCCTGAAAAAACTTGTGTTCACTGGATGCAAATAAAAGGGTCTTTCTGCAAGGGCTGCTGGTGGAGTTCATCGCCGCTCCCCAGGGCCACGCCGGCACCAGGCTCTGCCTGACAATAGCCCGGGAGCCGCCGGCACAAGCCTCCCCAGCACTCCCTGGCTCTGAAAGCGGCCACAAGTCTCCCCGGGCAGAGGGCACGGGGCCAGCCCGTGTGCTTTAAGATTTGCCAGAAAACTCACTTGACTTGATAATGAAAGGAAGCCAATTTGTTTTCTGTCAGTGATACCAACATCAGGGATTAGGCAAGGAAAGGGGAAGCTCACAGCTGGTGGGACAGAATTGGCATGTCCAGGGTCTTTCCATCAGGGACAGTGCAGCACTGGAACACGCTGAGCTCACACAGCATCTGTGGGGGCTGTGGCTCTTGCTGCCTTCCACTATGCATCACAAACATTTCTGTAGCCAGCATCAGCCAGAACGTCCTACATCTGCATCAGCATGTAGCAAAGGTCCCAGCTCACCTCCCAGCATAACCCAAGAGTGGAATCAAGGGTTATACTAGATAACCTCTAAAGGTCCCTTCCCACCCAAACTATTCTATGACACACACTACTGCAGGCAAGTCACAAAGCAGAGCTTGGAAAAAAACAGGAGAGAGAAGTTCTGAGAGAGTTTTCTGGCTCAGAAGTGCTGCTCTGAGTAAGGTTGACCCTGCCTGCACAGCCCCACTGAGCTGCACCCTGGAGGAGTTTGAAGCCCCACATTCCACCTCTCTTGTCCATGTGGACAAGCCTTTTATTCTCCCCAGCCAGCTTTCAGACACACCAGTGACAGCTTCAGGCTCCACAGATAAGTTATCATGTGTTTTCCCATAACCATCCCTGCTAGGCCAGACCCTGAGGAGGAATTCCCCATGCCTTCTCATCCTGCCTGGTTTCTGTTTTGCTCCTGCTGAAGATCCCTAGACAGCAGCACAGGCAGAGGCAGCACTGTGATCTGGCTGACACAGCATGACAGCAGCTGCTCCTGGCCAGCAAACCCTGCAGGGACATCAGTTCCTGTCTGGAGGAAGGCTGCAGGACATGGCACAGCTGGGGACACCCATTCTGCTGCCCTTTGCTCTGCAGGAGCCCTTCCAGTCCTGCTGCCAGGGCAGAAGATGCTCCAGGCAGAGCCAGGAGTTGCAGATGGCAGCATCCACTCGCCTGCTCCAATGCACATTTCCCAGGGCTGTGAGCATCCACTGCAACTCAGCACCTTCAGCTAAGGATAGTACAAGCTGAGACACTTGTGTTTCATGCACAAGCTCTGAATATGAGCCAAGGGAGAGAGATACACAAGCACACAGCTCTGCTCTGAGGCCAGGCCTCCCTAAAACCTACCCCCTCCCACAGACAGCAAAGACACTTCACCTGCCTGGTGAAGTGTGAGCAAGGGGACAAGAGTTAACTCAAAAGAGCTGAGACCCTCCTCTCCTCACCCAACACCTGCCAGTCCTTTTTGACAAATACCTGGTCTCAAGCTTTGTCTGCTTTCCACTGCATGCCTAACAACAGTCAGCAAAAAGCCTCTTTAATCCTTAAAATCCTGCTGGACTAACACTGGCTCATAAGGCAAGGATTCTGCCTATGCTCCAGGATCCCCTCACTCTGGCCATACTCCCAAGCTCCAGCTTCTCAAGCAAATCTCACATCCTGGCTCAGGACAAATAAACCCTTTGTTTCCAAAAGGTTGCACCTGCTACAGGTTTGCTCCAGCATGGATGAGCAGGGCAGCACCAGCAGATACTCACTCTGTGTCTGCACAGGCTCCCCACTGCCATTCTGACTCTGGTTGGTGAGGTTGAGGCTCTTCTTCAGGTTTATCTTCCACTTTGGAGGCTGTGTTTTGTTGTGGTGTAGGGGAATTAGTAGATTGACCTAAAAAAAAAAATGCTCAAGTCAGAACGGTTTATCACAGCTTGTTTTCCATGCCATTACTCAGGAGAGCAGGTCAGCCACACACCAGCCACTTCCTGCGGCCAGTGCTGTGGCTGAACTTCCCTAGAAACCTCGAGGAACAGGAGATACCCAGTCCTGGCAAAGCCAGAAGTGATTGTGGTTTTTTTGTACCTATGCTAGCTAGTTTATTCTGCAGATGAATGCAAAGCAGAGCCCAGGGAGGCTGTTCCCCCTATTACTCCATGCAAACTCTCTGGAAGCGTGCAGGCTGCTACCCTCACATATGGATGATACACTGCAGCACGGGGACCAGAGCTGTGGCCCCTTTGGAGTCCCAAAGCCGGGGAGCACCAGCACAGCCACCAGAGCTGGCACAGCAGGGGTGTCATACCAGGATACCCACAGCATGTAGGGCCAGGCTGGGGGCTACAGCACAGGACAGGGGCTCACCTTGCTCTGCAGGCTTTTAATCTGCAGGTTCTGCTTGTCCAGCTTGTACTGCTGCTGCTTGATTTTCTGCAGAAGCTCCTCGATCCGCAGGTTCTGAGCATCCATCAGGGACTGCGGGGAAAGAGCCAGGTGAGCCCCATAGCTCCGGGGAGCTCTGGCTATGCGAGACTCCCAGGAGGCGCTCCCGGTGTCCCCAGGCCCCTCCGCTCTCCTGACGCTGATCCCCGCCCGCTACTCCGGGTGTCCCGGCACAGTCGGGTCTTTTCGCAGTCGCTCCCGGTGTCCCCTGGCGGGTCTGGGGCGTGTCCCCCCACCAACGTTCCCCGCGTTGGTGCCAGTGGCAGGGGCCTGTCGAGTCCTCTCTATCCGGCTCCACCCCGCGCTGCTCCGGTGGATGCCGCTGCCCCCCGCGCTCACCTGCAGCGCCCCCAGGTCCCGAGCGCTCTGGTTCCCAGCTGGCCGCGCCTGCAGCGCCAGACGGACCCGGCCCTCCAGCCGCTCCAGCCGGCCCTGGATCGCGTCCTTGTCAGCCGCCACCTCCTCCAGCCGCTGCCGCAGCGCCTCGGAGAGGTTGAGCAGCTGCCGGCCGCGGCCCTCCAGCTCCCGCACGCTGCCCCGCAGCCGCTCGCCGCGCTCCTGCGCCTCCCGCGCCTGCCGCAGCAGCCGCCCCAGGGAGCTGTTGTGGGCGCTCAGCCGCCCGCCCAGCTCCCGCAGCTGTCCCTTGGTGCGCTCCACGTGCTCCTTCAGGCCGTGCCCCAGCTGCAGCAGCCCGTGGGCCAGCACGTTCACCTCGTCCCAGGAGGCGAACTGCGCCCGCCGCTCCCTCCCGGCTCCCGCCGCCGCCCGCCGCTCGGCCCCGGCTCCCGGTGCGGGCGCGGGGGCCGCGGCCAGCCCCGCCGCGCACAGCAGCAGCGCTGCGCCGCCGAGCTGCATCGTACCCGCCCCGCTCCGCTACCCGTGCCGCTGCCGCCGCCCTGCTTTTATGCCCCCGTGGCGGGGAGGGCCCCGCACCGGCCCCTCCCCGCCCACCCGGCCCCGCCGCTTTGTTCGCCCTCCCCGTCGGCAGTGGCTCGGGCCCCCTATCCGCCGCCCGCTCCCAGTCTTGTCCACCCTCACCTGGGGCAGCCTTGGTCCCTGTCGCTGAGCTCTGCCTGCACCGGTCATCATCTCTTTCCCATCCTTACCTCTGTCTCCATTCCTGTCCTTGTCCTCATCCCCATCCCTGTCCCCATTCCCCTCCTCATGCCATTCCCATTCCTGTCCCTATTCCCATCCGCTTTCTGATCCCTAGGGGTCCCCATCCTCATTCCAATCCCTACCCTGTGCCTATCCCTTTTCCCATCCCTGTCCCCATGCCTATCCCTATCCCGTCCCTGCTGACTGTCCTGCCCCTCATCCTGCCCTGGGGACCCTGATCTGTATCCAGCCCTGATGCCTGGTCCCCCACTTCCATGGATGCACCCGTGTCACCTTCTGAGGCCGCGCCCCCCCGGAACGTGCTGGCCCCAGGGCGAGAGGACCCTGTGGCACAGAGCTCTGCTGGGGGGCCCTGGCCTGGCATAGGTGGGTGCTGCCAGCCCTGGGGAGGGGGCATGCCTAGGGTCAGCTCCTCTGTACACCTGAGGGAAGCAGAATATTCACTCCTCTTAATATTTCTGGTCTCCAAGAGCAACAAGGATGAATAGATCCATCTCTCACTACCTTCCCCCCCACAGGTTTCAATCACCCCCTGTGAAAAATGCGCATCTTATTTTATTTGTCAATGTCTTGGACCCTGGTTTCTGGTTCTTCCTTCTTGTTCTGCCTTTTTCTGCTGGCTTAAAGGGATTTTCAATTCTCTGTGTTTTCTCTCCGTGAAGGAATTCACACACCGCGATGGAGCTGCTGTCGGCTCTGCTCGGATTGGAGCAGATGGAGCCCTTCTGCTCCCTCCCCACAGGGCGCTTCCTCCTGCTGCCCCAGCGCTCCATCCCTGCTCTGCATCGTGCAGCCTCGAGCAGGGAACTGTCTCTCTCCTCCCACTCTGGATTTTGGAGCCAAACCCCTGCTTCCCACCACTCCTGGGTCTGGCCAATGTGAGCCCCCTGGGCCCGGGGCTGCAGCCCCCTGGTTCCTGGGCCGAGCTCCTCCACTCAAGCCCTCAGCAGTTCTGCCTCCATCCCAGCGCTGCTGCTCAGAGCCCTGCAGCTCAGACACGGCTCTGGGAAAAGGCTTTTCAGCTTGTCCAAAAATGCCTGGCAGGAGGACTTCTCTTTCCAGGAGTCCCCACGCCATCTCCAAGTATTTCCCAGGCTCTTGCTGCCCGAAGGGTGAGTGAGAGGCCTCAGAGAATGCACTCAGCAGCAACAGCTCAGGGTGGAGTCACAGAGGTTAAACAGGAATTTTGGAAATTCCAGCAGGCACACACTCCAGAGAGTCCCAAGCCCCCTCACCAGCCACTGTTTTCACATTTATTTCATGGTCAGAAGGAATTTTTCAAGTGAGGAAAGAGGAAAAAAAAACCCAGGTATGAAACACTGCAGGAGAAAAAGAAACAATAAAAATGTGAACTTCTTTCAAATCTTGTGCTTTGAGGGTGTCCCTCTGTGCTCTCCCTGACACTATTGCTAGAGAGGAGCTGGGGACATAGAGGTGGTAGTGATGGGGAGGGGGTTCCATTGCCCCCTCCCACAGCCTTCTCTACTGGGCCTGGGGTCCCTGCAAGGCTCTTTGGGGTGCCTCTGGCTGACCTGTGCTCCCTTGTCCTCAGGTCATGGCCCCCCTGCCAAGGACAGATCTGCTACCATACCCGCCACCCCTGAGTGCTGTAGGGTCTGCCAAAAATTCCCAGATGGAATCTGAAAAATGAAAATTCTCCTTTTCAGCTTGTATTGCTGGGTTTTGGCATCCCAGGAGGAAGCGAGCTGGCAGGAGTCATGCCTGTGGAGCCCAGGGCTGAAGCACCTGGCACTCCAAGAGCCCTCTGGACTGGAAACCACCAACCCTTGAGTCACTGGGACAAACAGGGAAGCACAATTTCATGTGTTGGCTGTTGCTGTGGGTTAACGACGTCAGGCACAATGAATCCTGTGTGAGCTCTGCTCCCTCCCACCTTTACCCAACACTGGAGCTTGTCCTGGGAAACCACGGGGTTACTCTGAGTGCTGCAGCAGACATGTTACCACTGGTTCTTTTCTGCAGTGGCAGCAGAGAGGGAACGTGAGAAGCCAAGGCCTGTTGAGAAGCCGCATGATTCATGTGTTTTCCTTTGGCTGTGTTTTCCTTTGGCTGTGTTTTCCTATTGCGACTTCTCAAATTTGCCCTGAGAAATATACATTTTTAAGGTACACAGTGCAAAGCCCTCAGAGGCCATGAGCTGCCTCAGGCTAGGAATGACCACAGGCTGATGGGAAGGTGCTTTCCACAGAGCCAAGTGCTCTTGAGTTTAAATGGAGCTTAAAACGGCCTGGCCAGCAGAGTGTGAGCTCGTGGGGCATTTCTCCATGCCCTGCTCTGTCCTGTGTGGGAAAGGGCTGTGGTCAAAATCTCTGTAGGGTCCCAACTGCCCAGCTTGGCTTGGGGCCAGGGAAGGATTGAGGTTTGGTCCCACGGGATGAAGGACTCTGTCCCCTGTGCAGGTCTTCAGGAGCGACTCCATGAGGACACTGCCCCAGCCCAGTGGCCTTGGGACCCAGAGCAGCACAGGGATCAGCAGGGCACAGCAATGGCTCTCAGGGCTCTTTGTGGATGTCTGGGGTCAGCCCTTGGGCAGGGAACAGCAGACTCCAAAGGAAGTTGTTTTCTGTGGAGGTTCTCTCAGGAAGCAAGGGATGCTCCCAACCCCATCCTCCAATCCCTATCCTTATTCTTATCACTATATCCATCCCTATCCCTTGTTCCATGCAGTCCCACCAGCTCAGATACCCAGGAAAGGCAGTATCACCAACACACTGCACAAGTAGCTCCTCCAAACAGCCCCCACATACATGGTGGCACCCCCCCATCCCCATCCCCATCCCCATCCCCATCCCCATCCCATGCACGTCAGGCTGTGAGCGGGTGGGCTGTGGGGAGTGTCTTTGTTCCCTGCCTTTTCTCCACCCCACTCCTTCCCAGGCTGACCTGGCAGGTCACTGTGTGAAAGTTCAGCCCGGTCTGAGCTCACACGAATTCCTGCAGCTGCTCAGCCCGGAATCTCATCACCAGAAGGGATGATTGGATGATTTACAGGAAGGTTGCTCACAGCGTTGCTTTGTTGTGATAAATTGCAGACATAAGGGAGACTCCAGAGAGAGGGAATAGGATGTGTGAAATACATCATCACAGCTTCAAGGATAAATTTAGGTTTTCCAGAGGAACGTAATTCTGATTCAGCAGAGGACGGGAAAAATCCAGCACGAATTTCCTACTGGCCCCCACCTGGGCGCAGCAGCACATCTCACCCAGACTGGCACTGGCAGCATTCTCGAGCAGAGGGGTTACCCCATCTCCCTCAGTCTCTGCTCACACCTGGTCCTGCAACGATTCATCCACGGCTACCCTGGTCTGGCCCTGCAGCCAAACAGCTTGCTAAACCCGCACCCCCGAGGTCACCAATTCCCCCTCTTCCCAAGCAAGTTTGCTGGCTCAAGCTTTGTCACTCCCCACTGTGGAGAAGGGCCAGGCAGCTCCTGCCATCTGCCCAGGCTGGTTGTACCCCAAGCCTCACTGCCCTGAGGGGACAGCAGGGTGGCACAGGCTGCCAGAGTGCATAGCCTCATCCTTTCCCAGGGCTGGGAACACCCCCTCACTCTATCAGAGGACCCAAAACTTCTGCTCTCAGCTGCTTCTTGAGCAGAGGTGAATTTCCAAGCAGGGTCAGTCAGAAAGGTGGAAAATTGGCCACAGCCATCCACCCCAGTGAAAAGCAGCTCCATAGGGAGCTCAGCCATGTCCTGGACTCCAGCCCCACCCTATCTCCTCTGGCTTTCCCTGCCAGCACAGGGCAGCCCTGGTTAAATCACTGGCAGCCCAAGTGAGGCAAGATGTTGTTACCCAGGTTGCCACACCTTCAGAGGTCTCTCCAGAGGATGGGTGAGGGTTGCAGCTACCCTGCAGTTCCTCTCACCTGGGGAAGGTCCTGGGGCCCATCAGCCCAGAGCAGGGAGACCCATTTGCATGTTTGAATAGCTGACATTAAAGGTCAGCAGTGCTCTCATTCCAAGCAGTCTCCTTATTTTCCTGGCGAGCCTGGATGAATGTTATGCAAGGCTTCACTCCCCTTTATTCTTCCTGCCATCCTGGGCTCTGTGGGGAGCACTGGGGTTACTGTGCAGAAGGTCACACATGCCAGAAGGCAGGAAACCAGAGGGCTTGGGGTAACGTGGGAGGTTTTGCAGCCAGAGAAATCTGACCCTTATTTTTTACAGTCAAACCAGCATGCGTTTCACATTAGGGCTCTGGCTGGCTGAGCTTGCAGCTGAGAGCTGAGGGAGCTCCAGGTTCCTGGGGATGAGGCTGCCCCAGGTTCCTGGGGATGAAGCTGCCCCTTGGCATACTCAGTCTGCTCACAGGCCCATGTGGGAAGGGCTGGACCACAAGGCCCAGGACTGGGCTCTGCTCTCCTTGTGTGACAATAGTGGCTTCTATTTTATCAGCAGCCTTTGGCCAGTGACAGACAATGGATTGGGAAGAGCCTTTTGCGGGCATGAGCATGACAGGGGATTTCTCCAGTATTTTCTGAACATCATTTAATTTCATTCATAGTTTTTGAGAGGAGATGCCCAGAGCCACTGGAAGGAGAGAGCTGCTGTGGCACGTACAAGCAAAGCCCACAGAGTTTATCCACAGCCCTGTTGTCACTCCTGGCCACCCATCTCCTCCTCTGTGATGGGGACAGAGGCAGTACTGGCACTGCTTGGCATTTATCAGGCAGCATCTGCTGGTGGCCATGACCCCTCTGTGCTCTGGCACAGCCCCTCACAGGCTGCATCTCCTGACGCAACACAAACAGCTTTTTTTGGCTGCATTGTGTGAAAACCTGCCAGGTCACTTCTGCTGCCCAGGAAAGGCTTTAGCTGTCCCAGGACATTCAGGATGGGTGTCCACAAGAACCCCTGGGGATGTTCCCTCCTGCCCAACACTGTGTAGGGATGGGTAAGAGCTCTGTGGCCTCCTCACCCACAGCCAGCAGAAGCCACATCCACAAAGGCTCTGCTAGATCTCTGCCTGTCCCCATGGGGCCACAGCTGCTTTTCCTGCTGGGAAGAGACTTGCAGGAAAGTGCAGCAGAGCTTTCTACGGGAGAATGACAGGGGACACATTCCTCACGCAGCAGCAAGGAGAGAAGCACGCACATTTTAAGGTACCGTCCTGAAAACCCCAGCTGGGGATCAAACCTCTTCCCGGTCGTGTCCCTGCTTGGTTCGTGCCCGTGACAAGGTGGTGCTCGGGTTCCTGGTCTGCCTCTGCTGGCCAAAGCTCAGGGAGAGGCAGGGCCGTGCCTGCAGGGAGCCGGCGATGCAGCGGGGATGTCTCCCCACCCCCGCCAGCTGCATCCAGCTGCGAGCTCAGCTACCAACAGCGTGTCCGGGAGCGCCGGCCTCGGGCTGCGGCTGGGAAGTCGGGACATTTCCTGAAGGAACCCGTGGGTCTAGTGCATCACAACAATTTCCTGCTGTAAAAGTAAAGGGAAGGGTCTGCAGGGTGGGGACCAAAAAAAAAGTGATGAAAACGGGGCTTGTCTGTTGCATACATTTTCCAAATGGAAATATATCTTAATCTTTAGTCAATATTTTCCTGCATTTTCATGCTCAGATTCTGGATTTTTGTAGATATTTACACCCCACCTCACAGCACATACAGGCATTAGGAGGAGAAAAAAAACTGTGAAAACCTGAAAAGAAACAGATGAAAATGCCCCAAAGCATCAAGAACTCCAGCAGCTCCTTTCCCATCCCCCCTCGCTGGTGAAACACCAACAGTGGCTGGGGAAGCTCCAGATCCCCAGCAGGGCTGGGAGAGAAGAGCCAGCCCCATTTCAAGCCGTTGCTGTTTCCTTGCTCTGAAGGAGCTTTGGCTGATTCTTGTTTCCTAAACTGAGTGTTTTGTGTTTTGATCCTGCGCGCAGGGTGGATCTGAGCTCTCCTCAGAACAGCAGCACTGTCCCTGCTGCCGGGCTTGCCTTCCCAAGAGAGGCTGCCCAGCACCCAGCACTCACAGGTACTTCCCCCGAGGCATCCCACAGCCAGAATCCATCACCCAGCACTGAGATACATCCCCTGGGGCATCCTGCACCCAGAACCTACCACCCCAGCACACAGCACCCACAGACACTGCCGGGGGCATCCCACGCTTGGAACCCAGTCCCCAGCATTCACAAGTACCTCTGCAGGGGCATCCTACCCCCAGCTTTCCTCATCCTCAGGTCAGAGAGGAGCATGTGCTGTGCAGTGGGTTAGCTGTTCCCCCAGCTCTGCTGGAGTTGAGCTGGAGGAGTCCCAGCCTCACCTGGGTGCAGATCCCAGGTGCTCCCAGCCACTGGTGACACACGGCAGCCTCGCAGGGCTGGGAGCTGCTGGCACTTGCTGCTTTCCATTTCATGGGTTTCGCAGGGGTGCTGATGACTTTCTGGGGACGAGCCTCACCACAGCCTCAGGGCTTTGGTGAAACCCAGCTGTGCCAGTCCAGGCAGCGCTCATTTGCACAACCACATCCTGTAAATGCTTGCATCTCCCACTCAGAGCTCCTTAGGATAATTTTGTGGGACATCAGCAGGACCAGGTAGGAGGGACACTGTCCTCCTGGCTTCTTCCCCAGGATGGTTTCTTCCTCTCTCCCAAACCTTTCTAATACCCTAATGTGGTGTGAGGGATGGAGCTCTGCCTGGCTCTGCATCTCCTTTATCCTTGGACTTCAGGACATTTAGCAAAAATAGCTGTCAGAAAGGGGAAAGTGACCTTTGCCATTTGAATAACTGTTTGCTGTGTCAGCACAGGCACAGAGTGTTTGGGGATTTTGTGCAAAGTTCCAGCAGGTCTGAGCCAGGGCCAGGACATTTTTGTCTCTCTGTCTGGCAGCCGTGAATAACACGGGGAATGTGGCCTCATAATCCCTGCGCAGGGAGACACTTGGGAGAGGAGGTGCCTTCCAGGGAATGTGAGTGCTGACTGTAGGATTCCCTGTGTGTCTCCATGCCAGAAACGCTCCCCTGACTTGTTGACCCACCATGGAATGGGAAGGGAAAGGCTGCAGCAATAGGAGAGGATAGAATGGGATGGAAGGAATGGAAGGGGTACGCTTCAGGGGTGGGATGGGAAAACTAAGGCTGCAGGCATGGAATGAAAAAGGCTGCAGGAATGGGAATGGGCTTAAGAATGCCACAGGGTGTTTGAGACTTAGTACCAAATCCTCACCCCCTGATAGTCTTCTGAACACACAAAACCAAAAGCTGAAAACCTGTCCCACTGCCTTCTTGGTTCAGTCAAAAGGCTCAATCTCCTCTGCCATGGGGGCAACCAGTGGGTCTCCTGGGGAGCTGGGAGCCTGTCTGGGGGCCCAGAGAGCCAGGGACAAGGCAGCTGAGCTGGATCCCCGGGTCAGGGGCTCTGAGTACCCTCAGAGTGCTGCTGCTGAGGGCCCCAGACCAGGGAGAGCTGAGTGTTGCCCGCGAGTGACCGGGCCCACACCTGCCCCTGTGGCCTTTCTGCCTGGCTTGCAAACCCAGCCCAGAGAGTGAAATTAGAAGCAATTAAACATTAAGCTTGGCTCAGGCTCAAATCAAACTTTCTACCAATTTTAGCTGCTTGTTGCTTTGGAGACACATGCACTGCACTAGAGTTCAATTGGTGACGCAACGCAGAGGGGATTTCTGCTCACATGGGGCTCTGGGCCAGGAATAGACATGAGGACTGCCAGTGGCTGGAGCAGAGCGAGCTGAGGTTGGAGCCAAAGCACAGAGAGGGCAGGACCTGCAGCACCTGATGTCTCATTTGAAACTTTTGCACCTTTCTGCTTTTAGATTCATTCTTGCTCAATTAATTGTTATCCTCTTCCAGAGGCAAAAAGGAGCTTTAGAGCCAAGGACAGAAACAAGACATTGATTAAATCTTCCAGCAAAGACCCTCCTGAGCCTCCAGTGAAGGAGGGATGCCCAAGGTCTCCCCAGAGCCTGTGATGCAGTGTGGGGGCGGGCTGGGGGCTGGTGTGGTGGGCTGGGTTTGATGGCCAGGCTGTCACCCTGGCAGTGCCTGGAGAGCTTCCACAGCCACCTTGGCCACCTCAAGCACTGACTGATGGGCAGCACAGCCTGGCCCAAAGCAAACAAGGCTCAGGTCAGGAGCAAGGACAGCAGATGGCAGCGCTGCTGAGCAGTGGCACCACCCACCAGCCGCCCCTGACAGGGTGATCCAGGGGCCACGGGCCCCTTGGCAGCACCAGTGGGTGCCAGCTGGCAGCAGCCCTGCAGCAAACCCATCACCACCTTCACCGTGCGTGGAAAAGAAGGAAAACACCCCGCTAAAGGCATTTCCCAGATGTGGGGCGTAGGCAGGATGAGACCAGGTGGTGTCACAGGGGCTCTGTCACCATCCTGCAAACTGTCCCCAGCTGATTTCTGGGTAACACAGTCCTGGCAGCCTCAGAGAGACCCAGTTCAAGTGCCGTGCTGTGTCACTAAACCCTGCTGGGTGGACAGCAAGTGACCAAGTGAGCCACCAGGCTCTCACCTGAGGGATACCACAGCCAAAAAGAAATTAAGCCCCCAGTTACCCACTACAGCAGCACTTTAATACAGACAAATGGGAGATTTCAGGTTCTGCAAAACCCATGAACAGTGACACTGTACTCTCTGATTTCACTTGGAAGGGACTTGGAAAAGGCAAGATGCCATCGTGATGGGCAGTGATCTAAGAGCCAGGGACAGCTGGTGAGCTTGGGGCAGATGGCCCAGCTGGGGCACAGCCGTTCACCCCAAAGCACACCTCTGAGTGCCCCATATGGAGATGGGCACGAGCAGCCGCGGTGCCTCGGGCCACATGGCTGTGTGGGACTGAGCCGTGCCCTTGCCCGTGGCGCCAGCTGGGTCACCCTGATGTGCACTGAGTGCCTTGGGTCTCAGACATGGCTCCAGCACTTCAGACGGCTGCTGGAGAGGCAACTGACAGCCCTCATTTATGTTACCCTGACAATATTCCCCATAACTGACTGAACAAATCATGCAGGGCTGTAAGATCTCCCTAATTAACACAGTTATTATTAGCAATGTCAGGACAGGTTTGAAAAAGGCAAGTTCAGAGTCCCTGTGCCTGAGAGCAAATCCCACATGACAGTGGTGTCCTCTCTGTCAGTTGGGAGTTCTGACTGCATCTGGGCAGTGGGAGCAAGGACATCCCTGGTGCCAGGTTGGATGGGCTGCACAGGCACTGGGCCAGGCATGGGAGCTTTGCACAGGATGAGTGGGGTCGTGTTGTTGCCAGTCTCTCCCCATGAGCCAAGAAACTGCTCTCGGCTCATACCCAGGCAAATCCCAAGGGAACTGAGACCTTCATTACTCAGGCCAAGACTCCTGGTGATGCCAACAGCTGGGTGTGGAGGGGGAGCAAGGTGAGAGGGTTCTGCTGGGTGCAGGGAAGTGTGCTGCCCATCCTGCAGTGCTGCCTCTTCCCCAGACCCCAGACTGCCCCCGCTCCTGCCTGGGAGCTGGTGGCTCCGGGGGCTCTTTGCTGTATGTAGGGCAGCCCCGGGGTGCCTGCAGCAGCTTGTTCACTGCCAGAGCTCCTGTGGCTCCTGCTCCCCATGGAGCGCTTGGAGAGGCGCCTAATTCATCCTTTCAGAGCAGAGATAAGATGGATTAAGGCCTGCTGAACGGTTGCCAAAAGAATCGCCATTAGGCCCTGGAGGGCTTAATCTCCACGAGACTAAAAGCAGACAGGCTGCACCCACAGCTAGTCCTGTCTGCCAGGGGATAAACACCCAGTGCAGGATTCCGGGGAAACCTTTGGAGGCTGAAACACATCTCAAAGGGTACATGCTGTCTGGAGTGCCCAAGGCTGGGTGCTGGATCCCACACTTCCCCCAGCTCCCAGGGGAAGTCACTGAGTGAAATGCACAGGACTGTGTTGGCCACTGGAGTCTCAGACACCTCTGTGCCTTGACTCTTCCTTTCCATGAGCTCATCTCCAAGGCTCCTCCATCCTGGCAGTGTTATCTCCTGCAGATTAGCTCCCCAAAGCTGTCCTTGCCCGTGTGCTTCTCATCTGACTCACTTTTGTTATTTCCTGTCCCTATCTCTGATTTCCTTTGCTGTCCTCACTCTACCATTCCCCAAGGTCCAGCTCCTCTCCAGGTATCCCTGACCTCACTGCTGACACGTTTCCCAGCCTCCAGGCTGATTTCAGGGTATAATAATGTCCCTTTCCATGGAGCCAGAGCATGGAGGGGACAGAGTTCCCTCTCTCTTCCCATGGTGACAGACAACCTGAATTTGCCCCCTCACAGCCTGCCTGGGACACATCCACAGCCCTGTGTGGTCAGCGTTGTGCCCAGCATGACCATCACAGCTTGGGTAAGGCAGTACCAGTCTGGTGTCTCATCCTTGCCTGGGAGGAAGTGGTGAGACTGGCCAGGGGTTTTGAACCTCTTTGGAAAGCCAGACCAAGCCGGCCAGTGTTTGCATTGTAGTCAGATCTTGGTGGTAAGGACGTTGTGCCAGGTGCCAACTACCACAAGGGATCTGACCCCACTGGCTTTACACCAAACCAAAGTGTCTCAGGGCTAGAGACAGGGAGAATGGGCCCCAGCAACCACACCCTGCAAGAAATCTGCCAATCTGGCCATCCCACAAAGAGGGATCTTGAGTTCATTTTTCTGCCAGACCCTGGAAAGAGGCAAGGCACTGGCAGCAGGCCAGGGCAGTGCTTGTGACAGCAGCTTTGGGGCTCATCACACCTCTGCCCCAATGACATCACTGACATCCCCAATGCCCTTGTCTCTGGACTTCTGTTGACAGAAGAGGTCTCACAGGCATCCCTCTCCCACCAGCCTTGTGTGGGTAAGTCCGGCTGCATTGAGCCCCAGCCCCAAGCCCTTCCCTCCAGTGCCTCGGGGTTCCCTTAATCCCCAGCTCCTTTCATACAGGTAAGAACCCTCCAACTTCAGTGCTGTCCCCCCTGCCCTCCCACTGCCATCCTCTGCCCTTCCTTGCCTCTCACCTCCCTTTGCAGTACCCCAGGATGGCACCTGCCTCTGGCCATGGAGCAGAGGGAGGCTGGGCACTGCTCTTCCCTCTCCACTGGCATGATGCAACCTGTGCTGGTGGCGGTGACACACTGTCCCAGCCAAACAAACACAGCTCGGGCCGCGTGTGTCATTGCAACAGCCTGCACAGCTGGTGCTCCCAGCCAGGGACAGCCCAGCCGCGTCTGCCAGAGCCTGGGGCTGGCAGTAGCAGCTCCTCTGGTGCAAACACCATCCCCGCACCCCTCGGGGATGATTTTTGACTGGGCTGTGGCTGCCAAGACCAAGGAAGGACACAAGTGACCTGCATCCTGAGCAGTCTCCATTCCTGACAGCAGGATGAGCTCAGCTGGGGTCTGTGCTGGCCCTGCATCCTTGCCTGTCTCTGCACCTGCTCTGCCCTGTCTCTCCTCTGCCCCCCACGGCACAGCAGGGCTGTTGGGGACATGCAGGGTGTCAGCTGATCCCCTGGGGGCCTTTTGGTGCTGCCCCTAAACTCCCTGTGGGCGCAGCAGGCACGGGAGAAGGGCCTGAGGCCAACATGAAGCCGTGGGATCCATGTGGCACCTGGCACTGGGGCTCTCACAAGTCATGGGATGAGCCGAGGCACCAGCATGATTCAGAGCAGGAGCCGAGGGCACCGGCTGTCCCCGAGGGTGACACAGGGACTGCCACAGCTGGAGGCACCTCCTTGGAGCTCAGAGGGAGCCGGCAGTGGCATGGCAGGGGTGAGCAGTGATGGGCAGATGTAGGTGAAGGTTGAGCCCTGCTGGGGACACTGAGCCTTCCCCACGCTCCCTTGATGTAATATTTGTGGGAGCAGTGTGTTCCAGCAGTGCCATAAACATAGAGAAGCAATAAACTTGCCTTTATCTGCTTGTGGAGCCTTGGGACCATCTAAATTAGGAAACAAAGGAAGAAACAACAACTCCAAAGGGCTTTTTGCTAGCTGAGCTGAAAATAGAGCAGAAGGCGGGAGGGGGAAGTTCAGCCCAAACAGGGGCATGTGGGAGCCGGGAAAACTCAGCTGGCCCCGGTGCCACCCCCACAGCTGGCCTAGAGCCAGTCTTGCCTGGGAACGTGCACTCAGGCCACTGTCCCCGGGCGCAGGGTGCAATGGTGGCCCCGGCATCACTGTTCTCCCAAGAGTGGCAAAGGATGCTCAGCCAGGCTGCAGGGCTCCGGCATGGAAATGGTGGTGCTGTGTGTATGACAACACACTGTCTGTACCTTTGCCCTGCCTTTTGGGCAACTTGCCTGGGGCTGTGTCTCCTCTCCTGGACCCCTCACAGTCCCTTCCCATCCTGATCCTCCACAGGGGAGTGCCATTGCTGCAGGAGCCACACTTGTGTTACAATCCCTTCTGTAAGTCACTGACCTCACCCTAGCTTGGCTCAGTGCTGTCCTCACATGGGCAGAAGCTGATCCCCAATGCTCTGAACCTTGGCCCAGCACTTGGTATCTCCTGGGCATGGACAGTGTCAGCTCATTCAAAATTAACTATTCTGGGTCATCTTCCTCACAGAAGACAATGACACTGCAAAAATGAGGGTCTCACCCAGGGATGATTGTGAAGACAGGTTTGCATTCAGATTTACCCAGCCCCTCAGCAGACTATTACTCCTCTTCTCACCCCTATGGTCCCCAAACTGTAAAGTGTTATGGTTCTGTCATCAACCATCACCAGCCTATTGCAACCCATCACCAACCCCTCACCATCTGTTGTCACCCATCCCAAATCCATCCCCACCCATCCCCACCCATTCCCACCAACACATCACCACCCACCATTAACCTCTCTCCAACGAGCCACCGCCCCTCTCTAACCCATCACCAGCCAGCACCATCCACCAAACCATCACTGGCCCATGCCCTAACCCTAACCCTAACCCACTCCCAATCAGTGCCACCCACCCTCGCTAGGCAACAGACACAGCCCCCTGTGGTGATGGCAAGGTGTGCCCCGACCCTGCCCGGCACTGCATGGGAGGGTGTGGGGACAGTGCCTGTCTGTGAAGGTGAAGCACTGGTGGCAGTGAGCTGTGGGGTCAGCTCTGCCAGCCCCCAGGGCTTTTTGGGCTCTCAGATCACAGCTCGTGTTATGAAAAGCATAAATTATTAATTGCAGCTAAGAAGAGAAAGGCTGTGAGCTGCTGCCTGCTCAGACCCGCTGCTCATCTCTGGGCTCTGCCCATTTAAAGCAGGTCTCACATTTATATTTCATGAGTGTGTCCCTCAGCAGCAGTTTTACAGTGAAAGGAAGGAGCAACGCACACTCTGCACAGAGCCCAGCAGCCTCCTCCATCCCAGCCAGAGCCCCATACTGCTGCACAGGAAAACCCTCCCCAGGCACTGAATCCTGCTCTCTCATAAAATTTAGGACAAACAGTTAGGGCTTGTCCTGTGCCTTGGAAGCAGGCATGCCCACAGGCAGGTTGGCACAAGCCATCTCTATTGAGGTGGGTTCTGAGAGCACACAGAAAGCTCAGCTCCATGGAGGTTGTCTCAGCCTAGAAGGCTTGTTTGGTCCTGAGCCCCAGCTGCTGGCCCGTCAGAGCAAATTCACATCACACCTCATTAAAAATTTGGGGCTTAGTACAGGCACCCACCCCAGACATATGCAGTGGAGGGGGGGGGTGAACCTACACAGCCCCAGCATCTGGGGGACATCCTGCAAAGACCTGTCATGCAGAAACACCTCCTTGGCTCAGTGCTTTGGGCACCTGCCAGGTCCTGAACTCACCTGGGACCTTTGTCTGCTTGCTGCCAGGTGTTTTGGGGTGCCTGGGTACCTGCATTGGACGAGTTGGGTTTGTGCCCCATGCAGCTTCATGCAGGAGTGTTCCCCTCTCAACACCCCTGGACTGGCCATCTCCTGTGGGTGGCTGTCAGCTCGGGTTCAGCTCTTCCATCACCTGCTCTGAGGAGCTTGTCTGCTTGTTTGTTCTTGCCTGAACCCATTAATTAACCTGAATTAAAGCATCATTTGAGCTGACAGTGCTGGGCTTCCTTGCGGCAAGGATGTTCATTACGATTACCACCTGGGCAAGGAAATTACAGGAAAATTCCTGCGCTGCCAAGGTCTGGGAATGATCCACCAGCAGGACCCACAAACCTGGGATGGGGCTGGGATAATGGCAAAGAGCCTATTCCCATGCAGCTTGCTGGAAACAGGAGCAGATGCAAAACCCCTTGAGCCTCTGGGAGCAAGGGGCTGTGCCAGGGGGATTTAACTCCCATCCAGCCGAGGGATGATGGAGAAAAACTGTGTGTGATGCAGTAGCTGCTGCTCATGGGGTTTGGGTGGGACCCACTAAAAATCTCCTTTCCTGGAAGAGATACAGCCCTGAGATGGGCTGCAAAGCCACAGGCTATCTCCATCCCTGCCTGGGGTTTCCAAACCTGTTTGCACAATGCTGTGACCATCCTGACCTGGTGCTGGGGGTGGCCTGTCTGACCAGCAGGGACATCCCATGGCCACTGGACTCATGGGGTTATGATGGATCCCTTCCCTCTCTCTGCACCCACCGTCTCCTGCCCAAGATGTGGTTTTTCTTAAAGGTGAGTGGAAATATAGAGAAATCCTTATGGTGGGAGAGAGGAGCATGGCCAGGTCAAGGAGCATTGCTTTGAGCCTTTTGCCTCGTTAGTGACAGTGGTGGAGCGTCCTGCATTGTGCAGAGGTCCCACCTCTCCATCCTCCTGCAAGCAAGAATCCCTGAGGGCTCCCACGCTAGGAGCAGTGGGGGGGAGGGGGGGTGCCAGTGGCAGTCCCTGTGCCCTGTGTCAGGGATTTCCATTGCAGGTGGAAGGAGTGAAAGGTGAGGCCTGAGCAGAATCCAGCCTGTGTGCCCCAGCGCTCTGAGCCTGCAGCAGGTGCTCCTGTCCCCACAGCTGTGCAGCACCTTCCTGTGGCTGTGGGCAGATGGAATGCTGCTGCTTAAGGGCAGGAAATGCCAGGGAAAGGCCAGCTGAGCCAGATTTTAAAACTAAATTACACCTTGGCTTTTTCACCAGCTTTAGCACAAAATGTGATCCCTGTCAGTGAGACTCAGTGGGTTTGGATATGTTCATCTTTGCACTTTTCTATGCCTCTCTGTAGCCCCTTTCCAATACCTTAGGTATCCAATGCAGTTTCTTGCTGTATGTTCTCACTTGTCCAATGAATAATCAATTTAACTGCCATATGAACTGCTCATCGAGAAAGAAACTGCTTCTTACTAAAGGTGTGAAAGTAAGTAATGTGTAAAATTAGCTTAGCCCTCAGATGGGAATTGACTCCAAAGCAATGGAACCTGCCCAGGCTCCCAGGAGCTGGGCCATTTTCAAACCAGCTACTGTTTTGCAGAAGAGGGGAAATATTTTCCCAAAATATGGGAGGAGGGTTCTGGGGACTCGATAATGGCTAGGTGGCAGAGGGAAGAGCAGTCACCACAATAAGCCTGAGCTGTGTTCCCAGGCTTTGAAACAGCCAGCCAGGAAGAAAATTCCCAACATCCAGAGGGAGCTGAAGGCAGTTGTGCCCAAACAGTGCCTGGCCATAGGTGGTGTGGGGCTGTGGGTGACCCTGGCCAGCCTCACTCCTGGGCTGCTGATCCTACATACTACAGATTGTGCTTCTTTTTGTTTTGAAGAAAAATGAATTTCTGGGGTGGGATTTGCCCCTACTCCAGGGATTTGGACATTAATTTGTAATGGGGATTAAGAGTTCAAATCCCTTAAGCAGCTTTTACAGCCCCATCCCTCATTCCCCTCACTGCCGAGACCCCCGGCCAGCCCCGCTCGAGCACGGACAGTGTCTGTGAAACCCCCACAGCAGCCGGGCCCTGGGCACAGTGGCATTGGCATCACATCATCAAGGACCCCTTGCCCTGCAGGAGACAGGCACGTGGCTCTACCCAGCCCCCGGAGGGAAGGCCCCAGGCAGCCTGGCTGGAGGTTTCACTGCTGGCCCTGTCCCGTCTCTGGACACAGAGCATCTGCTGGGCTGTGGCAGGGTACACGGAGGGCTGTTACCATCCAAGACTGACGTGAGCTTTGGTAAAGGCTCTGACACCCCCTTAAACATCTCAAATTCAGCTGTTACCCTGGAGTCTCCTTCCCAAAACCACAGGGCTCTGCCTCTGCTCCAGTGTAGGAGGCCTGCTGGGAGCTGGGGTTTAAGGCTGGTCCCCCCAGCATCAGACACTCCTCAGGGCTGAGGAGCAAGTGCCATGTTTCCACTGCAAGACTCTTCTATAAATAGACTGACACCATTTCTCTGCTTAATTACCAGGGACTTTAGGGCTATTTCCACTACATTTCAGTTTTGCATGTTGATTTCCTTATAACATGCCCCTGGGAATATCTGTCATGGCTTAAAGAGCAGAGCTCACTGGAAGGCAAGGGACAGCTTCAAGAGCCCAACATCCAGGACAATAAACCCAAGGAGAAGGATTGTCCTCCTGGTTTGAATGGATGGAAAGACTGTGGGTGTGCTGTTTCCAGCCAAAGACTGCTGGCAGCACAAGGGATGCAGGAGGCAGCTGGCAGGAGGCAGCTGGCAGGGTTCCCTGTCTGGCAGGACCCTCAGCCCCAGGGCTTGGCCTCGGCAGGGGGTTAAGGGAGAGCATGGCCCCAGGTGTGGATCCCTGGGATCCTCACCCCTGCCTGGGAAAAGAGCTCCACACCACAGATGTGTGTGGACTCCTTCCTGGATTCCTCCATAAGGTCCTGTCCCCAGCTGGGAGATCTGGGGGAGAAGAGTGCAAATTTGGGGGTGTCCACCTTGGCTGTGCTCTGGTGATGTGGCAGTTCAAGCACAGTGCAAGGGTGCGGTGCCCTCTGTCCCCTGGCGTGACACTCCTTGAGCCCCTGGCATCACCTCCTCCCTTGCTGAGGGCACAGAGGCGGGGAGGATCCCTGCCCTAACCCTTGGGCTCTGGGGACTCCTCTTTCCAAGGGCTTTGGGACATGGGGTGAGGCAGGGGCAGCCCTGAGGCTGCTGCCAGGCACAGCATGGCCTCTCCACAGGGTCACAGTGGGAGCAGGGTGCCCAGGTGCCTGGGAACCCCATCAACATCTGAGCCCCATGAGTGCCCATCTCTGTGGGGATGATGCTGCTCGGTCACGCTGTGGCTGTCGCAGGGGTCGGGGAAAATCAGGGCTGTCTTCATGCCACAGCCCTTCTCCTCTCTGGTATCACTAATCTCACTGCCCACTCCCAGGGCTGTGGCTGCTTTGCTCTCCCCTCCTCCTTCTCTTCACATTTCCAGTCACTCCCAGCAGGGATCCCCCTTTAGCCCAGAGTTTGCTGCTGGTCCCTGAAAAATACCGCAAGACATTGGCAGCTCGGCGCTTCTCACACGTCCTTGTGTCATCCTGGGCCAGCAGCTCCCACTGCCCCAGCCTCTCCATGTCTCACAGCATTCCATTCCTCTCCCTGAAGGAGGTCACTGCCACCCTGAACCACCCACAGCCCCCCAAGAAGCAAAGCTTGGCTTGGGAAGGGAGAGGGGAGCACTGACCCCCCCAGCAGGCTGCTGCATCCCCATCCCCCCTGCCAGCCAGGCTGCAGGCTCTGCCTGCTGAGCCTCTGCCGCAGAAACTCCCTGGGGTTCTGGGATGGCAGCAGCCACTAAATAATCTGTCAGGTCTTTCACATGAACTGGGGTGGCCAGTGGCCAGCAGGCTGGTGTGGAGCAGAGCCTGATGAGTGGGGAGTGAATATGCACCCACTGGGGAGATTTTCTGAGCCAGTGGCCACTGTGAAATGTGCCAAACTTCACATTAACACAGTGATAGATGTCTGCAGGCAGATCAAACCAACAAAACCCCTCCTTGGCCCACTGGGAAGCAAAGGGAGCAGCTGATTTGGATTTCCTCTGAAATAATGCAACACCAGACAAGGACACATTTGAAAAACAAGCAGTTCCCAAGGGCTTTTATCAAAAAAACAAGGAATCATTAAGGTTGGAAAAGACCTCTAAGATCATTGAGTCCAACCAATAACTCAGGCCCGCGAGGTTCACCACTAAACCATGTCCCCAAATGCCACATTGAGATTTAGGGCCAAAGACAGCAAAGTTAAAACCATGCCCAGCCACCAGCCATCTGGAAAACAGCTCTCACTTTTGTCACACCCAGCATGTGACAATGCGCTGTAAGGTGGGAACAGCTGTGGAACACTCCAAGCTGACCCAGGGCCATGAGGAGGGGATGGTCGGCACAGAGAAAAGTAGCAACTCCAGCATCCATTTGAGGGTGCAGCACCCCATGGCAATGCTGGGAATGGAAATCCCTCAGAAGCCAAACCCTGGGCTCACTGGTGAGTTAGCAGCCAAGCAAGCCAGGCTTAGGCTTAGGCTCTTCCATCTAAGAAATGTTCCAGATGTTTGTATCTCTCTGCTTTGTGTTGTGCTCTGCCAAACCTCCCTCCCTGAGGAATGCATAGGGAGGAGAAATGCAGGCGAGAGCAGCTCTTTGTGGTTTGCATAAGCTTCTACCCCTCTGTCTGGACAGGAAATCAGTGAATTTTGGGAGTTAGGTCAATGGTGCCCAGGGAAAATCTGAGTTCGGTTAGGGGCAGTGAAAATCTGCAAAGCTGTCCTCAGCTGGGGTGGCAGCAATGGGCTGTGCTCAAGGCGGCCTCCGTGAGCTTCCAACAGCCTTCCAGGGAGCACCCCCAGCTCCTGCCCCAGCTCCCAGCAGAGTCAGTATCCTTCACCCTCCTTCCTTCTGCTGGTTGCTGGCGAATCGCCCCTGGATCCTAAGGACACTTCCATGAGTCCCAGACAGAGGGCTGGACTTCCTGCAGCACTTCCCCACCGCTAAGGAGAATCCACATCAGAAAGCTCATGTTGGGGTCAGTTCCTTTGGTCTTGGGAGAGACTCCTCCCTTGGGGCTGTCAGAAAGGTCGTTTCCACTGGGGCGGGGCTGAAGACCCCTCTTCCCACTTGGGATGGCACAAGCAGCTCACACCAGGACATCAGGGATGCACCAGAGGTGTGTAACACACCTGGTTCTTGGCAATACATTACTGGAAAGTCCAAGGTGGACAATCCTAAAATGAAGTGTCATTTCCCATGGAACATTCCTGACTGCCCAGGACTCACAGCTGCCTATGGAGGACCTGGATTTTGGGGCTGCATGGAGGAACAGTGCTCTCCACACAGTGCAGGCAGGTCTGGCCAACAGGAGAGCAGGATGCTGCTGAGGGTTTTGAAAGCACAAGGCGTCAGAGCAACCGCTAACAGCCAGGACCAGCACCCCACAGCCAGGATCAACACCAAATGCTCATCCCTGGTATCAGGACTTAGGATTAATACCCAGTGCCACTCCCGGTGCCAGCCCTTAGTACAAGCCCCAGCAGCCAATGCTGACTCCCAGCATAAAAGTGCTGCTGTTCAACACCATCCACAGAACAAAGACCCTGTACCAGCACAAGTGCATGAGGCAATGGTGTCCCAAATTTGGTCCAATTAAAGCAGTTTAGGGTTTGACCCATTCATGCACAGACTCCCAGTTTCTCATCCCTGACAAAGGAGAAGGAATTCATTAATCCATAAGGAAGGGAAAGGTGCCGGGGGTGGGCAGGAGTTCCCCATTTGCCTGGGGCTGGGCAGGGCTAAGGCATCTCCTGCACGTGGCACAAAGAGCCACAAGAGCTGCTCCCCCCAACAGGCTGAGCACATCCTCCCACGCCTGCGCCGGCTGCACAGGGGGTCTCCGGAGGAGCCGAGCTCACGCAACAACCCTTCTTCCAGGCACTCGTGCTGCTGCCTTCAGAGCTTTATGAATATTGTAGCAAGGCCATTCCTTTCATCTCTGCTTCTTTCCAGGGAGCCCCAACCTTCTGCGCATTCATTTCCACCTCACTATTCCTCTTAATTATTTAAACTCGCCTTCCCAAAAGTGGAGCCCTTCCATTATCACTCCTTCCTCTGAAGCACATATGGAATTCGGGGACTTGCAAATCCACTCAACTTCTTCACATTCGTGCAGAGCAGAAGGTTTCCTCAGGCTCCCCCCACTCCCCCCAGTCCCTTCCAGCCTGGCCCCAGGCCACATTCACAGAGGCCTCAGCCGTGGAAACCTCAGAGCCAAGGCAGAGCACAGCAGCTTTTTACTGGGGTTCCGAACGCTGAGGATCTTCCCCGCATGCCTTTGATCATTTCCATGGCTCTTCTTGGTGGTTCTCCCCCAGAGCTGCGTGCAGGGCCAGATGTCCCTGCACTGCAGCTGCACTGACATGGCTCAAGCTAGGAAAATCCCTCGCTGCTCCATGCCCAGTCTCAGCCAAGCTGAGAGCACCTGCGAGCCCTCCCTGCAGGGTAGAGGCCCTCCCTGGCCCTCTAATGAGAGACACTCAGTTAATTGCCTTTTAACATAGGAACGCCGAGCCCAGCTCCACAAATACCTAAAGTTAAAACCTGGTGGCTCAAACGCTGTTGGAGAAATGCAGTTTTCAATAAAATAGATGCACATTAACACCTTCTCTGTCTACTTTTGAAAGGCAGCAGCTGCATTTGAGCACCACCATGTGTCTCTTCCTGCCGGCCCAGCTCCCAGCTCCCCGTGCTGCTGGGATCCTGCCACAGCTGAAGAGGGAGGGTCTGGTGGAGCTTTGGGGGTGCTGGCAGGACACAGGAGCTGGCGAAGGGGGTGGCTCAGACAGCTTTGCCACATCTCCATCTTCTGTCATGCCTGAACCCGCTGGGTGCTCAACAGCCAGGCTTTGTGCCTGCAGCAGCCCTGCCCACACTGTGCCGTGCTTGGGTGGGAGCAGTGTGACCAGGACATTTGCTGGAGCAAGAGACCCCTGGCCGCTGCTCTTTTTCCCCATCCTGCTATTGGTGTGCCATTCTCTGGTTATCTCATACCCTAAGGGTCTCTTGGTTTGGCTCATCTTCCTGGAGGCCACTGTGGGAGGATTGGGGTTTTCTCACCCCACTGAAGAGGACAAGGGTGGTGAGGAGGTGCAGTGTGGCCCTCATGGACACCTGGTCACCTCCACCAGCCGTGCACTATTCCTGTTATTATTTGTTTATGCATTCATTGGTACCCAGCTGAAGACTGGAAATGGGGTGGAGGCTCCAAGGGGACACTGGTGTGAGGGGCTGCAGGACCCCCTGCCTCCAGCACCACCAGCAGCATCAGTCAAGCAGGGGGACCCCACTGTGAGCAGCTCCCACCTCCATAACCCTCCAAAACACTCTAACAGGTGCATGCAACTCCTCTAGGGCTGTGTCAGCAACGTCCTGGGTGGGAATTGTTGCTGTGGCATCGCTGACTCATGACCCTGTGGCAGCAGCCCTTAGGAGGCCCATCCCTTCCCAACCACCCTGACTTGTTGGCTGGTCCCCAGCAGTGGGACCCTCACCCGTTGTGGCCAGGCTGGCACTCACGTCCCTGCACCACTCCCTGAATTAATCATCAGCCTCACTCTGTGCTCCACTCCTCACTTAAAGAGGTTTTTACACATTAAAAATTCACAGCACTAAATGATTGATGGCTGAGGCCCCCTGCACCCCGAGGAAGAGTTCAGGCTGCTCCAGCTTCACTTTCCACCAGGACTCCAGCATGTCCTTGTCCCAGCCATCCCCAGTGCTGCACTGGTCGTCATCTTGAGGGAAAAACCAGCATGGCAGTGACCCCCAAAAACGGCCTCATGAGCTCTCTAGAGCTGCTGGTGGTGTGCTGAAGGTGTTTTAGGTGCTGTAGCATCTCCAGGGCCCTGGAATGTGCCTATTGTGACCAACACCAGGAGGAACAGGACACTCTGCTCCTGTGTGGTGTCTTGGGAGGGTCTCAGGGGAGCTGTTTGCCAGCCTGAGCAGCACAGAGGAGGGCTGCAGGCTTGAGTGAGAGCTGCAATGGAGGCCTTCTGTTCTCTCCTGCCATCACTCCATCCCTCATCCCAAGACATGGCAGATGATTGGGAGCAGCTATTGAAGGGCTGCATAGGTCAGGGGGGACGGGGAGAAGAAAAAACCTTTGTGCTGACCTGGACCGTGTGGGCTCTTGTCAGTCCTGTCACTGAACCCAGCAGTAATAACAAGCTCTTGCCCCCACCTCCCCAGAGCCTAGCTGCTTCCTACCCCCGATGATGCCCACACGTCAGGGGCATCTGCCCTGACACCCTCCAGGATGCACTCCCAGCACTGACCTCCTAAAGCTGTCCCCTAAATGCATCCCCAGCACCCACCCCTTAAACCCATGTCCCAAACCCACCCCCTAACCCATCCCCTGAACCCACCCCTTGAAGTCACCCCCTAAGCCCATCCCTAAGCCCATCCCTAAGCCCATCCCTAACCCCATCCCTAACCCCATCCCTAAGCCCATCCCTAACCCAAGCCCATCCCTAACCCCATCCCTAAGCCCATCCCTAAGCCCATCCCTAAGCCCATCCCTAACCCCATCCCTAAGCCCATCCCTAAGCCCATCCCTAACCCCATCCCTAAGCCCATCCCTAACCCCATCCCTAAGCCCATCCCTAAGCCCATCCCTAAGCCCATCCCTAAGCCCATCCCTAAGCCCATCCCTAAGCCCATCCCTAAGCCCATCCCTAAGCCCATCCCTAAACCCATCCCTAAGCCCATCCCTAAGCCCATCCCTAAGCCCATCCCTAAGCCCATCCCTAAGCCCATCCCTAAACCCATCCCTAAGCCCATCCCTAAGCCCATCCCTAAGCCCATCCCTAAGCCCATCCCTAAGCCCATCCCTAAACCCATCCCTAAGCCCATCCCTAAGCCCGTCGCGGCCCTCCGCGGTTCCCGGGGCGGGAGCGCCCCCTGCTGGTCAGAGCGGGGCAGGCAGGAGGGGACTCGGGGCCGGGACGGGGCTGGAGCCGAGCGGGGACCGGGCTGGGACGGGGCTGGGGCTGGGGCTGCGACAAGGCTGGGATGCGGCTGGGGACCAGGCTGGGATGGAGCTTCAGGAGTGCAGCTCGGGGCCACGGCCACCCCTGTCACCCCCTCATCCCATCACTCTGTAGTCCCCATAACCCTACCAGTGCCTCGCCTTGCCACTCCACCTCGGCTGTTGTCAACCTGTCACCCCATCACGGCTGCTCCCGCAGTTGTGATGTGCCTTGCTCCCGAAGTTCCCCCGGAGCCAGCCTCAGGGGTTCACGCTGGGCAGACCCCAACGTTCTGCCCACCTCACCAGCGAGTCCAGCACCTCTTCCTGCTGTCCCCTAGCCCAAGCTGTGCCGTGGTGCCCTGGTCCCCACCCCAGCCACCACTGCCTCCACTCCCCTCTGCCCGGTGGGTCTTGGGGTCCTTTGGCCACCCTGCGGCATCACCCTCCTGCCCAGCGCTCGATGGGCTGCACCAGCCACCACCCCGCTGCTCAGGCCTTGGCTCAGCACCTCCCGGAACCCTCATCTGTCTGCAGGGACACTTCCTTTTGCACTCCCCCCACACCCTGCCCGACATCAACACCCAAGGCCTGTGTTGCACCCCTCAAACACACACTGACTCATAAATATCCCTCATTTCAGGTGTCTGTACTCTCAGAGGAGACGTGTCTGGAGCAGTGCTGGGGGCCGGAGCAGCACTTCTGCCACCTCCAGATGTCCCCAGGTGCTAGTAGCACTGCAGGTGCTCCCTGCAGCATGTGCAGTGACTGGGGGACCGAATCACTCTGCTCCTCTTCTTTTCTTCCTCGAGGGAGAAGGCGCAGGTGCCACACTGTTCCCCGCGGGGCTGTCCCTGTCCCCGCAGCGAAGGTGGGCTCAGAACAGCAAGTTGAGAGGTACCACCTACACTGTGCAGCATTAGCAAGAAAAACTCCCATAAATCGGACACTTTCCAGCTTCTCTCTGCTCACTGGCAAAAAAGGAACCAGCTGGATGCTGGCACCGGGCCAGCCCGGACACGCTGGTGCTCCTGGACAGAGTCTGGCAGGAGGGAGCTCCTGGAAGAGGTGGCGACGGATCCACACTTGGGGAGCGTGTTCCTGTCCTGCAGATGGAGTGGAAAGTTCCCCGCGGAGATCCGAGAGCAGAAAGCCACGGCAGAAGGGCTGCCCGGAGGAGGGTCGAGGCTCCGACCCGCCCCGGAGGCGGGCAGCGAGGAAAGCGCTCTGTTTGGCCCCGCTCCACAGCTGCCCGCTCAAAGGGCCGATTGTCTGCCGGCAGCAGATGTGCCGCTTCGGGCGGCGGCACAGAGGGGCTTTTCTGCTCTTCTCAATGACAGATCTGTGCCATTCCCGTCGGGACGGTCCCGCTGCGCCGCCCCGGCCCTTGCCAGATCGCCGGCAGCCGGGAGCGTGCGGGCCGCGGGGCGCCGGCCGGGGAAGGGCGCTCTGTGTGCCCGACCCCAGCGGCCTCTCCCGGCTCCGCTGGAAATGTCACAAGGGAGCCGCAGGGCTCTGCGGGGAGAGTGAAGCTGGGGCGGGGAGAGTGGAGACCTGCAAACAGCTGGAAATAACTCCCCAGGGAAAAACTGTGCAGGGCAGGGAGGCATCTGCTGGGTAGGATATTCCCTCTTTTTCCTAAGGACTCAGGTGGCAACTTTGCTAGGTGCTAGAAGGCAGAGAGCGCAGAAGCAGAAGGGATTTGGGGGCTGGTTTGTGCTCACGGTGTACAGCCAGCCCCATCCTGCTCTGCAGGTTGAAGGGTCGAGCTGGAAATCAGTGGGTGGAGCTGAGACCACATCACCCACCAGCTGATGGCGACATCCTTGTCCCCACGCGGGCCAGTGTCCCTGCCGATCACCAGGGGCTGGGGGTGTCAGGGCTGCTGCCCCTGAGCATTTTCCACAGAGGACAGGGCTGCAGCTGGGACCCCACCCTACTGTGGACCAAAGTTACAGGAATTCACAGGGGCAGGTGTCCCCCTTTCCAGGAGTCATCCTTTTTGGGGACAATCAGCTTGGGCACCTATTTTCAAAACCCATTTTACAGTCTGCTGGCTACAGGAGGACATGAGGGCCCAGAGCCCCTAAATGAAAATGGCCATTTTGAAGGAGTGTAGTGTTTCAGCCAAGATTACAGATCTTCAAGGCAACCCAGGCTGCAAATCCTCCATGCACAGCGTGATCCTGGTCCTGGAATGTCCCAGACGCGGGAGCATCCCACTGACGGGTCTCGCTGGCAGTTGGGGTGTGTTAAGGCCACACACAGCAGGACATGCCGCCGTTGGGGCAGCTCCCCTGGGCGCTGCCGGCGGGGCTGGCCCGTGGCCAAAGCAAACCCCAGCTGCGGAAAGCCCGCACGGCATTTCCCTCAGCACTGATAAGGCTGAGCTGCAATCACAGCCACAAAAAAAAGCTGTCCCGGCCTTCCCCAGGCTAGCCAAGTTCTGTGCCAAGCACATCAAGGATTGCCTGAGATAAAAGCCCACACCTGCTGTGCTGAACAGGCACAAAATGTCACCTGCGGCCGGCTAGATCAGAGGGGACACGGGCTGGGGGACAGGAGACGAGGGCACCCTGCACCTGGACTAGGGCTGGTCCTGCAGGGCTGTGCTGGGGACGAGAGGGTCACATACCTTAGTGGAAGGTAGCGGGAGGTGGCATGGAGCAGGAGGTCCCCAGGGAGAGGGTGTCATTGAGGGTGGTCTGTGTTTGGGGAAGGTGCCTAAGCATTGCCCTAACCTGGGTTCAAGGGGGTCGCCAGGAGGTGATGGGTGCTGGGAAATGGCAAGGCAGGAGGCTTTTGGCAAGGAGTCTGTGTGGTGATTTGTCCTGCTGTCAGGGTTTGGCTTCCCGCAGTGGCTTCAGCCTTCATGCAAGCCCCTTCCCTGCCAGCTCAGCTGGGTCTGAGCACCATGTATGCACCCACAGCTCCTCGGGGACCCTTCCCCAGATCCCACACTGCTGGGAAAGTGGCTCCAGCTCCGCTCTTGGGCTGTTTGTTTTGCTGCAGCATCTCAGGGAGGAAGGATCTGAGCAGAGAGGTGACGAGAGGAAACAAGCTTTCTGTTCACTCCCAAACCTGCGGGCAGGAAACAAGGACATCCTGCTGGGGTGGCTGGGCAGGGACGCTGTGCCTGTGGGAAGGGCAGCATGCTGGGCTGGGATATTGCTGGCATTAACACCTATTGCTACAGGGACTGGGCCAGACAGAGCCTCACAGCTTTTGCCTCTGGTCTCACACCCTGCCCAGCCTGGCCAGCTCGTTCAGGGGGCCGTGGAGGGGGTGGTGGAGCCAAGAGCCAAGCTCATGCAGGCTCGGTGGAGCTGGAGCAAGCAGAGATGAACTCAGGCAGACAGGAGATGGCTGGAACACATCTGATCACCTGTTTCCCAGATGTACCCAGAGCACACACTGCTCCTCCCTACCATGGACCACCAATGGCCAGTCTGGACACCCAGAACTCCGGAGCCCACTGCCTCAGAAAGGACCAAGATGATCCTTCTGCCCATGGGGGAGACCAGGGTGCCCAGGGGTCAGGATCCCACTACCCAAGGAACAAATGGAGTCATCCAGAGCTGCAGCAAGTGAAATGGCTCATGCTGCAGCACATGGGGTTGCGGACCTTTCCCACCAGCGTCTACAGCAGCATTTCTCAGGGTGTCTCCACCCAGGAGCCATCTGAATGACACAGTGTGACAGTGAATGCCTGCCTGTAGCCTGCCAAAAGCCTGGACAAGCTTTGTGTGTTTTCTCATGTGGCAGCACCACCCAATTCCTGTGCTGTGTGCAGAGGGACAGAGATGCAGCCTGTTCTGTCAGTCTGCAGTCACCTCCAGCTCCTGAGGCTCTGTTCCCAGCACACTGTGGAGAAGCACCCAGCTGTGCTGGTGTGAGTCACAGCACACGAACACAGGTGCACTCACATTTCCTACTGCTCTGATGGGAAAAGAGATACGATCACATTCACAGTCCCAGTAGGGACTGACAGAGAGAAAAGGATTTGGATTCACTAGGAAAGTAATTTTTGAGACCTTCTTCTGGACCAAAAAAAGTTTTCAGTAGATCTGGTTCTATGAAAACTCGTCAGCCCCTGGAGCTTTTTGTTCAGATGGACACGCTTACGAGGGTCAGGGCTGATTTCAATGGCCATTGTGAAGGAACAGCTGTGCCGGACCCAAAAATGATGCCATGAAAGTCAGCAGAGCCCCAGACAGCTGAATGACAACACTCTACCACCAGGAAACCACCGAGGTTTTTTTGGCAGAACTGCCCCTACAAGAGGAACAGAAGCCTGGCTAGCCCTCACCACCCTCCATGCAGGGTTATGGGAGAGATGCTGAATACAAGAGCTTGGTCCCATTCTGTGGAAGCAGCTGGTCCTTACCTGTAGCCTTTTCCAGACTGAGCATCTGTGCATCTTTCACCCACACAGGCACCAGTCCTAACACCCACAACTTCACAGCTACACTTTGGTTAAACCAGACCTTGGCACAGGAGTGGGTGCAGCCTCTGCCATTTGCCCCCAAGCCTGGGCTCAGCCACGCGTGCTGGGCAGCGCCAGCCTGGGCCAGCTGGTGCCACAGCTCGGGCAGGTCCTGGCTTGGTGTCCTGGTGTGGGGTGAAGCCACCACACTGGTGGCCAGCCGAGCTGCAGAAGAAGCACTTTGCTCCCGTGTGATCTGCTCTTGGATGCAGATGGGATTTACATGGGGTGTGAACATCAACCAGCCCAGGTGAGTTCTCTGGCCATGGCCTCATATTTGAGTCCCACGTTGTTTCTGCAGAAAACAGTGAGTATTAGAAACAAGGGCTGTCCCTTGGGTTTGATTCTTCTCAGTGACCAGAATTTAAAGCCAGAGGAGTCTGATCCCTGCAGGGAACAATGCCATCCCTCTTGTTCAAAAGCTGCTGGTGAGTCTCAGCCTGGAAATGTCTCTGAGCTCACACAGTTTTGTGATCCAGCACCACATTCAGGCAGCCCCAGGGCTGTATTTCTTTGGTGATGCTGGGTTGTTTGCAGTCTCCTCACTCTTCCACAGCTCAGCCCTCGTGCTGGGGTGGCAGCAGTCACATGGGCGTCTGGCACCCACAGAGCTGCAGTGACATCACTTTCCCAAGCTCATGTTTCCTCAACAACTGCTTTGCTGGTTTTTTCCCTTTGCAGGGAGGAAACTAGAATCGCTGCCTGGAGGTGGGTGACATTTTTGTCAGATGTCCAAGAGCAGAAGTGAAGGACCTGGATGTGGGCCCCTCACGGAACTCTAAGCCGGGATGCGGGGCATGAGCTCCACAGCCCGGCTGGTCACTGCTGGGACCTGGCTCATCACCCCAGACTTCACCTTTCCTGACCTGGACAGAGAAGGAAAAGCCACACTGTTCAGGGGACCCAAGCGATTTCTCCTCCAAGCAGTCAGTGAATCGGCAAGAGCAGTGCTATTCCAGACCTGCTTTGGAGACCGACTGAGGGCGTGAAATCACCAAGTTCATTACCACAGGATGCTGGGGAGGCAAAGTATGCAAATAACTTTGAGAGGGACAAGGTCTGTCAGTGGAGGTAGATTCATTAGAGCTATTAAGGTACTTCCGTCCGGATGCAAACCCTTTCCCAGGGAAGTCCCCAAACTGCCTGCCAGCAGCTGGGAGGGACGTCGGGAAGCACATCTTGTTTCTACTGCTCTTCCCGTGAGTAGTGTTACAGCAGTTCCAGATATGGAAAAATACCCGTGAAGTTCAGGGCTGAAAAAGAAAGAAAAAGAAGCAAAAATCTTTGCTGAGGGTTTCAGTGCTGCAAAGGTCTGCAGCAATTAGTGAGGGCAAGCTCTAAGGTGGGGAATAGCCGAGGTTCTTACAGAATGGGGGTAGAGCCGAGCTCGCGGCTCAGCGACCAGCACGGGAAGCAGGCAGGGAAGAAAGCTGGCAAGAAAAGGAGACAGACAGCCGCTGCTGGGACAGGGAGGGCTGCCAGGAACCCAGCGGGGCCAGGCCCGGGGAGCCCAGCCAGGGCCAGAGGCACATTGCTCCCGGCCGTGGGTGTGACGAGGGCAAGATGTGCGAGGGTGGCTGTGCTGGGGGAGCACGGTGGTGCAGGAGCTGGACCCCAGCCACCCGCCGGGCTCCGGCCAGCAGCGGGGTTGAGCTCAGGGCAGAGGGTACCCCAGCATCGGGGTGATGTGGGCAGGGGATCCCCCTTTCTGCAGGATGATCATCCCCGATTTGGACAGGTTAGGGAGAATCCCGTCCCCAGGGTGACTGCAGGAGGCGCACCCCATCCCGAGGGTAATCAGGACAGGGGACCCGGGGGTGACAAGAGTAGGGGACACCCCTCCCCCCAGGTGGCAGGAACGGGGCACATCCCGCCCCGGGAGGCCACGGGGACAGCGATATCCCCTCCCCGGGCGGAGAGGGAGCGAGCGGGGACGCCGCGGGGCGAGCGGCCGGGGGCGGTACCCGTCCCGTCGGGCCCGGGGCCGCTCCCCGCCCGCCCCCGCCCCGCCCCGGCCGCTCCCGCTCCCGCCCGCCCTCGGCCCGGGGCTGCGGCGGGCAGCGCTGCCCGGCGCCGCGGAGCAGCCCGAGACTCCCGGGCTGTGTCCAGGCTGCAGCCCAGGAGCCCGGCGGCACGGTGAGGGACGGCGGGGACCGGGCGGGACGGGCCGGGCCGGGCGGGCCCGGCGGCAGCGGGGCGGGGGCTCGTCCCGGTGGCGGCCCCCGCAGGGCCCGCACCCGCCGCCGCCTGTGGCCCCCGGACGGGCCGCGCCGGGGCCCCGCAGACGCGGCGGGACCGCGGCGGGATGGGGCGGTCCCGGCATCCGCCGCCCCGGGGGCTCCGCCCGAGCGGCCTCGGCGGCGGGAGCGGGAGGGGAGCGGGGCCGGGGCCGGGCTGGAGCTGCCCCCCTCCGGCAGGCGGCGGCGGGGGGTCCCGGCGTCCCCTGGGCTGAGGACGGGCTGTCGCCTCGACGGGCGGGTGCCTGGAATGTGCTGCTGGCACCCCGGGGCGCTGGGGATCCCCCAGGGGCGCCGGGAACCCCTAAGGTTGGGGATGCTGGTGGACTCCCAGGGGGCTGGGGAGCTGCGGGGCTGGGGGTCCTGGGGACCTTCAGGCTGGGTGTGCTGTGGGTTTCCCGGGTGGTGGGACGTGGCACCCCGGGCTGCTGCGGGCCCCTCTGGGGTGCTGAAGGGCACAGGAGTGCTCCGGTCTCGGGGTGCTCCTGCGTGCACATGAAGATCCCACCCCGGGGTTGTGCGCGGTGCTGTGTGTGTACCCCGGCTGTATCTGGGCTTCCCGCGTGTAAATTTAGTTTGATGTCCGAGCCCCTCCTCACAGCAGGACAAGCCCAGGCCATCGCTGATGATGCAGCCCCGAGGGAATCGGGAGGTGTTGGTGGAAGGTGCTGC
Organism: Motacilla alba alba; assembly: GCF_015832195.1. Taxonomy (NCBI): domain Eukaryota; kingdom Metazoa; phylum Chordata; class Aves; order Passeriformes; family Motacillidae; genus Motacilla; species Motacilla alba. The sequence goes on along the minus strand of NC_052043.1, from coordinate 4,803,121 downwards.
TGGGCAGCAAGGAAAGGGGTTGATTTTCTTTAGTGAAGCTGTAGGGAGCCTATAGTGCTGTAGGTGTGGAGGGGCTAGTAGAGCTGATCCCCACATGGGTAAGTTTTTGTGTGGACTCTACACCTGTTGTGTGTGAGCTCAGGGAGGTCCCTGAAGGGCTGGAGTGGGTGCAGAGCCTAGGTGGCCTCTTTGGCCTCCCAGCCAACTGGGCCATCGATGACGACAACTCCAGAAATAACAGTCCAACCCTGAAATTAGGCTGTTGAGATGATCATTTCCCTTTTTCTCCCTGGGTCAGCATTGTGCACCCACCCACCTGGATCCAGCTCCAGGATATCCAGGAGCAGCTCCAGCATAGACAGCATGGCCACGGTTGCCTGGGCAAGTAGGCACAGGCTTTCCCATATAGCCCCTGCAGCAGGGGACGGGGACAGGAAGGTGTCGTGAGCCCTGGATACCCTACTGCTGTACCCAGGCACAGAGCTGGCAGGTAACGCTCAGGTGACAAGCACGTGTGACAGCTGACTGTGAGGAACCCGAATCCTGGCAGGCTGCTGGCAGTGGAGGAAGCCGTGTGCTTGCTCAGTGGTTTCCCTTTAACTTTGGAACAGCCTCAGTTCCAAGCTTCAGGGCTTATCACCCTCTCAGCTATGAGGGAAGCATGCCTGGCTGAGATAAATCAAGTTGTGCTGGCCAGGGCTGCTCTGGACTCTGTTCTTCTCACATTCCTCATGACCTCAGTATTTTGGCTCAGGAGGAGAGCCAGGGAGAACCCTCTCTGTGTCCAGCCCTGGCCCTGCCAGCAGAGCAGCTCGGGCTGCGCTGCAGCAGGTGGTTGAACCAGGCTGAGGGCTGCCACAGCTGTGGTCCCGGGGAGGAAAAGGGCCCAAAGGTCTCAAGCTTTAGGAACAGCTCTCCCAGACCTCTCCTCTGCCAGTCCAGGAGCTTGGGAACCCCAAGGGGAAATTGCCCCATGAGGCCAGGGATCACAAGGTGCTGCCTTGCAGCTGGGGCTGGGGCATGAGGCCTGGGTGGTACCTGGGCTGTGCCAAGGTGCCCAGCCTCCCTCATCCCTGACATGACTTCGGATTGTAATCGAGCAGAGCAGCTCCAGTTTTGGCCCCAAGTTTCCCATGTTGGCATTGGTACAACAGCATGAGGGGAAAATACAGGTGTGAGCCCAGGGCAAAACATAGCCCTGCCTCTACGAAGGTGGTTGGGTGCCTGTGCATCCTTCTCCTCTCCCCTCGCTGCCAAGCCTCTCTACCAGTCCTTTGTTTGTACCATCCTGCTTTTCTGTTGAAACACCAGTGCTAGAAAAACACTCATTGCTTCCAAAGAGAGCTGGGATCATGTAAGGGTTCCCCCCAGGGGTCCGTGTGCCCAGCCCCTTCAGCAACCTGCACCAGTGCCCAAGGGAGCAGCTGAAGCTGCTGAAAATCAGCCTTTGGCACCAAAGTAGCTGGTATCATTTGCCCTAGCAAGACTTCAAGCCCAGGTGGCTGCCTGTGTGGTGCCATGGTTGTGGCACCTAGGTCCAGCTGGTGCTGACAGTGGCTGGGCCACGGGTGTGGGGACTCAACCTGCTGCACACTGGGATCATCTGCCCCCACTTGTCCAATCCAGCCCCACACCTCTTCCCCAGCCCAGGGACAGTTTGCACAGTCCAAGGAGCCTGGGGGGTGTTTGCTCCTTGCCGGAGGGTTTGAACATCATGGGGTCCCTGGGGCCACTTGGACATGGTTGGTAGCTGGCAGGTCCCATCACCATTTTTGGAACTGGTGAAGACAGAAACTCGTGTCCTGGTCCAGCCCATCCTACCAAAAGAAATGGAGTCTGGAAGCAGTGGGAGGATGTCCCCCACAGTCGGGGTGCAGCTGCAGACATTGGCTGAAGGGGCCGTAGGAAGTGGCAGGCGACAAGCAGCCTGTCCCCAGCTCAGTGGAGGGGACACCAGTGCAGTGCTGGTGCAAAGGGCACCTTTGCTGCTGGAGTGGTGTGGGAGGTCTCCAGGCCTTGGCAGAGGAGGCTTTTCCTGTCCCCAGGCAGGACAATACCCAGGCTGGGCGGCGGAAGGGAGCTGCCGGCCACTTCCCCCCGAGGAAACGCTCCCGCTGCCTCTGGCTCCTGTTGCTCTCTCTTCCTCTTTGATTTACAACCTGTGTGGAGTCCAGCGGGAAGTTTGTCCTAGCCCCAGCACTGTTTAATTACTGCAGCAAGGGCCATGCAGAGGAGGAAGCCAAACTCTTCCCAGGGTGGGAGGGATTAGAGGAGGGGGGGGATGTGTGGACCCTCTTGGGCATGAAGCCAGCAGCTTGGGAATGGTGGATGCCAGCATGGAGCCGGGATGTCACCAGGGAGGTGGTATGGGTGCCTGCTCGAAGGTGGGATGATTCCAAGGGAGGTGGAATTTGGGATGTGCATCAGCTGTGGGTGGGTTGGCAGAGGAGTGGGAGAGCCCCAAAATCTGTCCTGGTGGCTAGTGGGAAGTGTTTTATCTCTGCCCAATTGAACTCCATGCCCATCCTGAGCTTGACCTGGTGCTGCCTCAGCTGCTCTGCTCCACGGGGCCAGGGGAGCTGAGGGCTCTCCTGCAGCGCTGGGGCTGGGGAGTGGCTGCAGCATCGGCATTAGGAGCAGACATGGGTGTTTCTGTGTAGCCAAGGCCAGATCCTGTGCCATTCCCTGGGCAGCTCGGAGCCTCAGCTTCCCTGAGGACTGTGCCCAAGCCACCATTCCTCTGTGGCATTTCTCCTCCCCTGCTTTCTTCTGAAAATAGCCCAGTGCCAAATGCTTTGCCCACCAACAGCTGCTCAGCCCCATGGCCACTTGTGCCCCATGAGCGCAGCCATCAGAACTCTGGTGCCGTGCACAGCAGCAATGGGTGCTCACAAGGTGCTGTTGTCCCATCCTGCTCCTGCCAGGAGCACTTCACACCTGGGCCTCAGTATCCAGATGCTACCAGGTGTTGTGGCAGGTCCTAGCTCAGTGCTCACAGCTGGTCGCACCCCCAGCCATGAGCTCGCTTCTAGACCACAGCCGTATCCTCTTGGCCCTCCTCCAGTGTGTCCATGCCTGGCTCCTGAGAAAACCAGGCTCCCATTTCATTCCCCTCTGCCTTATCCCACATTATGGAGAGGGGAAAGCAGTCAGGTCCCTCCTGGGGGTCACTGGCCCCTCAGGTCACTCCTGAGGCCTTGTGGGGCACCCTGGATGGCAAGAATGGGCATCACACCCAGCACTGACAGGTGCTGGCAGCTCCCTGCAGTCACGTGCCTTTGCCAAAGCATCATTTCCCTTTATCCAAAGCAAACTTCGCACTGAGTATTGCACCTATACAGGTTTCAGTCTCTTTTTTTTCCTGGCCTGCTTCCACTGTATGGCCAAGCTCCAACTCATGACCCTCGGAGCTGGCAGCACGGCCATCCCAGCTGAACTGTAGAGCATTCCTTAAATGTACAAACAATCCTGGCGCCACAGGCAGCACCGCACTCACCCAGCCACCAGCTCCAGCATCAGCCCTGGGCTGGGGGAGGCCAGGGGACCTGGCAAATGGCAGGGGGCAGCCACAGGTGTCTCCCCAGGTGGGGGTCAGGGCTGTGTGGCTGCCTGGGGCTCACCAGCCCTGCGGTCACAGGGTTTGGCAAGATGTGGTCTCGTTGCAGGTTGATGGTCTTCCAGTCAGTAGCATTCCGGGAAGAAGATGGCTCAGCCAGCACCCCTGAACCAGAACCTCCCAGGTAAAGAGACCAGGGTTGTCACCAGGTAGTGACAGCAGAAGGGGTTCAAGGGGGGTGGCAGGGCTGAGCTCCCCCGTCCCATCCCAGTGGAGTTCCTCACTCCAGCACCAACCCTGACATGGACCATGTGCCCTGTGATACCCTACGGCACTGAGGGTGCTGGAAACAGACACATTGCACATCATGGAGGAGACGGGCCTGCAGGCTGTAAATGCCAGTATAACCCAGTTAGAAAAGCCATCCTGGCTCCACTAACTGTCCCTTCTCCTCTTGCAGATCTTGGGGGCCCGTTCTTGTATCGGGACCAGGACGATGGAGAGAAGAGCTCATATTCTGTGGAAACCCCTTATGGCTTCCTGCTGGACCTTGATTTCCTGAAATATGTTGATGATATTGAAAGTGGCCAAACACTCAAGAAAGTGCCACTGCCTCGCAGGGTGAAAGGGTCCCGTCCACCGCCCAGCACGCTGCGCAGCCCCAGCAGCCACACCAGCGCCTGGACCTCCACTGAGTCCCTCACCTCCACGGCCAGCGAGGAGGGCAGGACTGCACTGCTGCTGTCCCCACATGGCCGAGCACCCCTGGAGCCTGTGAGCAAGCAAACCTCCCACCCCATCTCACCGCCGCCAGTACGGCTGCTCCCACCTCCCACCCGCAAGTGCCTCGTGCCAAACCCACGGGTGGAGAAGACCTTGCTGGAGACAAGCAGGAGGCTGGAGCAGGAGCAGGGCCGTTTGCAGGATATCGGTGGTCCCTCCCCCATTGGCCTGCCGGGTGCCCTGGGCCAGCCACCCCACTGGCTGCCAGTGGGTGCCGAGGGCCAGGCGGGCTGGGGCCGGGTGAGCCCTGGCAGCTCGGGGCGCAGCACTCCAGCTGCAGGGCTCGGCACGGCCCCACTGCAGCATGTGCGGGAGCAGATGGCTGCAGCCCTGCGGCAGCTCCGGGACCTGGAGGAGCAGGTGAAAACCATCCCACTCCTGGAGATGCAGATCTGCGAATTGAAGAGGGAGAAGGCAAAGTTGCTGGAGAAGCTGTCAGCAGAGCCTGGAGAGGCATTGTATCACCCCTCTGGCTCTGAGGCAGGGGCAGGGGGTGAGGAGGCACCCTGTACAGGGCCAGAGAGTGAAGCAGAACCAGTGAAGGGGCGAACGAGCAAAATTGCAGAGCTGAGGAAGCTGACAGAGAAGCTGGCTGTGCCGGAGCGGAACATCAGGGCTTGGCCGGGCAAGAGCCCCAGGGTGGCCGAGAGGCCGTGCCGCTCTGTGGCAGTGGGTGAGGATCGGGCCATGACAGATGCTGTCTTCTACTACCGGTCGCAGCAGGAGAGTGGGGACACACCAGACGGCGGCACACAGGGACGCAGAGATGTGGCCGTCTGGGTGATAGAGTCCTCGCTGGGGCTGGCCACTGAGGCAGAGCGGGAGCTGGAGCTGCTGCAGCAGACGATAGGGCACCAGAAGGAGGTAATCACCCTGATGGAGGGGCACCTGCAGGAGGCCACGCGGGAGCTGGAGGAGCTGCGGCTGGAGGTGTGCGCCCGCCGGCCCCACAGGCAGGTGGACAAGGAGGTGATGGCCATGCCGCAGGTGGTCGAGGCACTGGTGGAAGCTGTGGTAGTGACACAGAGCCGGGCAGCTGGCGACCCTCCAAAGACAGCGGAGGCAGGTGTGGAGTGCTGCCCCTCAACCTCCAGTGTTGCCGTGGGCTGCTGCCCTGACGGGCGAGACGTGGCAGTCGGACCCGATTCAGCTGCCAGCTGCGATGACAAGGGCAGCCAGACAGACATGGGCAGCATTGTCCTGGCAGGAGAGGAGAAGGAGCCCGGTGCGGGTGAGGTGATGGAGCCTGGCCTGGGTGATGGCCTGAGCAGCCCCTCAGCGCCGGGTGCAGGAGCAATGGCGGGGATGTGCCCAGACAGCCAAGGCCCTGGGCCAGCTGTGCTGGAGACGACACACAGCAACTGGGACCCAGCCCCAGCACAGGACAGTGGACCTGCCCCAAGCCCTGCAGCCGGTGAGTGTCACCAGGGATCATGCCAGGGTCTGGGTTCCTGCAGGAAGGGAGAGGATGGCCTTGTTGGGTACAACGCCTGCAGGGCCAATGCTACCCATGCTCCAGCAGTTGCCCATGTCCCTTCCATGCCCAGCCGGGGGTCTGGTGGGTTTGAGGTGCTTGGCTAGCTCCAGGAGAGACTGTTTACAGGAGCATGTAGTGACAGGACAAGGGGGAGTGGTTTCAAAATGACAGTAGGTTTAGATAACATACTAGGAAAAATTCCTTACCGTGAAGTGGTGATGCCCTGGCACGGGTTACTTAGAGATGTTGTGGAAGTGTTTAAGGCCAGGTTGGATGGAGCTCTGAGCAACCTGGTCTATTGGAAGGTGTCCTTGACCATGGCAGTGGAGTTGAAATGAGATGATCTTTAAGGTCCCCTCTAACCCAGACCATTCTACGATTCTAAAATTCTATGATTCGTGCTCACTGACCCTTGACATCCATCTCTTTCCCTGTAGGAGCCCTTAAGTCCATCATGAAGAAGCGGGATGGTCCTCCCCGGAGTGAGGCAGAGGGCAGCAAGAAGAGTCTGCAGTTTGTGGGCGTGCTGAACGGGGAGTATGTGCTCAGGGGCTCCTGCCACCCCCACGAGCCAATCCTGGTCCCCTGCATCCCTGTCCTGGGCTAGGGCCAGTGGCAGGGCCTGAAGGGGGCCAGACTGGTGCTGTGTCGCCACTGAGCATCCTCCCTCTGTGCAGGTATGAGAGCACATCCAGTGAGGAGGATGAAGAAGGCAACAGCTCCTCTGAGAAGGCTTCGGCCGACAGCTCCAACAGTTCAGAGCAGGGAGACACCGAAACCTCAGAAGAGGAGGCTGGGGAAGGCACGTGTGAGCCCACACTGGAGTGCAAGGGGACTGATGCGACCCTGCTAGAGCCCCCTGAAGTGAAGGAAAAGTAAGTGCCCTGGTCAGCTGGGAGCCATGGCACCGGCCCTGCCAGGTCAGGGCATCTGCCCCAATTTCAGTGCTGCCAGTGGGAAAAAACCTGTTCAACTGCAGAGACCATTCATCAGGAACAATCCTTCCAGTTTCTTGGGTCTGCTAAGGAAAGGATGAGAGGCCCCAAATGCTTCTTTGCTGCAGAAGATAGTTTAGAAGGGAACAAAAAAACCAACAGCCTTCAATAGCATTTTTCAACAAAAGGAAAAAATGTGGCCTAAGAATGGGCAAATCGTGCCCGAGCACATCCATATAAGGCTCCTTTCTGTGGCGCTTTGCAGAGGCTGCAGCAGCCAGGGTGCAGCCACCGGGCTGGAGGTTGCACTCTGGGGACCTTGCGGAGAGTTACAGGCACTGCGGAGCTCACAGGTTTGGTGGGGTGATGCAGCCCCACACCAGGGACATCCTCATGCTCTCCACAGGTTCGAGCTGAGCCCCAGGATGAGGGAAGCCTGCCTCATTGTCAAGACCCACCTGGGCCACCCGGGTGCTGCCAAGAGCAAAGAGGTGGTGAGTGGAACGCTGGGGTGGGATGGCTTGCCCAGCCCCTGCCAACATCCCCCAGAGCTGGCTCTACTCAGAGAGGGGCCAGCAAAGCCTGGCTCAGCACCTTCCCCCAAAATACAACCCTTTGCCCTGGACAGGTTTTGTCCAGAAACCCCAAAACCCATGCGGACTCAGCTCAGGCCATGCCCAGCATGGATCTGGGCAGTTCAGGGTCCTGCTTTCACCCACCCCCTATGGAGCAGGGATTCTGCTCCCTGCCACCGGGACTGGCAGGTGGGTGCCAGGGTGCAAGGGCATGCAGAAGCTTAGGGGGAGCTCCACCCCTCTCTGCCCACAGCTCGCCAGCAGCAGCCTGGTCCTTCAGGAGTGGTTCCGTCTGTCCAGCCAAAAGTCGTCCATCCCTGACACAGTTGCCAACCACCTCCTGGCCTTTGCCGAGGTCTCACCGGCTCTCCTGGCCCACGTGGTGAACCTGGCAGACGGGAATGGCAACACAGCCCTGCACTACAGCGTCTCCCACTCCAACTTCCACATCGTGTGGCTGCTGCTGGATACAGGTCAGTGTCCCCAGCCCCAGAAACATCCCCTGGCTACCATCCCGCTGTACCCCAGGTCATGTCCTGGCCCTGTCAGCACAGGGGAAAGGCATTGGCAGCAGAGGGGTGAGGAGAGCTGCCCTGGGCCGTGTCTGTTCATAGCTATGGGGGTCAGAAGTCACCCCAGCCCATTTGGGAGCCCAGATTTCATGGGGGAGACCCATCAGCAGTTCTGTGCCTGTGGGAAGGTTCACAGCATCCTGGGCAGGACTGTGAGGGGGAGCCAGGCACGTGGCTTGGTCCATGTCTTCCATCAGCCCCTGCAGCATCCTGAGCCCCCCTCTGCCCACTCCCACAGGGATCTGTAATGTGGACCACCAGAACAAAGCTGGGTACACGGCCCTGATGCTGGCAGCACTGGCAGCTGTTGAGCAGGAGGAAGACATGAATGTGGTCAGGAGGCTTTTCAGCATGGGCAACGTCAATGCCAAGGCCAGCCAGGTTGGTGCAGTCTGTGGGCCACCACATCTTGATCCTCCCATTCCCAGGCAGTTGCCAGAGCCACGCTCAGCTCTTCAAAGGACCGGACAATGGCTCCAAAACCTGGAGGTGTCAGTGCATGGCATCACACCTTAGGAGCTCCTCCTGCCTGGCAGCAGGGCTGTCCCACCAGTGGTCCTGTGGTGTGGGGACGAGTGGGTAGCACAGCGAGGGCTGTGGTGGCCTGGCAGTGTCCCTTCCTTGCAGGCTGGCCAGACGGCGCTGATGTTGGCTGTCAGCCATGGCCGGCAGGAGATGGTGGAAGCCCTGCTTGCCTGCGGGGCCGACGTGAACCTGCAGGACGAGGAGGGCTCGACCGCGCTGATGTGTGCCTGCGAGCACGGCCGCCTGGAGACCGTGAAGCTGCTGCTGGCTCAGCCCACCTGCGACATCTCCATCGTGGACAGTGTAAGGTTCTGCCGCTGGGCCTGGGCAGCACACGCTATGTTCTGTCCCCAAAGCCCTTTCCGCATGCTGTCCCTTACTTTCTAGGATGGTAACAATGCTGTTGCCATCGCGCTGGAGGCCGGCCACAGTGACATCGCTGCGCTCCTCTACGCCCACCTCAACAGCACAAAGGCGCACGCACCCGTGAGTACCACACTGCTCCCCACGGGAGGGGAAAGGGTTGAGACACAGACAAGTGTCTCCAGGAAGAGGCCGCAGGAGCAAGAGCAGAGCATTTCAGGTGCCACATGCTCCGAACAGCCCTGCTGGCCCTGACCAGGAATCACTGGAGAGGTCTCAGGCAACTACTCTCTTTGCAGCAGGGGACTTCACCGACAGCCATAAAGAGCCCTGGGAATCCAAAGAAACCAAATTAGAATGACCTTGGGATCCAGCCAGGGGCTACCATCAGCACTGGGCTGTGATTCACATCCCCTCACCTGCCACCTCTCTGTGCCAAACCGCTCTCTGCAGCTTTAGTCCCGTCAAGCACCATCCCTGGGCCTCCCTCACCCATGTCCTCCACTGGCTGCAGCCCACAGGTGGCCACCTCACCACCAACTGACCAGAGCCAAGTGACCTCTGAGCGGGACATGCAGGGAGCAGACGCCACCCCATCCCCTCTGCTCCCTGCCAGGACCACTGTGCCACCTCTGAGCCCTCAGCAAGGAGGAACAGCAGAGAACCCAACGAGCAGAAACAGCACCTGGTTTGTGCTCTCTAGCAGCTCAGAGAAGGCAACAGTGCCAGTGACATGGAGCCAGGAGGGCAAGTGATGGGTCTTGGCCCTGGCAGGGACACTGTGCTCTGCAGGCACATCCTGTACAGCAACGGGAGAGGGAATGCTGCCTTGGAGAGGGGCTGGGAGTATTTCCAGACTCAAATACTTGCCTTTCTTTTCTGGCATTTCCTTTCCTGGCTGAAATCTGATTTTTTTTCCTCTTTTCAAGCACATACGTACAAAGCAAAAAAATTATATTGTTTGGCCAAGGGATGAAGTTCAACATGAAATCACTTGGGATTTGATTTGCTCAATGGGAGCAAAAGCTCTTGAGCAGTTGGGGGGGTTGCAGCCAAGTGACAAAAGGGGCATTTGGGGACTAAATATGCCTATCTTATAACCCACCAGGGGAGCAGGTCCTCCCACAGAAGAGAGACCAATTACCTCCTAAACACTTCCCCAGTTAGCCAGTCCCACAGACTGTGCAGACAGCCAGAGCCTACAGCAAAGTCCCTCTCTGCTCACTTTCCATCCCAAAAGGGAGAGCAGCTGAAGACAGCACAAGGAAAACACATGGGCCAGAAGAGCTCAGAGCACAAACGTGAAGGCTGCAAAGGGGAACATGTATGTGAGAGAACGTGTCTGTGCAAGTGAGCACCATGTAGGGTGGGAACAGGGTAAGGACAAGGACCAGGAGGAAGAAGGGTTTTGCATGGCAATGCAGCTCTGCTCTGAGCCCTTCACAAAGTTAGGGTGCTGTGCCCCCCATCCCTGCTCCTTGGCCCAGCCTGCCCACTTCTGCCCCTGCCTGACCTGCTGTGAGCTGGGAAGCCCTACAGCCCTCCCCAGAAACTTGCTCTCAGCTTTGCACTGGAGTTAATATACAGCGCTTGCTGCCGCTCCCTAATACACTACTCTGTTTACTGGTATATTAATACTGATGTTTATTTTTAAGGTATAAATAAAATTTAAAGTTATTTTGAAATACTACAGTGACATCTGCAGTCTCCTGCCTTCTTGTCTGGCTCACAACAAACCCTACAAGAGCTGCAGCAGAGGCACAGCCCCTGACCTGAGCAGGTGACCCCACGTTCCAAGTCATTCACTGCAAGTTTATGCACTGGCTGCATCCCTCAGTCTGGTTTTCTTCCTGCTGAAGTGTCCCAGGCAGCTGCAGCAGTGTCTTTGCCCATTTCTTTCTGCAGCCCTGCACCACCCTGCTTCTCTGTGGTGCTGATATTACACTACATCCCTGAAGGGCAAGCACCAGACCAAGTGTGAAGATGCAAACTGCCTCCCTCCTCAGGTGGACAGGGGCCAGGCTGACCCCACAGCGTGGATATTGCAGAAGCTCTCCAAGCCACTCTGTCCCAGTCACCCAGCACTGAGGGCTGGCAGGGGCCCGAGCAAACACTCTTGGGTCACTGATGAAGCTGAAGTGGGGGAATGAAGAGCAGCCACAGAACTGAACTCTGACAGGACTTCTGACTCCCCCCCCTTCTGAGCTCTGCTGCATCACACGAGCCAGGGAGCACAGGCTTGTGCATATTCTCTGAAACTGAAACCCCCGAAGAATCACAAACTGCATCAAGCAACATCACAAACACAAGGGCTTTCTCCACAGCACAAACTCCTCACCTCATGTTGCCCGTGAGCTGCCCAGGGCACAACTAAAACTTGCAGCAAGGACAAATCCCACAAACACTCTTAACATCAGCCCTACAACAATCCTCAGTGGCTGCTCTGGTTCAACATAATGCGCATCTGCCCCAGCAGTGCTCTGCTCAGCTTTAGGACACCCAAACCCTCAGTCATACCTGCCACTGAACTGCCTCAGTCAAGCTCAGGACTCTGTAGACAAAAAACATTCCCATCAGAGACCATACATGAGAGGCTGAAGATCTGACTGCCCAAACACACCACAAACCTGGACCACTTTATAAGCAGATAAAAAATGCCAATCCTTAAAAATCTGCCCTAAAACCAGCAGTTTTAAGGCTCATTCTAAACTTTTCAGCCCTACTTTTAATTTATGTAATATCCTAAAACAACACATCTTGCTAACTAATTTTGTGGTTGGAAAGGAAAGCCAAAGAAAGTGAGACGGAGGAGTCAGCAGGAGTGACAAGCACTTGCTCTCTGTGGGTGACTGCCAGGAAGGACAGCAAGTAGGTGTTATTTATGGCAGCATTCACTGAGCAGTTTACTGGGAACAGACAGAAGCAGCAGGCTGTTGCTTTGAAAGCTGGTACTATGCTTGGCTTTTAACTTGTGATTTAATTCCACTGAGGTCCAGTAAGTTTCCAATGCCACTTCACGATCACATACAAGAAACTGCTTATCAGGAAAGTCAGGATTAAGGCTACTGTAAACAAAACAGAATTATTTTTGTTGTGACAGGTCAATAAAAATACAGTAACAGTGATATTACAACGAAGACACTATTTGTAACCCCTGTAACAAGCAGGGCACGTTGCTACTGAACCCGAGGAAAGCGGCAGGTGCTCAGGTGTGACACAAACCAGAGGTGTCGTGTGGCGCTTGATTAGTGAAACCCGGGCAAGGGGCTACTGGAAAAACCCTTTATTGCAGTGACCTGCCCGCCACGCTCCTCCCCAGCCGCGCCCCACGGCCGAACGAGCTGCGCCAGGCTCCATCCCCGACGGACGATCCGGCAGCAGGGGGGGCCGGGTCCAGCTCAGCGCAGCCGCCGGGCCTCGCGCTCCGACTCCAGCAGGGTGAGAACGTCGCCCTCGCGCACCGGCCCCTTCACGTTGCGGATGATGGAGCGGCTCGTGTCGTCCATGAACTCCACACGCACCTGCGGGGCGGGCCTGCGTCAGCCTGGCCGGGCCCGGCCCGCGGCACCGCGCCCGCCCGGCCCCACCCGCTCACCTGAGTGCACTGCCCCTGAGAGCCGGTCCGGCCCAGCACCTTGGTGACCTGCGGGGACAGAGTGGAGGGTCAGCGCGGTGTGGCGGCCCGGCGCAGCCCAGCGCGGCCCCTGCCCCGTACCCACCCTGGCCAGCTTGATGGGCTGCACGCGACTCGTGTCCATGGCGGCTCCGGGGCGCGGAAAGGGGCGGCGAAACCCCGCGTCGGCTTATATAGCTCCAAGTCTCGCGAGACCCAGCGTTCCGCGCGCGCGCGCTCCCGGCGCCCCCCGCGCCCCTGCCCTTCACGGCGGCCGAGATGGCGACGGCGACTCGTGCGATCCAGCGGCTCCGCAACTTCCTGGCGGGGGTAAGAACCACCCCGCGCTCGGGGCTCCTCTGCCCGCGGGACGCTGCGCCCTCGGCTCCGCGGAGCCTCCGGCGCAGGGCGGCAGCTCCGCCTGAGCTGCTCTGGCCTTGCCTTGCAGCGGGATCTCCAGGCGAAGCTGCAGCTGCGCTACGAGGAGATCGCTAAGAGGTGCCGGGGCCGGGGCCCGGGGCCGGGCCGGGCCGGGCCGGGCGGGGCTCTGAGCCGCCCGCACTCCGGCCCCGCCGCTGACGCTCGGGTCGTTCTCTGCCTAGGACCCAGCCGCCGCCGCGGCTCCCGGTGGGCCCCAGCCACAAGCTCGCCGATAACTATTACTGCAGCCGGGACGGGCGCCGGGAGTCGCTGCCGCCCGTGGTGGTGGCGGCGGCGCAGAGAACCCTGCCCGCGGGGGCGCAGGCCCGCAGGTGGGTCTGACGCGGGGGAACTGCGCCGCTGCCGCTGTGGAACGGGGTCAGCCTTGTTCCCGATCTGTACCAGGAACACAGGAAGCGCCCAGCGGCAGTGGGAAGTTATCCAGATTTGCAGAAGAATGTGAAACTGATTATTTGGGTCTATATTTCCTTGCAAATAAGTGAGGCAGATGGAAGTTCACTCTGGCGATAGCCCACCTGGATTAGCTGTGTACAGCTGTGGGGCCTCCAAGAAGGGACCCGTTGCAACGAGTCCAAAGGAAGCCACAGAGATTCTCCAAGGGCTGGAGCCCCTCTGCTCTGGAGCCAGGCTGGCAGAGCTGGGGCTGCTCACCTGCAGAGGAGAAGGCTCCAGGGAGAGCTCAGAGCCCCTGGCAGGGCCTGAAGGGGCTCCAGGAGAGCTGCAGAGGGACTGGGGACAAGGCCTGCAGGGACAGCACACAGGGAATGGCTCCCACTGCCAGAGGGCAGGGCTGGATGGGATCTTGGGAAGAAATTCTTGGCTGTGAGGTTGGGGAGGTCCTGACACAGGGTTCCCAGAGCAGCTGGGGCTGCCCTGGATCCCTGGAAGTGTTCAAGATTGGATGGAACTTGGAGCCACTTGGGGTGGTGGAAGGTGCCCCTGCCCAGGGCAGGGGCTAGAATGAGGTGGCCTTTAAAGCCCCACTCAATCCAAACCATTCTGGGACTGATTAACAAACACCTCCAGCACTACTGTGCAGCTTGGACTTCTGATGACATTCAGGTGTGATTTCCAGAGTGTTGCTAAAGCCTCTTCTCTCCCTTCCTTTCTCTACCCCAGTTCAGGCACTGCAGTGACAACAACAGGGAAGAAACCAGTGACACCAGGACCACCACTGAGGAAGTGGGAAATTTCCAGGGATGAGCCCTACTTGTGAGCAGGGAGCGGGCTGAGGCTGTATGATGGGCACACATGGTTCCAGAGCAGCTCTGACAGGGAGGCTGTGCTGGATGTGGCTCCAAGCTGCTGGAGGCTGCTGATGTCTGATTAATAAATGTATATAAAGCTGTGATTACTACCCCCCATTTTGTGTATTTTATTTGATTTATTCAAGTTATTGCTGTTTAATACCAGTGTATTTCGTTGGTTGGAATAGTGACACAGGACAGGGGCATTTGTAAGCTGTAGTCAGTCAGTGAAGAGCAGAGCTGAGTAAAACACTGCCTCGCTCACAGGGCTCCCCCCGAGCCCAGGTTCAGCGAGAAACGTTCAGCAGCCTGAGGCAGTGTGTCCGTCCCCCCGCCAGTGCCGCTGTCCTGCCGTGACACCGCACCCTGCTCGGTGCGGCAGAGCGCTTTCCAGCCCTCCGCGGGGACAGCGGGTCCCTGCCTGCCGCGGTGCTGAGGATTCCCAGGGAGCTGCGGGAGGCCCCGGCTGTTCCCGGAGCTGGGAAGGGGCCGGTGCCGGGGCCGGTGCCGCGGGGCCGCCGCTCGGCAGGAGCGGGCCCCTCCTCCGTCACGTGACCCCGCCCGAAGCGCGCGGGAGGTGGGAGGGGCTTCCTCAAGGGCGCGAGCACCTCATTGGTGGAAGTCGGGATTGAGCGCACGCGCTTTTCCTGCACACCGCATTTGTAGCGGCGCGGCGACCCCAGCGAGTCCCTCCGGAGCGGGCCCGCGGCATGGCTGGGCCGCGACTGCTGCCGCCTGGGCTCCCGGTGCTGCTGCTGCTGCCGCTGGCGCTGCCGGTGCTGCCGCTCCCTGCAGGCAACGGTGAGCTGGGGGAGCGGCCGGGCGGGCGGCGCCCATTGGTTCCCCGCGCACGCCCTTCGCTCTCATTGGCTGGAGCCCGCGCGCGGGGTCCCCTGATTGCGGGGCGCGGGGGGGCTCTCCCCGCTGGGCCCCCCCGCGTCCCCTCACGCTCCCGTTCCCCGCAGCCGCCCCGTCCTCCTGCCGCCCGGACCACTTCCAGTGCGTGCCCGGCGCCCTCTGCTTCCCCCGCGACTGGCGCTGCGACGGCCACCCCGACTGTGAGGACGGCGAGGACGAGTTGAGTTGCGGGACCGCGACCGCGGCGGAGCCGAGTCCTGGCGGCCTCGCAGTGACCCCGCCGAGGAGCTCGGCGGTGCCGCCCACCGGCAGCGCAGGTACGGGCCCCCGGGGTGCGGGCGGGGGCGGCAAGCCACACCGAAGCCTTTGTTCCCGGCCGTCTCTGGCCGATCCGGGCAGCTGCGGTCACCGCGGGTCACTGTGAGTGGAGGAAGCGCTCTGGGGGACGCGAACCTTCAGCTTCCTTTGGAACGGCAATGACGCCCCTCAGGGCTCCCTCGGGAAGGGCCTTTGAAGTACATCCTTCCTTCTTCCAGAACATGCAATTCCCAGCAGTTGCTTCGAGAAGACACTGGACTCTCTCCACCTCCTGAGCTCCTCATATCTCTGGGGAATGGGCAGGCTGAAGGGAAGAGGATGAGGAGGAAGTCTGGCCCATCAGGGCCGGCCAGGAGCTGCCGACACAGTGTCTGTGTCCGGCTGTGTCTGCACCCCAGTACTGTCGGTACCAGAGCCCTGGAGCACCCTTTGTCAGACCTGTTGGCTGTCTGGGGTGCTTGGGAAGGCGCTTCTGGCTTCCCTCATCCAGGGCTCTCCGAGGGTGTGGAGGGGAGGGGGATTACTGCAGGTGTGAGAGACTGAGTTTGGGTTTGGTGTCTGCCCCTGTTCAATTGGCAGGTGAGGTGAAGAGCTGCATTTTGCTTGTACCTGTGGCTTCTCAGTGCCACGAGGACAGGCTGGGATGCTGCAGTTCCAGCTCCAGATGGGAAATTTCCCACCTTTCCCTGTTATGCATTTCCAGTAGAACTTTTTTCCTCCAATAGCGGCAGATAAGGTTTTGCTTAAATTGAAAAAGGCCTTTTGGTGCTCTTGAGGTGAGCTGGGAACTCAGCCAGGTGTAGATTGGAGACTACTTTGAGTGCTGACCATAAGGTGAGTTGGAAGCCTCATGGACTTGTTTCTCTTTCCTCACAGAGCCTTCAACTATGCCTGAGGTCCCTGTGCCACCGAGGAGTCACGGTTACACATGGATCTTGATTGTTGCAGGTATGTGAGACTCAAGAGTGCTGCATGTGGTCTTGAACCTACCCTAGGCTATAAATTGAGTATCTTGATGGGGTCAATTCCAGACCTCTATCAGGAGCTGCTTTTGCTGCACTGGGAGGACTAAGGGAGGCCTGACACCACAGCTTAATTATTGCTCTGCCTTGGGTGTGTTGTGTCCTTGGAAAGGCCATTCCATGCAATCTGGCACTAGCTTACCTCCTCTCTGTCTGTCCCTGGCCCTCGAGGGACACTGCTCATCTCTGCTTGTTGGCTCATGGTGTTGAGCAGCAGTGCCCTGTCCCAAGACCAGAGCAGTGAGTGGGTTTCTGCTTGTGCACTCTCCTCTCTAGGGCTCCTGATTATCCTGGTAGTGGCAAGTTCTGTTGCTGTCTGGGGTCTGTCCAAAGCAAAACGCAGATCTGACACTTCCAGTCCTAAAAAAGAATCCAGGGAACAGCTGATGCCTGGCAAGGGCCAGAAAAGCTCCTTGCCCTGAAGGGTAAGTGTTTTGCATCCGTGTGCTCCAAGTGCCTGAGGGAGAAATTCATTCTTGCCTTGTGTTTCTGGCTTCTAGTGCTTTTCCACTGGGGGGTGGGTTTTCCCAGCTTCCCTGATGCTTGCCAACCAGGGGCATGGGGTTCCGGTCTGCCCTGCAGCAGCAGAACTCTCCCCTTTCCTCCCTGCTGCCAAGGATATGGAGCAGTCCTGCTGAGATACTAATCTTCTGATGTGGGACTTTTTCCTCCACTTTGCATAAATTGAAGTCAAACTAGGTTTCTTCGCAAAGGACTGTCAATAACCAGGTGTTTTTCTGGCTTTGTAACAGGGATCCTTATCCCAAGGTGATAAGGTGAGACTAGCCTGGTCTGTCTCCTGCTCACCACAGAGCCTGACTGAATTGGACATCAGCTCTCAAATCTGGGTTGTTACACTGGAATACCAAGAGGATGCTGCCTTTGTAAATGGGTCTTAGATTGTAGGACTCCTTGGCTCCAGAAATAGCACAGGACCTTCCCTGGTGCTGTGCATCAGCCCTCCCAAAGGTGGTAGAAAGGTCTTCATTGTTCTGCATGACAGTCGTTACTGCTGATGCCCACCTGTGGCCTTGGACTCGATGTTTTTCTCCATGAAATGCCAGGTGCTGTTCAACTGTCTCCTTCCAACCAAGAGCCTTTTTTCATCTGTCCCATTCTTCCCCCTGGATTTTGTCAGGGAACAGGAGCTTTCTCACCTATTTCCAAAGGCACCCACTGGCTGCACAAGTCAGACAAATACTCCATGTTTGCACTACTGTTTCATGCTGCTCAGTCCCATGCACAAGAGGCTTTTACTGACAGTGCCACTGTGGCAGTGACAACTGCTCTGCCTTTGCTGTGCAGGCACCTGAGCCCGTGTGGGGCAAGGAGCTCATCAGCCCTGGGCCAGCAGCTCCTTTCACACTCCCTTCCACAACATCTCCATGCTTGGCAGACCTGCTCTGCCCACCCCAGTGCTGAGTGCTGCCTGGGGCTCCTCTTAACACTTAATGGCGTCTTCCTTAAAACTATTCTGACATGCGTGGTGTCCCTCGAGGGTCCATACTGGGACCAGCGTTATTCCATGTTTTCAGCAGTGTGTAGAGTGAGATCAGGTGGACCCTCAGCCAGTCTGAGGATGAGATCAGGCTGAGGAGTGCAGCTGGGGAGGGGGATGTCATCCAGAGGGACCTTCAAGGCCCACAGACACCCCATGATGTTTGATAAGGTCCTGCACTTTTGTTAGGGCAAACCCTGGAGAAGAGATGGCTCTGGGGAGCCTTGTTGTATCTTGTCCATGTCTAAAGGGGGATTGTAAGAAAGAAGGAGAGGGGCTTTTCACCAAGGCCTATAAGGACAAGGGGCAACAGACACAAACTGACAGAGGGTGGGCTTAGATAGGACATGAAGGAGGGTTTTATGGTGAGGCCCTGGCTCAGGTTGCCCGGAGTAGCTGTGACTGCCTCATCCCTGGGACCAAGCTGGACAGGGCTCTGATTGTCTTGGTCTAGTGGAGGTGTCCCTGGAAATAAGTCACGTCTTTGGCCAGGGCTCCACGTGCCACACAGTGTCTGACCCAAGGACTGAGTGCCGTTACCCCTCAGAACTGACAATGCAGGGGCAGATTAGTGCCCAGTGCCTCTGGTTCAGCGTTGGCCACCTGCACCTTGCACAAGTGATCACTAAGTGTGCCAAGCTGCTGCCTTGGCTGCTGACCTCTGTGCCTTGAAGGTGAGAACTTGGCTTGCCAAGCAGACATCACTCATCAGCCTTGGACTAGGAGTCTTCCACTCCTGGATAGCGTGTGATTGCTGCCATACCCCACGGGAGAAACTTCTATATGTGGTATGGAGTCCTGAGTTATTCCAGGGCTGCTATTTTTAGTACCAAGGAGTCATTTGCAAGGGCACACACAACTTTGTTTCCATAGGGACAGACAGAGATAGCTGTGGTGACTGACACAGGACAATAAAAAATGTGAAATTAACAAGTTCTGGTGTTTTTATTTTTCCTGAATATGTGCATTTGCACGGATTCTGTATTTGGGAGGCCAGGGGCTGCATGACCTTTGGATTGTCACATCCTGGGAAAGACGACTTGGAGTGGGTGGACTGGCATGGGGCGCTGTGGGGAAGCCAGTGCTGCTGTGCCTGCCTGGGACAGATGTGACTCCAGCACACACCAGCTGTAGCAGAGAAAATTAAATACAGGAACAAAGTTAGCAGAGAGGATGGGGACAGGAGAAACAGATACCACAGTAGCACCTCTGCTGCTACTGCTGAACTGTGGACAAGTGGGGAGCTCAGCCAAAAGCAAGGTGAAAAAAATGCCTGAACTTGTCCCTTCTTTGCCAGAGCAGAACATGAAGTGGGGAGCATTGCAGGGCAGGAAGGGCTCCAGGAGTCCTGGCAGGACAGGGCTGAGCTGGGGCCAGTTGGAGTGCTGGTGCTGGCAGGGCCATGTGGCCGAGGTCAGCTGTCACCAGCCAGTCCCAGATCATGCTCTGAGCTGCAGCTGCCAAGCGAGCCCAGCTGTTCTGTGGTACAAGGCAGAGTGCTTCCTCCATGTGATGGGGAGTGAGGCCCTGGGGCAAACTCACAAGACACTGCAGGTTTTGCTTTCTGCTTCCTGAGCTGAGTGCTTCAGGGTTGAAAGAAACACATTTTATGGATCTTGTGCCAAAACCCGGTGCTGTGTTTCTGACAGCAATTTCCTTTCCTCTGTCCGGTGCTGGAATTGTTTTTGTTGTTCTAATCCCCAGGCTCAGAGACTTCAATTGTAGTGGAGCCCAAGCTGCTTTTCAGGCCAGCAGCATCTTTGTGCTCCATGACTATATTTAATTAGACCAGTCCATGAAGATCAATGTGATGTTTTACATGTTAAAGTAGGACCATGTTCCAGGATAAGACCTCAAAGATCAGCCTGTTTAATTTTGGTTCCCCTTTTACTTGCAAATCCAAAGGATTATTTCCTCCTTTTCAGTTCCAATACTTCAGAGGAACTTTTACTGCCTACTTGCATTTCCAGTGTCATGTTCCCTGTTCCTGTCCCTGCCTGGGTGAGTTGTGGGGCTGAAGGCTGACGTGACAGCACAGGGCAGGGGCGCAGGGCCAGCTTGTCCCTCAGGGGATCTTCTTGGACACTGTGGAGGTGGAGGTGGTGTCTTCACCTCATACCCTCTAAATCTGCACTGTGGGACTTGAGGGATGAGCTGAGAGGTCATGACCATCTCCCTTTCCTGACTGTGACAGCTGACAGCCGGGGCAGCTGTATTAGCCTTTAACGAAGGGCTGGTGCCAAGAGCAGCATCTGGTGTGGGGATACAAAGCCAGTATACATCCTGCATGTCTGCACCTTCCTGTCCCATCAACAGAGGGTAAATTGAGGCAAGTTTGTGCTGTTTCCAGTTTGCTGTCATGGATGTCCTTCCAGGAAACAGCATCCAGCAAATGCAAACAGCTAATAAGAACAGAATAAGGGAAAAGAGGAGTGCAGAGCTAGAAATAGTTCCTTACATAAAGGACTAGTGCCTCAATCTCATTAGTGTCTTAAGGAGCGGGCACTTGGCCGCCTCCAACTGCTACGATGCAAACCCCAATCTGATCAGCAATCGGCTTTGGGACCCCGGCAGGTGCCACGTGGCCCTGGGACGCAGCTGTGCGCTTCGGGCAGCCACTCTGCTGCCCCAAGCTTGCAGCACTCGTCCCAGTCAGCGTGTGGCCAGTGGGACCATTCCCATGAAGCCAGAGCTGCTGTCCTGTGGCCCATAACAGGAGTCACCACTTCGGGAGGCTGGGCACCATGAGGCAGCAGTGGACCAGGCGTGCGAGTCTCTCGGCCAGCCTGAAGATAGGGGGTCACCGGGGCCGCTGCCGGACCCCAGAGGAAGAGGAATCCTACATCCCATTTGCACAGGATAGCCTGGTAAGGCAATGGAACTCCATGCAGAACATGGCAGATGGTAACCAGGAGAAGAGCCAGACTCCCATCCAAAGGAACAAGTATCTGCTCAACATTAATGTGGGTGGCAAATTGTTCCAGATAGCTTGCAAGGTACTGGCCCAGTATCCCATCACCCGGCTTGGGAAGCTGGCGCTCTATACAGACCCCGTGAAGAAGCTGCAGCTCTGTGATGACTACTTGGTGCAGAAGAATGAGTACTTCTTTGATAGAGATCCCTCAATTTTCCACTACATCTTCCACTTCTACCGCAGTGGGGTCCTGTGGGTGATGGATGAGATGTGCCCCAGTAACTTTGTGGAGGAAATCGAGTACTGGGGAATCCATTTGAAATACTCCCAACGCTGCTGCCGGATCCTGTTAGAGGAAAAGCGAGATGAACTCAGTGAGTACCTGAAAATAGAGAAGGAACTGGAGGCAGAACTGGAGCCCCTGGAGTCAGGGACACAGTTTGATGGCAAGTTTCTGGGTCAGTTTCGAAAGATGGTCTGGAACCTTATTGAGAACCCATACTCTTCTGTCCCAGCCAAGATCATTGCTGTCATGTCGAGCTTCTTTGTGCTTATCTCCATTGTGGGCATGACACTGAGCACAGTGGAGGAGATGAAAAACAAGACAGGGAAAATGTGGATGGAGCAGATGGAGATGATCTGTGCCATCTTCTTCACCTGTGAATACCTCATGCGGCTCATATCCTCCTCCAGTTTCAAGAACTTTCTGCGGGCAGCATTTAATGCTATAGACCTGGTGGCCATCCTGCCCTTCTACATCCAGATCCTCTTTGAAAATCTGGATGATGGAGACATGCAGTACCATGAGGAGCTGCACAAGGTGGAGAATGTGAGCAAGCTGGGCAAAGTCCTCAAGCTCATCAAGCTCATGAGGATCTTTCGCATCCTCAAGCTGGCACGTCACTCCACTGGCCTCCGGGCCTTCAGCTTCACCATGCGCCAGTGCTACCAGCAGGTTTGCTGCCTCCTCCTCTTCATTGCCATGGGGGTCTTCACCTTCTCTGCTCTCATACACTCGGTGGAACATGATGTCCCTGGCACTGACTTCACCAGTATCCCCTGCGCGTGGTGGTGGGCAGCGGTAAGGTGTGAGCAGCTTCTTGCAGAGGGGGGTGGGGGAGGCTCTGTGGGTTGGGGCTGCCCCAGTGCTCAGGGGATTCACCACTGCTGCTGGGCAGGAGGCAGGACGGGCCCAGCCTTCCCACCAACTCAGTAATGGTGGGAGTGCCCTGCATGCATGAGAAAAGGTGACAGAGGTTTGGACTGAGCCCAGAGGCTCAAAAGCTGGTGCTGGGGTGAGATGGTGGGACAGAGGTGGTGGCTTGGGAACCTCCAGGTCTGAGTTGAACAAGCGGGATGTGACTCAGCTTTATCTGTCATGGGACCCAAGTATTGAGTGGATGCAGCCTCTGGGTATGGGGACAGCCACCCTGGACAGCCTAAGGCCTAGGCAGCATTGCAGCCCTGTTGAGCTCGAGGGGCACAAGAGCTTGTGGGTCTGAGCTGGGGAAACTATAGCCACAGTGTGACTATGGCTGCATGTGGCACCCATAGTCACACTGTGCTTCAGCCCGTGTCATGAGAGTGGACACAGACTGGGGTGTGCTGCCCGTTCACTGCCCTACTTGTACCAGGAGCCAGCAGCTCTGCAGAGCTGAGCACTGTAATAAACCTGGCATTACCTCCAAGATGGGGAGCAGCTAAAGCACTTGAGAGCCACAGGTTATGAGGACATTAGATTTACAGATGAAATGATCCCACAGATCCCTTCTGCTCTTATAATCCCCTTTGGTCACTGAAGGCTATCTGCTTCAAATTCATCCCTCCTCGAGGAAGGGCAAAATCACTCAGCAACATCAGCAGGTTCAAGCATTTCAACATCCCAGGCTGAGCCTTTCCCTGGGAGCACAGCTCCCTGCCAAGCCCAAAACTCTCTGGCCTCAGATCTCGCCATAGCCCTACTCCCCATTTACCCATGGTTCATTCCTAGGCAATGCTTCTGTTTTCCCTGGAGGGAGGCTCCAGGAAGCTTTGTTCACCTGGGGCTAGGCAGCTCACAGCTAGGAAGCTCTGGAGCCACAGCTCTGAGGGAGAAGGAAGCTACTGCAGATGCTGGCTGCTGGGGAAGGTTCAGCTCAGGGGTGTCCAGCTGCCTTTGAAGAGACACAAAAAAGCAGACAGGGAACAGGGTCTGGCTTCTGATCTGTGTTTCTTGGGTTCAGACAGCCCTTTCCTTCATCTCTCCAGGCCTGCTGGACGCAGCCTGGACAGTGGAGCCCTGGCCATGCAGGTTCTGGAGAGGGGAGAGCTCAGCTGGCTGCCATCGGGTCAGGGTCTGGCACTGGTCACAGGGGACAAGTAGCTCCACAGAGGGGCAGGAGGGAGTGAGTTCCAGCACCAGCCGGTGGGGTCTGCTGGGCTTGTTCCCATGGGACTTTATCCTTTTCTGTCCCTGCACAGGTCAGCCTCTCCACTGTGGGCTACGGAGACACCGTGCCTGACACAATACTCGGCAGGATGGTGGCATTTGTCTGCATCTCCTTCGGCATCATCCTCAATGGAATGCCCATCTCCATCCTCTACAACAAATTTTCTGACTACTATGCCAAGCTGAAGGCCCATGAGATGAGCCAGTCACTTCACCTTTCCAGGAGGATCCGCTTGAAGAAACGAGTCCTGCAGAAATTCTCTGAGTGCTGGAGAGCTGACCCCCACTATTACCGCTGACCACAGGTCCCCAACCCCCAGACATCCCCTGTCCTGGCCATCCTTCCAGTAGGTGCTGTCCCCCAGGGAGGCTCTGAGCTATGGGCAGAGTCACAACAGTGCTGGGGCTCTGCTGTGGCACAGGGGCTGCTCCCAGCTGGGACCTCTCTC
The DNA here is from genome assembly GCF_015832195.1 of Motacilla alba alba. Taxonomy (NCBI): domain Eukaryota; kingdom Metazoa; phylum Chordata; class Aves; order Passeriformes; family Motacillidae; genus Motacilla; species Motacilla alba. The sequence continues at coordinate 4,779,547 of NC_052043.1, read as the reverse complement.
ACTGCTGCGTGCCGGACAATGCCGTCCTGCAGAGCGGTCAGTAGGGCTGTATGGCCAGGGCAGGATGTTTGTCTGCCATGGGCTGAGGCAAGGGGCACCCTGACGTCACAAGGAGTGAGGATGGGACTGAACTGTCACCTGTGTGAGGCAGGTGACTCATGTGCAGGTGCTGCTCCATTCCCTGCTGAGTGGGACACACACAGGCTCCCCCTGCCCAGCGCCCTGTGACTCCCTCTCAGCCAAGCAGCCCAGGCCTAGTCCAGCGTGGGCATTTGGGTGAAGGCTCAGAGGAAACGCTTACAGCCATGCATCCTTCCAGCTCTTCTTCCCACTGTCCTGGAGTTTCGGTCCTGACTTGGGGTGCTGCTGTGATGGGACCCACAGGCACTATAGGCATACAGAGCTTGTAGCCAGACCACCCTCAGGAACAGGATTTAATAAACCAGGCCCAAACCTTCATTGTCATGGATTCTTGTCCAGCCACTGTGTGTGATTCAGTAAACTGCTCATCATTTGGGGTGAGGAGGGGACATCTCCCCAGGGCTCGCAAGTCCATGAGTGCAAGGACAGGGCTCTCAGGGATGCAGATGAGCCTGTCCATGCATTAGTTTTGGAATGAGGTACCTGGGCCTGGGTACATTGGAACCAGAGCTGGGACGTGTATATGATCAGGACACACCAGTTGGCTCTGCCCTGTATTCACATCATGGGAGGCAGTGGGGAACATGTCTGGGGACACATGGCAAGGATTTGCCCTCTACTGTGGGACCATGTCCAGTGAAAGGGCCTCCTGAAGGAATATACCCTTCCCTTGGGTGAGATGGAGAGAGGGGCCTAGGGCTGCAGGGAGGATTGGCATGGGGGCCAAGAGCTGCTGGTGCTGCTTCCAGGTGAGCAGGGGCAAGAAACTGGTGCCAGCCAGGCCAGGGTACAATTCACTCACTTGTGAGCTGGAGAGGCAGAGGTGCCAGGGGGCTCCTGATGTTGGAAACCTGGAAAGAGACTTGGAGGAGCTGACTGCTCTGGCAAGACAGCCACACTCCTACTGAGAGCTGGACTGCAGGGGACAAGGGGGCTGTGCCACCCTGCTCTGACCACCAACACCTATACCCACTCCCTGGTATCCCACATTGACACCCACCCTCTGTACACCTCCCCAGCACTGACCTGACCCCACAGCCTTGGGCAGCTCTGATTTCCACCTCATTTCTCTTCCATGAGAAACATTCTCTCTGGGCACAGCAGTTTCCTCTGACCATCTTCCCCCAGAGCTCTCCCGCCCCACTGTCCTGGTTTCAGCTGCAGTAGAGTTCATTTTCTTCCCAGTGGCTGGTACAGTGCTGTATTTTAAACTCAGGGTGAGAGTATTCTTGATCACACACTGATCTCTCAGCAGCCAATTGCTGCTAGGAGACAGGCTGGTCACAGATCACTGGCTGCTGAGCAACTGGGTATTGGGCATCATTTGTCTGTTTTGGGGTTTATGACTCCCTCCTTTTGGTGTCTCCCTTTCCATTACAAATATTATTAAATATTACCGTATTTTATTTTATTTCCATTATTGAACTTTCCGTATCTCAACCCACACGTTTTACCTTTTCTTCTGATTCTCCTCCCCATCCCACCAGGGTGGAGGGGGAGGCCAGTGGCTGCATGGTGCTTAGTTGCCATCTGGGGTTAAACCACAACAACCACCACTCACCCGCCCCAGCAGCATCATCTCCAGGCACCTCTATAGATACCCTTACCCCACTCCAGACCCCATCACCACATTCCCCCCAGCACCCCCATCGCCCGCTCATCTCCCTGCACCCCCAGTTGTGATGGGTCCTGAGATCGTTCAGCTTTCAAGGAATGGGGCACACCTACCCTGTCCCCTTGCCCCTGGAGACTGCACTGCAGCTGGATCTTCACCCCTTCATGTGCACCACCTTCCCTGTGCCTGTGAGATGTCTGCTTGCCCTGTTCCTGGCAGCAGTTCAGAGTCCACAGGCAGCCTTTGGACAACAGCACTTTTAAATAGTTGCTCTGAATTAATTTTACAAGTCACAGCAATGCAGGAATGTACAGACATTTACAGGACATTGTACAGGCAGTTTCTGTCATATATTAGTGCTCTTGCTATATACATATAGTACAGCCTGCAGGAGCCTCTGCATGGGCAGAGACACCCATGCCCACGCACAGGGCACCCCAAAATGGAGCTGCTGCCCGGGGGCTGCTGGTTCACATGGGCTCCTTCACCCAAAGGCTTAATCAGCGCTTGGCCCTGAGCCTTCCTGGTCCTGTCAGGGAGTGGCACCATCCTGGGCAGACACATTACGCCCTTGCTTTGCTCATCCCAGTCTCTTTTAGAGGGTTTGTGGGACAGAGACCCCACTGGTGCTCCAGAAGGAGCGGGTGCAGCCCCACTGCAGCCCCTGCAGGTGCTTCCAGCCCCTGCTCCTCCTGCCTCAGTGGCAGCCACAGCTCCCAGCCACCATGTCATCATACTGCTTGAGGACCACATTCTCGTCATCATCAAAGTAGAGGAGGTTGATGGAGTAGAGCTTGTCAGGCACACAGCAGGGGCTGCTGACACCCTCGCTCAGCTTCAGGGCGTTGATGATGGACTGCACTGTGGCGTGGTTCGTTGGCCGCATGTTCTCGCCCAGAGGGAAGGGGCAGGAGCCTTTGCAGTGGAAGGCGTTGTACCCCCGTGGTGAGATGATCCAGCCAGACCAGCCAATCTCCTCGAAGTCCACGGACAAGGGATGCCTCCGGCAGGGCTGGAGCCGGTCCAGCGAGCGTGTACTGCGTGGCCTGCCCAGCTTGGGCACCAGCATCTTGGCAGGGAGATCGGGAGCCTGAGGCTTTAAATCTGTCAGAAAGGAGCATCCGATGTCATTGGCCACTGCGTGAGCCTGGGTGGTGGAAGAAGATACTGCAGCCCCCCCCAGCCACCCCTCCCCACAGGTTTTGTCTGCCACCCTCCGGTCACAGCCTGTCACCAGCCCAGACAGAGCCACCAGGAGATGACTGCCTCAGTCTTACGGCCAAACTCAAATCCAGCTTCACATCTGCAAGCAGGCAACACCCCTGAGTGGGCTACACCAGAAAGGAGAGAGCCTCTCCCACCAGCCAGGGAAGGAGTTTTGGATTTGAGGAGCCCACATGGGGGGAGCACCTCCCGAGAAAGGGATGTTGGCACCAAGGGAGTCATGCCAGGCATGTGGGACCCACCTGGGAAGCCAGCTGTGGGCAGCGATGCTCCGCGGCGCCCATCGTCCGTGAAAAGGACCAACATGGGCTTCTTGCTCTCATGGTGGCCCCGGCCAGATGCAAACTGCAGTGGTGGGGGGTCGAGTGGGCTCCCCCTCAGGCCCTGGACTGTCACCAGCAAACCCTGGTTACTGCTTTCATCTTCAGTCCAGTCGCGAACCTGGGGAACCAAACCAGTGTCACCATGGACCGGGACAGGCACTGCACCGGTGTCCCCACAGGCAGGTCCCAGGCCAGCAGCAGGACATGGTGAACCGGGACCCCTTGAGGCCACACTCTGTGTGCCATGGGAAGGGATTTCTCCGGGGCTGCAGCACAGGGGACACTGTGGCAGGAGCCAGCACTAGCACACCCTGCAGAGCAGTGACAAGTTCGGGGAAGGATGAAGCAGCCCCGGGGCTCTAGGCAGGACTACTTCCTCCCCCTCTGAGAGGATGTATTCCCCCCTGGTCACTGCAGTGACTGCAGACAGGAAACTACACTGGGGCCTGAAAAGTGAAAACAGAGGAAAGGTGACTCACAGCTGGCGTGATGGCAAAGACCTCCCAGCCCGAGGTTTGCAGTGAGACAAGCCGTGCTGCCAGCAGCTTCTTCCCTCCAGGGGTGTCTGGCTTGTCCTTCTCCAGCACCTGGTACACACTGACCTGGGGAAGGCAAAAGGTGGTCACCCCGGCATATTCTGCCTGAGGGATTGACCCTGGACAGAGGGGTGGGGGAGACGAGGAGTTGTAACAACCTTGGTGTGCTTTTGCTGATGTTTGCAGAAGCCAGAAGGATATTTAAGAACCTGCCACAGCTAAATCATCATGATTCTCTGTGAAACATTTGTTCATGTGATCCTAGAGCCAGGCTGTGTTACCACTGCAGTGTACCAGTGGCACCCCTGGGCACAGGCTGGGGGACAGCCCCATCCCCGTCCCCATCTCTGTCCCCGTCCCCGTCCCCGTCCCCGTCCCCGTCCCCGTCCCTCTCCTCACCTGGCAGAAGTGGTGCCTTTTGGGCCCATCTGTGACCCTCGGCCAGAGGCGGAAGAGGTGCAGCTCTGCCGTCAGGATCTTCTCGTTCTTGGCCACGCTGGAGAGGACGAACAGGAACCGCATCTCCTCGCTGTGAGCTGGAGAGAAGGACGTGCTGAGGAGAGCACAACCAGGGGCAGCACCGCCACCAGCCACGCTCAGGCCCTCCCCACAGACGCATCCCAGCACCACGGGGACGACCCCTGCCCTTACTTTTTTCCAGGAAGCTGCGGACGGTGTTGCCCTCCAGGATGTCAGGGTTCTTGGTGACACCATCCGCATTGGCGACAGTGTTGAATAGGTCCACCATGTACTGGGGCGGCTGCTTGAAGTGAGTTGGAGGGGCTGGCGGGTCTTCCATGCCAAAGACTTCCAGGAGTTTTTTCAGCGCCTCAGCCCTCCGACTCGCCACGCTGGCTGGGCTCGGGCATGCCGTCTTGGCCAGGGCCAGCAGCAGCAGGACAGCCCGCAGCATGGCTCTGTGCTCGCTGTCCCTGCCCAGCTCCCCCGGCCTCCCTGGTGCTGCATTTATAACTCACTGGAAAGCTGGACTGGAGTGAAATATGCACAGGAGCAATCAGGAGGGTAAAGAGAGCTAATTGCCATGCTAACAAGGTGAGAAGCCCGGCTCCCGGGCCCCCTGCATCAATTAGCCCCAGTACACAAGCGGGAGGCAGGACGGCTCACCAGGCACTCCAAGGGCTGGCCGGGGAAACGGCGGTCTGGGACCACCAGCCACTTGCCAGGGCTTTGGCTGAGCTGCATTTGCTCTCCGTAGGAGACTAACTGGATTTTAATGATGGCACTAATGGGACAAATCGGAGGACCTTTGTGTGGAGGAATGCAGCCCATCAAGATGAGCATCCCCTGCCCGGGCCGGTCCTGCCGCAGCGGCTCGGGCTGCCCTCTCTCGCAGCCGCTGCTGAGAGCGAGGGTCGTGGCGGGGGCTCAGTGTCACCTTGGTGTCCCCACACCATGTCCCTGTCAGTGTGCAGGGTGGGGTGCCCAGGTCCCCTCTCTCGGTGGGGGCAGCCCAGGCTGTGCGTCCCGCCAGGGAACCGAGGCCACGGGGCAGAGCAGGTTCCAGCAGAGCTCTCGGCGGCGCTGCGGCTCCGGGCTGTGGGGTCACACAGCAGCAGCAGCAGCAGAACCCTAAGCCAGCTTCCTTTTTTTTTTTTTTTTTTTTTTTTTTTTTTCCTTTTTTTTTTTTTTTTTAATAATGCTATTGGCTTCCGGGGAATTAAAAGGCATTTGCTGCTAATTCCTGAATACTTGAACTTTACGAAATATCCGTGTAGTGGGATAAAAGCCAATTCTTTAGGTCTTATTCCCCAATCACACAGAGAAACCAAGCTGGTGCAGGTGGACATGACACGCTGTACAGCTGCCATGGGAATGAACGGAAAAAATTAGCATTAATTAACCAATTCATCAACCGGCTGAAGCCCTGCTAGGACCACCTGATGGGAAACAAGGTGAAGGCTAACGTCCAGCGGTGCCCACAGTTTATTCCAACCCAGAGGGCTGTTAATTATGCAGAACAGGCACGGCGGCACCGACTGGCTGGAGTTAATGACCAGAGGAAACTATCTGTACCGCCGAGATCCTTTCCCTCCTCTCCGCAGCTCACCAGCAGCACGTCTCACAGGATATCTAGGGGTGCCTGCAGAGGAGACAGCTCTGCCCCGACATGCTCAGCCCCCGGTTCCCTTTCCTGTCTCCGGCTCCAGAGTTTGCAACCGGGAGCAGCCAACTCGTGCACCCCCAGCCCGTGCCAGACGGCTGCATCCTCCTGGGATGCTGGATGCGGAGGGGGCGTGGAGCTGCACAGCAGAGCCTCAAGGACCTGCAAATTGCCCACGATGTTTATTTCACAAGCTGCAAAACATTTTGTAGAGGTTCATTTATACCCGCTGGTTAAAGTAGGGTATTTTATTCCAAAAAAATCTTCTCTCATTTACATATCCTACAGACAGTCTGGCGGGGTCTCCGGGAGCCCCACCCGCAGCTTCCAGCCCAGCTACCCCCGGCACTCCCGGACAGCAGCGACGGTGCGGACCTGGTCCCGGCGGCTCCAGAAGCTGTGCCTGTCAGAGCCGTGAGGGGCACAGCGTCTCGGGGCAGCTTGGGCCCAAACCAGGCATTCCTCTCGGTCTTGTAACTCCGTGCAGTTAGAGAAAAAACAGCACAGCCCCAGTGCATCCCCAGCACAGCCCCAGTGCATCCCCAGTGCATCCCCAGTCCACCACCGGCCCCCCACGTCCTGGACCTTCTGTTCACACTCAGGAAAATGGTAGATGCTCTGGAGTAGGATGGGGGAGAAGGGAGGCAGCTTTTTTCCTACAGCATCTATTCCTTACTCCTGGAGTAACTCCACCTGTTACCTCCCCCTGGCTAAGCAGAGCAGGTCTTTCTTCCCGCACGGTTTGATTTGCTTCCCTTTGCATGCAAAGAGTCCCAGAAAGGTTTGGGTTGGAAGGGACCTTAAAGCCCTTAAAGCCCATCTCATCCCAACTCCTGGGATGGGCAGGGACACCTTCCACTATCCCATGGTGCTCCCAGCCCTGCCCAACCTGGCCTTGGACACTGCCAGGGATCCAGGGATGTACTGACAGTGCATCAGCTGCTCTGGGCACCCTGTGCCAGGGCCTGCCCACCCTGCCAGGGAACAATTCCTAATTCCCAAGATCCCATCCAGCCCTGCCCTCTGGCAGTGGGAGCCATGCCCTGTGTGCTGTCCCTGCAGGCCTTGTCCCCAGTCCCTCTGCAGCTCTCCTGGAGCCCCTTCAGGCCCTGCCAGGGGCTCTGAGCTCTCCCTGGAGCCTTCTCCTCTGCAGGTGAGCAGCCCCAGCTCTGCCAGCCTGGCTCCAGAGCAGAGGGGCTCCAGCCCTTGCAGCATCTCCGGGGCCTCCTCTGACTCCAACTTGCCCATGTCCTTCCTGTGCTGGGGACACATATTTTTATGTCTACAAGCAACACATAGTCCTGCCCCTTCAGCCTGAAACACCTGCCTGGACCTACACTGCTCCAGCAACCCCCTGCTCTTCTTGCCCACAATTTTGCCAGCAGGTGAGGGACACAAGAGGCACATTCCAGGCTGCAGAAGCCACTGTCAGGATCTGTGTCGGCTGTCCTGGGACACCACAGGCTCTGTAGCCACCTGCCCAATTCAGCCCCATCGCGGCAGGTCCAGCTCCCCCCCCGGCACAGCACAGCGTGGTGGGTGAGCTGGGGGTGCTCCCCAAACCCTGCTCCGTGTTCCCCCACCCAGGAGCCGCAGATGCGTTGGGTGAGAGGACCGGGGGAAGCTCCCACCTGGCCGGGGGTGCAGATGTGCGGGAGGAAAGCGGATGGAGCCCGGCAGCTGTGCTTACCTAAGCAAGCACGGATCCCCCGAGGAGCAGCTGCCCAAGCACCTTCCCACATCGATTTCCTGAAAAGATTTGCAAAACAAAAGCACAAAAACCCCCTGCAGCACCTCAGCAGGGACACCTCAGGACCCTCCACCCTCCCTCCAGCCTCAGGCTCTGCATCCATCCCCAAAGAAGGGCAGCAGCAAGGCACAGCTGGCAAGAAGTATTTTGGGGGCATAGCAGTGGTTTTTGAGTCAGAAACCCCTGTGCACAAAGGTATACTCAACTAGACAGTCGGGTCTGTGTTAAACTGAAGACATACATAACAACGAAATATTTTTAAAATAAATATCACTGTTCCTTAATTACTTTTTTAAAGAAATCCTCACTCCAAAGAAAAAGCCTTTATTATCCTCACTCCAAAGAAAAAGCATTTATCCCTTTATGGCCCTGATACATGCACGAATTAGTGGCAGCAAAATACATTTTATGGCACAAGAGAATACAAATGTGAGGTTTTTTCCACTCTAGTTTGATGCTAGTGTGAAGCTGCCAATGTTAGAGCATCCACTTAGCAGCTCAAACCCCACATGAGGGCCCAGCTGAGCCCACCAGAGAGGAGCCAAACCCCAGGAAACCCACCTTGAGCTGTTCCTCCCTGTGTCCTGCAGAGCCCTGGACAATTTCATAGTATTCCACCTGGGAGACACAATAGCATTTTTCCTTCATTTTGCAGTTCTCCAGTGTCTGAACCACCTCCCCACCATGTAGGTTTTTGACCAGAGCAGTGCTGAATTTTGTGGGCACACAGAAAAGTCCATCTGCAAGGAAACAAGATGGAAAATTAACCTGGAGCTGCACCCGAGTTTCCTGTGGCAGCAGCACAGACCACCCAGCTTTAGGCATCCAGCACCCACTGGGTGCCAAAAGGCTGTTCTCTGTGTCAGGGTCCCAGCTGGGAGTTCAGGGCTCATTCCATCACCAGCCCAGGGCTTTAGTGGTAGGTTTTGTTCCTCCATGCTAGTTTCAGACGATGAGAAAAGGGAGGTTATTGTGGATGCAAGTTGTGACTGCTGTGCCTGACCCTGTGAAAGCCTCAGTTCTGGGGAGTGAGCACGTGTTATCTCTGAGAAAAACTCTATTTGAACACAAAATTTTGATGGCAGCACTTTTCTCAGAGCCACATTCTCACACCAGGGATGGGGGAAATGTGATTTAGCATTAACTCATTCAGCATTTCCCTCTGGATTTGCCAGGGACTGTGCCCTGAATGGGCTTCTCAGATGCGGGAGCCAGTGTTAGGGGCTCTCCTGGAGATACATTCCCCAGGCACCTCCACAGGTTTGCTCTGAATGGGCTCCCCACAGGAGCACCAGGTGTGGCATCTGCCACTGTGGGTGGGGTGGGGAAAGGGAAGGGAAGGGAAGGGAAGGGAAGGGAAGGGAAGGGAAGGGAAGGGAAGGGAAGGGAAGGGAAGGGAAGGCCCCAGTTCTGGGGTGTGGGATAAAGGAAGGCTGGTACCAGAGGGCTGAAAGGGGGAGGTGGACAATGACCCCAGCTCTGGGGGTGCAGAACAAAATCCTGCTTTGCCTTTTCTTTCCCTATTCCAGCTTTAACTCAACGAAAAATTCCCAGGGCACAAAGCAGTTCTGTCTGGATTTGACATTCCCGGTTTGGTTGCAGACAGCTGGGGGAGGAGGGGGTTCTGGGTGGACAGGACACATCAACAGCCACATCCCTGCTGCTGTGTCACTTCCACACCAGGACATGCTACCGTGGCAGGTCCTGATGGCCCAGGCAGGGGCTCAGCAACTGGAGAGAAGGGACAAAGGTCCTCCACCTGTAACATCTCCTTGGAAGGGCAGAGGCCCAGACTCTCCTGCATGGCTCAGCCTGAGCTGATGTTCCGTGCAGAAAGAAACTACCTTGTTTCTGTGCTAAATCTCCTGCCTTTTCTCCCTTCACCAAGTAAATTAGGGTTAAAAATCTGCATTGCATCAGCTAAGGAGGGGGAGAAGGATGGCTGAGCTGATGGCCAAGTGGGTTTGGGCTCTATCTAGGACCTGCCCTGCCCCAGCCCTTGGGTGTACATCCTTCAGAGTTTGTTTGGCTCCTGGTTTCCTACGGGTTTTCAGAGTTTCCTGCCCCCTCCCAACTACTTCAGCAGCTGCTGGAGGACATTTCTTTGTTCCAGGATGGAGCTGTTTCCAGGGGAAGGAAAAGTGATTTCTGAAAGCAAGTATCTCTAAAGTGCCTTAAGGGTGGGACACAAAATGACAATGGATTTCTGGACGTCAGTGATTCTGGGTGAGATTTTAACGTCCTCCTCCAGCCCCGTCCCCCTCCAGCCCCCCCCCCCCCCCCGGCCCCATTCCTCTGATGATTCCAAATTTTTACTACGACACTGAAAGTATCAGGCCGACTTTATGCGGGAATTTGCAGAAGGAAATTCGCTGGCGGCGAGTCCACATTTGCCAGCCCTGGGCTACTGCTGTGACTGAGATTCTCCCTCCCCACTCCATTAATTCCCCTCCCCGGGGCAACAGAATTGTCCATCACCTTCCACTAACACATCTCGGCAGTAAATGCTGATTCTCCCAGCTCTGGAAGAAAGCACTTCTCGCCGCCTAATTGTTTTTCCACTTGCGGCTGGATAAGCAGCAGATGCTGCAGCTGCGCGGCCCTCCCGGCGCTGAGCCGGCCCCAGGCAGAGCCCTCGGGGCTCCGCCGCCCCTGCCCGGCCCCTCCAGCTCCCGGGATCGTGGAAGGAATTCCCGGGCCCCGCGCTGCTCTCTGCGCTCGCTTCAGCGCTCCCGCGGTCTCTGTCCCTCTCTAGCGGCGGTGCGACAGCCCTGCCGCAGCAGCTGCCGGCAGGTTTGAACGGATTGGCTTTTAGAAATGCCAAAAAATTACATCAGCAAATTCCAGGACGATGGAATTTGTCAAACAGTTGTGGCAAATCATTTCAACACCACTTTCAATTCTGGTAAAATCAGTTCATCTCCACTGACGTGTCTTTAGTTGTCTTATGAGTGAACTGAGGAGACAGCTCACCAGTTCACAATGAATGAGTTCAGCTTTGTCTCAGTGGGAGGTTTTGACCCATTCCATCATCTGGAATGATTTCGTTTGGAGTTTCCATTTCCAAGTGATTTTTGAACCAGCAGCGTAGTTCAGTGGTACTAAAACGGCATTTTAGAGTGTCAGTAAGGAAATGAATTTTCCAGTGCTCTGTTTCCAGCAGGGCTTTTATCATCAGGCTGGTTTCCTTGCTTAGATTGGGAGGGTTGGAGCAGAGACCCCCGAGGTCCCTCCCAGCCTGGGTTACTCTGATTCCATGCTCTCTGGCTAGAGGACATTTCCCTGTAGATGAGGTGGCTGTATCCCCACCCTTACTCACGAACACAGCAGAGAATTATCACTGTGCTTGCAGACCTGTGTGGTAAAGGCCCAGCAACAGGAAACTCAACCCCAAAACACAATCCCAATACTACCAAAGGCAGAGGCTCTGCTCAGCAGACTGCATACCCTGAGCTGGGACATTGGTGCTGGTCACACAACAGGGCTTGCTCCCATATTGCCAGAGGGAGGGAGGGAGCAAGGGAGGAAGAGGAGCTCTCCCGGCACTGTAGGTTGGGTCAGAGCATTTCCCCATGTTAATTGTGACCTCCCAAGGAGTCTGGAAAGGTTTTCAGGGCCAGGAGCCAAAGCCATCCCTCAGGGCAGGTGCTGCAGCGGCAGACCTCTACCACCCCCACCTCCCTCAGGCCTCCGAGGAGCAGGAGCCACTCAGGGCTCTCACCTGCAGCACAGGACAGGGCCAGGGGACACACCCACATAAAAACACTGCTTGCACACCTTTTATGACAAGTTGACCAGCCTGGTTGACCCAGGAAAGGCAGTTGATGTAATCTTTTTGAATTTCAGTAAAGTTTTTGATACCGTCTCTCCCAGGATCCTTCTGGACAAACTGTCCATCCCAGAGACGGATAAACACATCATGGGATGGGTGAGCAACAGGCTCATGGGTCAGGCACGAAGGGTGACAGTGACTGCAGTGACATCAGGCTGGCACTAGTGACCAGTGCGGCTCTGCAGGGCTCCATCCTCAGCCGTGTGCTCTTCAACAGCTTCATAAATGTCTTGGATGCAGGACTGGAAGGGACACTGAGCATGTTCACCGACAATGCAAAACTGGAAGTAGCTGCTGACTCCCTCAAAGGCAGGGAGACACCACAGAGAGACCTCAGGAAATCAGAGGGCTAGATAATCACCAACCATATGCAGTTCAACAAGGGAAAATGCCAGACCCTGCAACTGGGATGGGGCAGCCCTGGATGCAGGGACAGACTGGCAATGAGAGGCTGGAGAGCAGAGCCGTGGGAAGGGCCCTGGGGGTCCTGGTCAGTGGCAGGTTGGATCTGAGTCACTGCTGTGTCCTGGCAGCCCAAAGGGCCACCCTGTCCTGGGGGACACCAGGCCCAGGGAGGGATTGTCCCACCCTGCTCTGCCCTGGGGCAGCCTCACCTCCAGTGCTGGGGGCACTTTGGGCACCCCAAGATCACAAGGACCCAAAGCTGTTGGAGAGTGCCCAAAGGAGAGCAACAGAGATGGTGAAGGGCTTGAAGGGAAGCCATTTGAGGAGCAGCTGAGGGCACTTGGTCTGTTTAGCCTGCAGGAGATTGCAGAGAGACCTCATTGCAGTTACACCTTCCTTGCGAGGGGAAGAGGGGCAGACACTGATCTCTCCTCTGTGGTTACAGAGACAGGACCTGAGGGAATGGACTGAAGTCATATTGGAGAGGTTGGGGCTGGGTATTAGAAAAAGGTTCTTCCTCCAGATGGTGGTCAGGCACTGCAACAGTGAATGGTCACAGCACAAACCTGACAGAGCTCCAGGAGCACTTGGACAATGCTCTGGGGCACATGATGTGACTCTTGGGGAGGGCTCCGTGCTGGGCAGGGAGTTGGGCTTGATGATCTTTGCGGGTCCCCTCCAACTCAGCATATTCTGTGATTCTGTGATTATATTTTCATCATTATTTATTCTTCTCTAGTTGGTGTCTCTGGAGCTGACAAGCTGTCACTGCTTGTAACAGCTCTTAATTAGGATAATTTTATCATTCCTACTGTACACAAGAAGGCAGCATTTGGCAAACACTAAAGGTTAAATTTGTACAAGTGCTGCTCTCATGCACTGAAAAATCCTAAGAAACCTCAGAGAGTAAAGCTGTTGTGTCCTTACAGCCACTGCAAAGGGAACAGGGCCCACAGACTGCTCCTGAAGGCCACAGACTTTTTTCTGATGAACAAATTGAGCTACTTTCTATTTCATCTGCTTTCCCTACTTTTACAGGGCAGCTCATTGTTTACTTACTGATAGCACTTGTAACACCAATCCTGGGAAGCAAAAGCCTGCAGCTGCCCTGAACTTATGCAGCAATAAACAGGGAATTCAAACACAGGATCAACCATGGTGTAGCTCAGGCCCAGGGAACTGAGCTCCTTTGTTCAAAGGAACAGACCCAGGGGGGCAGGCTACTCATCAATTCCTGTGCTACAAAAGATGTTTAGTGTTGGATTATCTGGGCAACAGGTCCCCAGCACATTTCTGTCCTGAATCCCCCAAGGGAAAAGTCACTTGGAAAACTTCAGCACAAAAAAACAGCCAAGGGATGGGCAAGAGTGAGTATGGAAGCATCAAGAATCTTGGTTTCTGGAGGGTGAAGGGGAACTCAGAGGAGCTGTGTCTGTCCCATCCCTGGCAGTGTTCCAGGCCAGGTTGGACAGAGCTTGGAGCAACCGAGGATAGTGGAGGGTATCCCTGCCTGTGACAGGGGTGGAACAAGATGAGCTTTAAGGTCCCTTCCAATCCAAACAACTCCATGATTCTGTGAACTCACTGTGCCCAACATGGAGGAAATGGCTCTGCCTCCTGCAGCGGCCCCTCTCTGCAAAGATTCCCATACTCCTCCACTCTGCTGACAGCTCCTGCACCTGCAGTCACAAACCACCAAGCCCAGCATTACCCCAGCTACAATTCCCCACCTTTGGTGCCTGAGCTGGGATGAGGCACTGAGTGCCCAGCACAGCTCCAGCTGCTCCCTACCCTGAACTAAATGGCTCCAGCACAAAGAAGGGATTTTGTTACAGATGGACACGACACATCTGACCCTGGCCAGGTGGGCTGAACACCCTGTTTAGTTACTCCAGGAAAACACTCTGGCACCGTTTCTCTCCCTGTTTATCTGCTCTCTTTATTTCTACCTTACTGCAGACCTGGCTGAAAGGAGTCCCCTCCCACAGCACAGAGGAGCTCAGGGGCACTAAACCCCCCAGACTCCTGCACAGCAGCTTCTTCTGACACAAACCCCACACTGCCTGGCAAGTGCAGACACCCCTCCGTGCTGTTCACTGTGGAAAGCACACACCAAGCACAGCAGCATCCTATGTGAGCAGAGCCCACCAGAGCCCCACACCCCCTGCTCTCCCAGTCAGAGGCCAAAGCAGTGCCAAGGCCAAGCAGGGAAAAGGAACTTACTGGCAAAGATGGGAGCCTGCAAGAGCCCTGCGAGGAAGACCACAGCTCGTGGGTCCTGCAGTGCTGCACCCTGGGAAGCACAGGAAAGTCTCCAGCACCTCTGACTCCTACACCCGCCCTCCCTGGCAGGCGAGAAGGTGAAGAGCTCCGAGCCAAAGAGGCTCACATATCCTGGCAAACGTCCCAGCTGTGATCTGAACAAACACCTCGGCAGCCTGGGAAATCTGCACGTCTCCCACACGATCAGGCTTGGATCAGGCTCTTCCCAAATTTCTAACTGTTTCTTGAGAGCCACTGGATTTGCTGGCAGCCTGGGGAAGCTCCCTTGAGGGGTCCTGGTTCTTATCACCACTTGCAAACTAATTTAAGTTTGTGGTGGCTGGGAGCCACTCTCAAGTACTCTCATCTGAAAGAACATGCATCCTTCATCCTCCTTCATCCCATTCAATGGTTTTTCTGGGGACAACCCACTTCAAGTGGAGTCAAAGCTGGCACTTGGACAATGTTGGGAACACAGCAGGACATGTCACAGCAGTGATGGCAGCATGTCCCCCACAGCCACACAGTTCTGCTGTTAACTCCAGGTAGGAAAGCACTATTTAAAGTGGAAAAGCTCCAGTGACCAGAGTGCTGGCAGCAGCAGAGGCAGCTCTGCTGCCCATGTGCTGCCAGGGCCTCTCAGACAGGGCTGGTGGCAGCAGCATTCCTGAACACAGGATGGACTCAGCTCCTCATCACGAACTCAGGGTCTCTGCACCAATTCCTCTGGGGCACAGGGCAGGGAACAGATCCACAGGGCAAGGAACAGGTCCCAGGGAAAACGTTTTGCCAGATTCAGGAGTGAGAGCACACAAGAGAACAGTGATGGCAGCATGGACACTCCCCTGGCATTCAAAATGAGGTTCAGGGGGTTGGGTTGGGGTTTATTCCTACAATTACTTACAAGTGCAACAGTCACAGACTCTTAGAAAAGCTGCACAGCCCCTGGACCAAGCCAAACTCCCCTGGAGCTCATCCCCAGCTCCTGGAGCACAGCTGGGTTTCTCTGGAATGAATGCCTTGAGAAAACAATTAGCAAAACCAAAATGCTAGAGAAGGCATCCTATCAAAACTACACTACTTCCCACCAGGCTACAGGAACTCCAGCCCAGAGCAGGAATCAGCACAACTGTTCAACAGCAAGAACAACAACAACACTTTAATTGTGTTAGAGACAAACATATTAACAAAATCCACATTTCCATTAAAAAAGTTCCTTGTGCCTGGGCACCTGAGCCAAGCCACTCTCTTTTCACAGCTCCATGATGCTGCAGAGTATCCAGAGAGGCTGGGACTGCTACTGGGAGTAACTGCTGTGTAACCTGGCCAGAGCAGAGAGCTGCACGGCAGCCACGTGGGAAGGGACATACAAAACAGTTATGAAAAAATATGCATTTTAAATAAAGAACTTACAACAACTTCAACTTTATACAAAATGGTTGCCATGTCTCAATTTCAGTGTCTCAATTCTAGGAATTATTTTTGAACTCTCAGCATCCTGTTTTCCATATCACACCACCTCTGCAGTCTCTCCAGAGACTCTGTCTCTGTCCAGCTCAGTCCAAAGTACCTGAAAATGAAAAAACACATTATAGTCTCAAGAATCAGAAGTGCAGTTTTGTGGACAAATAAATCTTGTTTACAAACTGGCAACAGAAAATGCAGTAACTTTAATCAAATCACACATGAATAAAACCAAATCTAGCAAAAAAAACCCCAAACTACTGCACATGCCTCAGGGTCCAGCTGAGCCATTTCAGTGCTTAGAGGGGCCCTGCAAGCCACACTAGGAATTACTGAGGATGTGGAAACAGAGAGCTTTGCAAATGATTCAGTTCTTTCTCTCCTAAGTAGGTTATTATGCAAAATACTGAAATCAAGTAGAAACCCACCTTCCAAAAAGGCAAATTCATCAATAGCTTCAATGGCATTATCTGAAAAGCAAATGGAGAACAATTAAAATAGATAAACCAGCTCCATATTTGCATCTGTTTCAAACTACAGCATTTGAAACTACATCAGAGCACAATGACCAATTTCAAAGAGATTCACTTGTTTTGGAGATGGTGTGTGAAATTATTAGTGTACTCTTTGGTAGAAGTTTTTCTCTCCCATCTTCAGGGAAAGAAAAAATAAATCCGTAATTACTTCAGCACCTCCAGACAGGTGGAAAAATCCCCCCTCAGAGCAACCCTTTGCTAAGAACAGCACAGAACATGCTCCCATACCCAGGTCTTTTCTTTGCAGGGTTTTCCTTTTTCCTTGCTGGGCATACACATAAGCATCTTTGGCTATGGTTTCAACAAACAGCTCCTACAAGGCAAAACAGGACAGGTTCACACAGGAGATGAGAGAAAGAATATCCTGAGGAAAAAGAAAGGTCCTACAAGGCTTCAGGATTAGATCAGAATCTTCATCCTAACATTAGCCGTTGCTGGTAAACAGGTCTGAAAATACCAAAGGAAATGGCTGGACAGTGATGCACAGGACAAGCAGTGAGGGTGAAAGCTGGGAACGTAAGTTCCTCAAAACCCACATTCTCTGGGAGACCCCCTCCACACCAGAGGCTCCCAGAGCACCTTCTGAAGGGGGGAAGGTGTCCTGTGCTCAGGAGATGAATCATGAAATCCTTCAGGTGGAGAAATACCTCTAGGATCATTGTGTCCAACCATCAGCAAAGCACCACCTCCACGTTCACCACCATCCCACGTCCCGAAGCGCTACATTTTTTCAACAGTTCCAGGGATGGTGACTGCACCGGGGAGCCTGTGCCAGAGCTTGACAACTCTCTCCATGAAGGAATTTTCTCAATATCCTAAACCTCCCCTGGCGCAGCCTGAATGCATGTCCTCTTGTTCTGTGCCTTCCAGCTCGGGGGAATGAGCGACTCCCGCCCGGCCCCCGCGGCTGCCCCTCCTCTCGGGGAGCTGCGCAGAGCCCGAGCGGCCCCCTGAGCCTGCCCAGCTCCCTCTGCAGCCCCTGCAGCTCCGGACCCTTCCCCAGCTCGGGCCGGCCGCAACCGCCCCGTGGGTTCGTGAGAGAAGGAAAAACCTCCCGGGCGAGACCGAGCAGCATCCCCGCAGCGTCCCGGGCCCAGGAGCCCCGGGGGCCGCCTCTCACCGTGGCCCGCGCCAGCACGAACACGGCCTCCTGGCTGGCCAGGGTGACGTCCGGGTCCGCCTTCACCAGCGCCTTCACCCGCGCCAGCGGCAGCCGGGCCAGGCGGGCCGGACCCGGGCCCTGCGGCCCCACGGCCGCCGCCTCCTCCCCGGGCGCCGCCGGCTCCGCGGGCCCCGGGCCCGGCACGGCCGCCGCCGCTGCCATCCGCCCCAGCGCTGCGCCTGCGCGGGGCCGCGGGGCCGAGCGCGGCCTCGCTGCGTCCCCGGCCGGGCCCCGCCAGGCGGGCAGCCCCGAGCACGGCCCCTCCTCCCCTTCCGGCCGCCAAACGCAGCCGCCGTCGTCCCCTCCATCCCATCCCCCCCAAACACGCCCTCATCCTCCCCTTCACCGTGTCCCATGACACAGCCCCCATAGCCCCATCCCGCTCCTCCCCACAGATGGCCCTCAGTGCCGCCCTGCCACCCCCCGTGCCGCAGCACGGCTCTCGGGCCTCCCTCTCCGCACACACGGGGACGTGCCCTCCCCGTTGCAGCGGCAGGAGCAGCGGGGCAGCTGGGAGGTGGCCGTCACTGCTGTCTGCCTGTCCTGTGCCCCAGAGTCAGCTCCCCGCGGGTCCCCTGTGGGACCCCCCAGCACCCCCTCTCGCTCCCATCTCCAGCTGGGGGGATCAAGCCCTTCAATGCCCCCCAGGGCACCCACCACCCTCCACAGGACCCCCAGGACCACCTCCCTTGGCCAACCGGTGCCTGCCCCAGCCTTCTGCATGTCCTCAAACTCTGTCTTATCCTTAAATCATCTGCAGGCAGGAACCATCTCAGGCACTGCTGGTGGGACACTGTCCCAAAGGGCTGCAGGGATGCACAGATCCTGGAGCAGGGACACCAGCACCAACCAGCAGACCAGAGCACCCCTGCCAGGGCGCCAGACCATTTCTGCCTCAGAGGGAGTAAACAGCAACACCAGGACAGTTAGACACTGTGACGGCCAAACACAGCACCCTGTGGTGCACACCTTCCCAGAGGAATGAAGCTTTTCAGTGGAGCTCATGAGCTGCGGGGGTGTCTTGTCCTTGGGCAGGTCCCGACAGGTCCCTTGGATGGAAGCCCACGGCCGACCTTCCGCCCAAGCCCGGATAGTATCAACGCCTCACCAGTAAATGACGAGCAGGGGGGCTTCTTTGCTTGCCTAGTCCGGAGGAGTTTATTTCAGGAAAGGAATAGAAGGGAGCAGGGGCACAACTCTCCCGAAGGGCAGCAGAGGCAAAAAAGCGTCGACCTTGGGGGGGGTCCGGGTATATATTCAAGGGGGGTAAAGGCGGAATTTGAGGAGGAGTTAAGGCAGGTTGACAGGGCACGGACCAACGGGAAGGAGGGTAGGGAGTGGTTCAGGGCAGGGGACTAATGGGGAACAGAGGACAACAGAACCTTCTAGAACGAAGGAGTGGGGAGCGGGTGAGTGGCACACTGATTGACAGGTGGGGACTGTCTTATACACACACCTCCTCCCAAGGCATCCCCGATGCCTCTCTCAGCCCACCTCCCACACTCATGTACCGCATGAAGAGCCTAATTCCAGGAAGCCACAGGCCCTCACCCAGCTTTTCTGTGCTCCTGCAGAGCTCAGCTGTGCACCCTCTGCACCTCCCCACCCTGCAAGTCCTGTGCAGCTTTGAGACCTGACCTGCAGAGGAATCCTGGGCCAGCATTGGACAAGGACATTGCCCACCCTCCGGTCCCATCCACTCACATCCCGCAGTCAGTTCCCAAAACTGGGGCTCTACTTTATGGCCAGCAGGACGTGGTGGGCTGCAAGTGTCAAACAGCAGCAGAGCCAAACTAGCAGTGTACCAAGAGCTGCTCCTCCTCCTCTTTCTCCTCCTCCTTGTGCGGTCTCACCAGGTCTCATCAGGCAAAAGCAACTTCCTGGCATTGCACACAGCTCCTCACCAGCTGTTAGGAAAGAACTGCTGGTTCCAAGGGAGGGTGCCTCAGAGAGGCTTGTCCAGAATGCTTTGGGTGGTCTTCAGCAAGGAGGTGAGCACACAGGAAAGCATCCACTGATGGAAGATGGTGAGTAAAAACCAGACCTGGGCTATAGTGGACATGGGGAGGGGACACTGGGAGCCATACGTCCTGGTTGGAAGGGTTTGGGGATGTCCTTGTGAGGGGTTGGATCTGGCCAACAACCCCACTCCTCCTGAAAGGCAAAGTTCTTCTGTACATCTGAGCTGGATGGAGTTTCAAAGGTCTCTGACCAGTTTCTGGGCTTGGAGGTAGGGCTGCTGGGTGAACTTAGGCTGAATATAAACATCTGTGAAAGGAGGAGGCCACACTCCCACTGAGTCCAGGAGAGCCCCCACCAGCACAAAATGGATTGGAAACCCTGGAAGTCATCACAGTGATGGCAGTGCTGTACATCCAAGGGCTCTGAGCAAGGCCCAGCTCATGGAACAGGCCCAAAAACGATCATTACAAACCACCGGATCATTCAGGTGTCAAAAATCCCAACGGCATGTTTGGGAATCTGGAAAACATTGCTTTTTCCACTAATTTGAGTGAAAGCCCCAGTGCTGGTATACAGGAAATGGCACATTCGTGCTGCTTCAGCACTACTATACCAAGTACTGCGTTTGAGGGTTTACCAGGAAAACTGGGGTGGAACTTGCACTTTTGTAAGTCTGTATATATACATTTGATCAGTTATGTCTAAAAATATTGCATCAGTTTCTCTCCATATCAGCCTTTCCCTTTTGTGAGAATGAAAATTATGCAATCACAAACCCAAACTGAAATCCCAGAAGGATAAAAACTCCAAAATCAAAGCGTACAGCTCCAGCAAAGCAGCTGGCTCTGCTGCAAAGGGACACTGTGGTCTGGGGACAGGGGCATGGGAGAAAGATGGGGAGGGTAAGGTGATCCCTCCCCTCTCACAAGGTCCATCGGAGAAGATTTGGAAAAATGTAGCACCATCCCGTGTCTTTGTTTCCTACCTCCAACCTGGCGGTCTTCTTGCAAGAGCCATTCACAGCCTCCTCCTGACTGCATTTCTCTGGAGGCTCTAGAGAAAGGTGAATTTTGGTCACTGAGGAAGCTAAAGGCAGCTCTGTGCTGGAGCAGATGTGTCCTGGTTCGTGTGTGCACAGTATGAACCACACAGGAAAGACACATGTCAGAAAAGTAGGACAGTCTGCTGCCTCTTGGCCTTGTTTTTTCTGCACGCAGGCTTTGGTGGGATGAGTCACAGCAGTGCCATCCCCGCTTTTCCTCCAGGGAGGGATGCAATGGCCCTGTGCAGTCTCCCCCACCAACTCATCATGGAAAATGGGACCAGGGCAGGGCAGGCTGCTCCCATCTGATCCCTGGGAATCTCTGGATCTCAGATTCTGCCCTCAGGAACTTTGCTACTACCACCCAGTCCCGTGGTATTGTTGTCATCGGGAGGGGAAGGGTTAACAGCACCTTCTCGGTGGAGCCAGAGTGTCCGATTACAAGGGGGTTGTGCTCGGGGTCTAAGCCAAGGTTTGAGGGGTGTTTCCCATCTCGTGACTCACTAGAGGACCACCAGACACACTCCTGTGAGTGTGCAGCAAACCTTTTTGTGTTCAGCCTTGGCTGCGAATCCATCGGCTCCATCCAGGTCCTGGTTCTTCAGCCAGCATCAGAGGTCACCAATTATAGCATTGGAGAGTGCCCCTGAGGTGAGGAATGATTGGCACCTGACTCCATTGATTAAGAATGCAGAACAATTGCTTTATTAAAACTATATTATGTTATATTATACTATACTATAATAAAGAGATAATTTACTATGAAGAATACTAAAGAAAAACCCATGACTGACTGTAGAAAGTCAGGACACAGCTTTGAGTGATTGGCCAAGGAAACAAAACAATCCTCAGCAGAATCCAATTGACAAATCCCTTCAGGTAAACAATCTTCCTAACACATTCCACATGTGTAAAAACAACAGTAGCAGCCAGCAGAGATAAGAATTGTTTTTTCTTCTTCTCTCTGTGCTTCTTCAGGAAAAAAACCCTGAGAGAGAGAATTATCTCTCTCTCTGTGTGTGTTCAGAGAATGTGAATGCCACACAGTCCCTCTGATTTGATGGTCCTTGGTAGTGGACAGAGGGTAGATCAGACCAAAAGACTCCATGAAAGGTCTCCTGGATGCCCTCGTGGTGGGGTAACCTAGTCCTAGTTTGGTGCAGCCCCACGTTGTTTACTCAGATATATTCAGGACCTTTTTGAGCAAAGACCTTGTTTTGTGGAGAAGACTTGGTGTGAGAGCATGTTGAAGGAATACCACATTCGCCAGGGGGAATTTTGACTCATTTTCCTCCATGGTGTTTCAACTGGAACTGTTTTTCTTAATGGTTGCAGATGCCTCTGGAGGGGAGAGATGCTGTGGTGAGGCACCTTCGGGCAAAGTTCCAACAGAACAGGAAAGAACCTCCCAAAGTGGGTGGCTGGCCAGAGAGTCCCCCTGCAGCCTCTCATGGACCAGAGCCAGGACAGACTTCTGCCATGGCCTCCAAGGGTGATCCTCCTCAGGAGGCCCCCTGGAGCAGGAGGGACTGCAGCAGGGCCTCTCCACCTCACAGTACAGGTCAGAGTTTGGGACAGCATTCACCTCATTCTGCCTGCGAGAGCCCGGCACGAATGGTGTGTCGCAAGAAGGGGACAGCTCCGGTTGCCAGCTTCCACCCGGTGCCTGCAAGGCCAGGAGGAGAAGCGTTGAACAAGAAGGTGGAAGCCAGCGCTGATCTTCCCCACAGGAAGCCAGCCCAGCAGACACGGCCACCTGCCAAAGACAAGGGGGTTCCAGTTGTTGTTGCCAAAGGTGCAGCTGCTGCAGCCTCCCTGCTTGCTGTGGGAAGCCCCCAAGGGATGGAGCACCCACCTCTGCTCCGGAGGAAGCCTTTGCCACACGTCAGGGCACTGGGAGTGAAGCCAGGCAAGCCCCCGCGCCCTCCTGATGTGGATTTGGCAAAGTTCAGAGCAGCTGCACATCCTGGGATGTCCGTCTGTCCTGCCACAGAACCACCAAGGAGTGCTCAGCTGGGTATGGCCAGGCATAGGAAAGTCCCTCAGGAAAGGGCACTGCTCATTCAGGAAGGAAAATCTCCCAGTTAGAGCCTGCAGCTCTTGGGAGATGGAAATACTGGGAAGGCTTATGGAGGGTGGAGGTTTTTATTACCAAAGAGGCTTTTACAGGCAATAGCATGAGGATGAGAATGAGAGAGAAGGGGGGCAGGTGAAGAAACAAAGTGCCCTGTCCCTGGCTGGGCACAAGTTTCTGTCTCTGGAGTCTTTGTAGGAAGTAAGGTTGGAGTAAGTAGCATGAGAGATATTGCCAAATTCGAGTGAGCCCAAGATGGCTGGGGACTGGAGCACATGGAGAAAGAAAGGCTGAGACCCAGGCTTGTTCAGCTGGGAGGAGTGGGAAGAAGGGGAGATCTCACTGCCCACAGCTACCTAACAGGGAGAAAATGGGGCCAGACTCTTCCCAGAGGTGCCCAAGGGCCGGCCTGGGGGTGATGGGCATGAGCAGTCGGGGAGGTGTCAGTCAGACACTGCCCCACCACGCTCCATAGTGGCCATCCAGAGCCAGGCTGCTGTGGTGGTTTCTCACAGTTGCTGTTCTGCTAATCCGCACTGCAGGTGATGAAAGCTGTTTCAAATACCATTTCTTGTTCAGTTTCTCCAACCATGAGAGTAGACTTCCCTTCCTTTCCTTAAGAGAACTGAAAAATCAAGCTGGTCTGTGTTATAATTAAAAGGTGTTATCAGAGCTGGCCATGCTGTTGTGCTGGGAGATTGTCACATGACTGGCTACCAGTATTTATTTGTCTCGTGGGCCCTGAGGCAAGCTGCAACATCTCGAATCACACCTTGCCTTGATTTGATAATTTTTGTTAATTTTTAGGGCAATCTTATGATTTTTAGGGCCAAGTATCTGATTGTGTATTACTTGGTACCATAAACCAGCAGAGATTTGATGTTGTACTCAGGTCTTTGTGCCCATTTTTGGTTGGTCTGGTTCACCAGGCTGGAGACAGGGCTTGTGATACAAGTAGGGGCTTGTTGGTCATGCTGGCAATCCTAAAAGGGGCAGCAGTGTGTTCTGACTGATGATGCTCTTGAGCACGTGGAGGTATCCAGGACTTCCCCTGACTCTGGTACATATCTGAAATTTAGGAGTTTTCCACATTCATACCTGTTTTGGCCTCTTTCCCTCTTGTTCCATCATTTCTCCAGGAAGAAAGTAACATTAGAAATACACAAACAGGAAAATACATATTCAGGGTCCTCAGTGAGGAACCTGATGAGCTGTGCACCGGTGTGCTGGAAGAAAATCCCTGGATGGGCTATGGAGTAAAACCTCCTTGCTCTATCAAGACATGTAGTCAGTTTTATCTCCCCACCTCCTCCTGCACTAAATCCAGCCCAGAGTGGCTCTGAACTCAGGGTGGCTGATAGAGCTGAGGACAAAACATGAAATAATCCCTCCCTGCTCCCTCCTGTTCTGTTGTTTGTCACAGGTCACCTGCAACCAGGCTGTGCTGCATCAGTGCCTGCACGGTTCCCACTGCAGGATGCTCCGAGTGGCACGGGGTAAGGACTGAGGCAGCACTGCTGTTCCAGGCTGTGCCAACCCACTGGGAAGGGACAGCAAGAGGATGTTTGGGTTTTCCTGCCTGCTGCTGGAGCCCAGGGTGTGGAAGCAGCTCCCACAGTGTGAAGTATGGCCATCCTTTGGGGCCGTGTTACCTCACTGTGGCCATTGCACCCTGGTGCCCGTCCACATCCAGCTGTGTGAGGAGCTGCTGGCACAGGGCACGGAGTTTCTGTCCAGCTCTAGCCCAGAGCCAGGCCAGTCAGTGGCCAGCCCACCCTCCTCCTGGCAGCCCCGATTCTGCCCTCAGCCCCCATCACCTCCTAAGTGTGCTCTGCCTCGCCACAGGGATGAAGATGAGATATATGATGATGTTGAGCCTGTTGAGCTGGCCAGGAGAAGCCCAGGCCTTCTGCTGCCTTCTGTGTCCCAGCTGCCAGTGCGTCCCTGTCCCAGAGGAGGTGAGTACAGGGGGGCTTGGATGCTGTTTGGGGTGAGACCTGCAGCTCCGAGAGCTGCCGTGCCCCAGTGAGCCCCCAGTGGGCAGCGGCAGGGCCTGTGCTAAGCCTGCTGCTCCCCCACATAGGAGGGCAGTGGGTTCCTCTTGTAAATGGGCACAGGAAGCCCTGATGCCCCCACACTTGGAGGCAAACTCAGGATTTGGTCGCAGGAGGAGAGAGCTCTTGCTGCTTTTTGTGTCCTGTTTCAGCAGGTGTTTACACCTCACAGCAGCCTCATGGCAGCACCTCTCCTGGGGTTTGGTTTTACAGGTGGAACTGCTGGCCGAGCCTCTAACAGGGTTACCTTGCTGGCAGCTACACAGAGGTAATGGGGCTTTTTTACTCTTTCTAAGGGTCCCAAAATGGCCAGGGCTCCTTGCTGCTCTGACAAAGTTGCTGCTTTAATGGTCTCTGCTGGGCTCACAATAAGAAGGTCTGTGGTGAAGAGCACAAGCTGCAGGCTGTACACCTTGGCCCGAGAGCCTCCACAGCCCCAGGGCTGGTGCAAGGAAATGCAATGGGGAGCAGCCAGCAGGGAGAAGGGGATGGGAGGGAGCAGAACATGGGGTGGGGTCATCTGAACCTTCCCATGGCTTTCAATGGCTGCAGAGAATCCCAGGTCTCCCAGAAGATGAAGACCATGACACTCAAGGCATGCAAGAAGGAAGAGAAGATGGACAGGGAGTTTCAGAAGAAATTCAAGGTGAGCAGCAGCAAGTGATCACTTTTCCCTTTGAGCTTCTTCTCCCCTTCTGGGAAGAATGCAGTGCAATGGCAGAAAGGAACTGTGCTACTCAGGGACCAGTGATACCCAGATCACACCCTGCCTTGTTCCCCCAGGTCGCACCTGCCCCATTTCCCCAGATCAGACCAGTCCCACAGACCATTTGGCCAGAGAGGAACCGGTTCTTTTTCAAGGAGAGAGAGCGGTCAGACCTGCCTGACTCAGCTCCCCATGGGCACTGCTGTTTGTGTTTCAGTTCAAAGGCAGCATCAGTGTCCTGACTCAGATGATGGTCGACCCTGCAGCGACAGAGAAGAGGGGCAGAGTGAAGAACCTGCCACTGAGACCGGGAGAAATCCTTGATGTCATTCAGTTTACAAATCAGGAGCAAATCCTCTGCCGGAACAGCCAGAGGAGGTGTAAGTCTGGAGGGGGATGGGGCTCGCCCGCAGCAGGGAGCACAGCACAGTTTTGGGAAGAAGCTTCTTCGTGCAAACATCCCCTGACAGACCTCCTCCACCTTTTAGACAGATCTGATAGGTACCCTGCTACCCTGAGAAGGTTCCCACTTTTCTCTGCACAAATGTTCTGCTCTTCTTTCCACTCAGCAGCAGCATTTCTGCTGTGAGCTGGGCTTGTCCTGTCCCTCTGCTGAAAGCTTTTGCAGTCCTCGAAGCCTCCAGGTGGAATGGGCTGCAGATCCCTCAGGCAGAGGGGAAGGGATCAGGCTCTTCCCTGCCAGCTGCCATTCAGCCTGGCAGGCTCCTTCCTGACACTGCCCAGAGCAGGTTCCTCCTAAGGGTCCAGCTGGGCTGCCCAGAGCTGGATTCCTCCTTGTCCCAGCTCTTTCTAGGAATGTGAGGTGTTGCTAAACCCTGGGCAGGGGCAGGTGCTGGGGTGATTCCTGCTCATGCCCTGGTTCCCAGCACAGCCTGACATGTTTTTCTTCACTCTGTTGCAGATGGCTATGTGCCCCGGGCCGTGATGCTGCCTCTGTGAGTACCCTTTCCCAGCCCCTTCATCTCCACTCCATGAGCTACAACAACTGCTCCATGAGTGGCCAGTACCACAGTCCTGGCTGACAGCTCAATACCCAGCTCAGGCTGTGACCATAAGCCTAACACCAGCAGGTTCCCCTGGGGTGGAATCTGCCATTTCTGGTGTCAGGAGAGATTCTGTCACTGGGACGCTGGAAGCACTCCCCAGGCTGTGGTCCCTTGTGTGGGACCTGCCCAGACACTTGCTCAGAGGCTGCTGCTGGGACAGGATGAGGGTGCAGCAGCCCCTCTGCAGACCTGGGTCTGCAGCTCCTGGCAGCCTGGGATGAGGCCACCATCCTGAGAGGGACCAGAGTCATCTTAACCTCACTCCAGATGGTCCCAGCCATGCAGAGAGCACTGCACTGGGAAGGGGAAACAGGGCTGCAGGTGGACACCAGAGTCCACAGACAGGTCAGGAGGAGCTGAGACAGACACGGCAGCAGGAGCTGGCCCTTGCCTCGGGGTTAGGAGGTGGTGGAACACTGGACACCACAGTGCCCACAGCACCCCGTCTTTGTCCTTGCAGGGACACTGACATCTATGATGACGTTGAGATTTATGGTAGGTGCACAGAACTGCTGCCATACCCCTTCACTGGCCATGGTTACCACCACACCAAGCACCAGGATTCCCCTCCTCCTGACCCTTTGCTATTTTGCTGCCTTCTCTCTCTCTCTTCCCTCTGTGTAATTCCTCTTCCTCTACCTGAGGTATCTGTTACTTATTCACAGTTCCCTAAAAGTCTTCATGTTCCTCTGTTCCCTATTATTTGGACTTCTCTGCACCCTCTTCTCAGCTTGCTCCCTCCACTTGCTCCCAGCCCCAGGGCCCCTTCCATGTCCTTTGAGGTGTCCCTGATCCCCCAGACAGCTCAGACTTCCCTTTCCCAAGCAGTTGTTCTCTCCTGACATGCCAACACCACCCCCTGGCTGGCAGTTGGCTCTGAAGATGGAACTGAATAGAGACAACTGTATTTCAGCTCTGCTCACAAGCACACACTTTACCTAATTCTGGCAGGCTGAGCCAAGCATGCAGAGGCCGAAGGCACAAGACAGCACCACAGAGACCTCCCCAAGGGCTGAAACACGAGCAGCACCAGACACCAGGCTCCTTTTGTGAGGGAGCTCTGCTTCCTCTGAGACAAACTGCAAAACCACCTTGTCCTTGCCAGAACAGAACAGCAGCGTGGCTGCTCAGCACGTGGGGCTGCACAGATCCTGTCCCATGGGGCAGGGGGCCCCAGATCCTCAAGTCACACTATCACTGTAGCTCTGTTTTGTCTGTGTAAAATATGCTTCAAGAGGGTTTTATGGCCTTTTTTTTTTTTTTTTCGGGGGGGGGGGGTGGGGTGGGGAGAGAGGGGTAAAATCAGGCCCATAAAGCTTTTAATATTTTCCCATTCCTAGAACATCTTCAGCCTGGGACTCACCTGCCCTTTTGTTCTGCACCACACTCTGGCCCCAGTGGCACTTGTGGCCTGAACCAGAGGCAAGCTGAACAGAGAAATACTCTAAAATATCATGAATTATGGAGCAGGTGCTCCCGCAGCCTCTCATGGCCTTGGGGCAGCTTCCCTGGAGAGCTGGCAGGAGGTTGGATCCGTTGGGGCAGATATTTGTGTGGGAATGTTCAGCATCACCTGTTGGTGCCTTGGGCTGTGTCTGCAGATGCCATGGGAAGTTCTCTCATTCACTGAGAAAGTTTCTCTTTGCAGACCCTGCCCTCGTGAAGCCCTCACAGGTGGGGGCAGGATTGGGATGCACTCGCAGCCAGTGGGGAACACAAATCTAGTGCAGGATCCAGATCTGGTGGCAGTGTCCACCTTTTGGTGGATCCTTTAGGATCAGGAACAGTGAGAAGTTCTGGGGCTGAGTCCCTGCTCTCAGTCTGCACACTGGCCCCATCCCAGGGGCTGGAGGGTTAAACTGGGAGGGTTCAGCACCTCACGGCGGGATGCCAAGCCCAGATTAACCAGTTGAAGACGTCACTTTCCATTATGGGAAAGGCGCCCAAATATCCCTGAAGCTTTTGGTTCTGGGGATTAACCACCAGCACACTCGGCTCCTGGCACAGAGCAGGGGTCCGCTGGCGTCGCGGGGCCCGTGGCCATGAGCGGGGCTGGGAGCTGCTCCCAGGGGCATCATCTGGGCGGCTGAGGACGACCATGTGGGAGTGGGTCAGAAGAGCTGTGCTGCACTCGCTGTCCACAGCCCTCCTGCGCCTCTGGAAGTGGGTACGGGCTTTCTGGTACAAAAATGGCCTCTTGACTCTCTCAATGCTATCGGTTGTCACCGGATGCCTCCTGGGCTTCCTGCTGCGGGCGCTGGAGCTGACAGACCTGGTAAGCCTGGCTGGCATGGTGATGGGAGTACGGGGGATGGAGGGGGGCAGGGGGCAAGCCCTGGTGTCAGTAAGGGTCCCAGATGGGCACAGCCCCAAAAGCAAGGGCAACTGCCCAAGAAAACCACCTCAAGACAGGTTTCTGCCCATGGCTTTTTTCTCTTTTTTTTTTTTTTTTTTCCAAGAAGGTGCCAACGAATGCCCAAGCTATAGGACAAATCCTGCCTCCCTCCAGTGAGAGTGGGGAGCTCTGGGTTGGACCCCATGGGGCTGCAGGAGCTCGAGGTGGGATGAGGATGGGAAAGGAGGGAATATTTACTCAGGGGCTAGATGCTCAGTAAACAGGCTCCCCCCAACACCACAAGCAGCACTGGGGTCTTGTCACAATCCGCCCTCACGGACAGGATTGTGATGGTTCGTTATCTGATCTCAGAGTACAAAACACCAACACGGCAAGGGGGTTTGCAGTAACAATCAAAATCAGTGTACTTTAGTGAATAATCACAGCAAAATGCATTGGAGGGGATTGGGGAAAAGAGAGAGAGAAAGAGAGAGAAAGAAAGAAAGAAAGAGAAACCCTAAAAGAAAGAAAAGGAAAAGAAAGACAGAGTAGGTATATCTACCAACGTAGAGGCGATGTAATTTTTCAAGGTCCAGTCCAGTCGAAATCCAGTCGAGGAGTCGCCTTCACGTTGGGGAGATCTCGAGGGTTAGCTGAGTTGAGGGTTTTTATTAGAATTTTCTATTGGAAGTTGGGAAGGAGGGGGGAAAAGATACAATAGTCTTATGATCTCATCTGGTCAGCAGTGGGGGAGAGCCATTGTTTTCTTGGTTCAGTAGTCACTACCTGCAGGCAAACATCTCCGTTTGATCAGCTGTTCTCCCCCACACACACTGCCCCCCTCCCCTCCCAGCTGAGAGGTTTCAGTCCTTGGGGAGAAAAGGAGTCTTTTCCATAGAGGGGTCTCATGTCTCAGTCTTGGAGGGAGTGGCTTCTCCCATCTCAGTCCATCTGCCACGGTGGTTGTACAGTAGATGAAGGGTCTTCTGTGGAGACCACCAAAAGGTCATTCCAGAAAAGAGTCCAGCCAGGCTTGGGGGTGGAAAACTCCAGGCCATTGTCACAGCGCGATGCAGGCGAAGGAAGGTCAAGGTGCCCCTTCTCCTTTCACTGGGAGCAGTGTAGCATGAGGTGGACAAACGCACCTGGGAACAATAACTCAAGTTCCAGTCCCGGGGCCTTGGCAAGCCCCACCAAACCAGGATGTAAGATCCTCTTTTGATGGTCTCAGTTTTTTTTCACGACGATTGTGAGGCAGATGAGAAAGCAATTTTGGGCAGAGTCTTACAGGTCTGAGGGATGGAGTCCAGGGAATGGGGTTTGAGGGATGGGATCAAAGGGATGGGGTCCTCCCACTACTCTCCTCAGCTGTGTGCAATCACAGCACATTTCCATACTCTGGAGAGGACCCAGCAAATAAATAGAGGGCTGGTGGGGAGCCTGGAGGGCTTTGAGGAGTTGTCTTTCTTTGAGGAGCCTTGGAGACAAATGCATTGGAGAAAACGCATGAGAAAGGCACAATTGGCTTAGTCCCTTCCAGGAGCGTCGCAAAACAGCACCAAGCTGAGATCTCTGACTTGGGGCAGCTGGGCCACGGCTCAGCCCTGATCCTCAGCCAGGCTGCTGAGCTCAGGAGGAGGAATGCCGCTCCGGGAGAGCTTGGCTGATGCTGGAACATCCCTGTGTTGCCACTAGGATTTAGCAAAGTCTTGTCATTTCAATTAGGCCCTTCAGCATCAGCGCAGCAGGGATGATCTCGTTACTTAATTGAAGCTGGGTGTAATCTCCCTGCTTCCCAGTGCACACACCCGTGAGAGCCCAGCTGTAGTTATGATATTTTATGAAAATTCCTTTGCTAGGATTTTCTTCTCTTGAGAAGCTGAAGGGCGTCAGCTTCAAGTGTAAACAATTTGTTATCTGCTGCTGTGGGATGCAGCAGGTGCTTCCTCCATTGCTCAGTGTGGGATGTTTCTGCTTGGTGGCCAATCGAGGAGGCAGCAGCTCTCGGACTCTCTAGGAGTCACAGAACTTTGTTATTCATTCCTTTCTATTCCTGTCTTGCCTTCTGATGAATCTTTCTCTCTGTTCTTTATATATAGTTATATTGTGGTCTTTTTTAATGTAATATATATCATAATATAATAAACCAGCCTTCTGAAATGCAGTCAAGATCTCCCCTTCACCAAGTCCTGACTGCCCTGAAAACCACCGCATCACCCAGCAGCCACCCATGCTGGGCATGAGGCTGGCAGAGTCTTGGGGCTCCAGCCCCTCCTCTTGCCATGCAACGAGTTTATCCATCCTCTGCTCCAGCCCCTCCTGCCCTGTTGCCACAGCTCTGCTGTGGGCCTGGCAGCCACTAGAGACCATCCCCAGTAAAGACTTTTGTCGCAATCCCTGGAGGAGCGTTGGAGAGGTGCCAGTCCCTGCTTTCCTCTCTGCAGTGGGAAAGTGTCACAAAGCTGAGAGACCCCCTGGCAAAGAGATGCTGTTCAGATCTGGCATTACCCCTTGCACTCAGCTGGGCCCATCACACCTCTGCTCTGCCTGAGCTCCCTCGGGACATCAGCCCTGTCCAGGTCACACACTGGGACAGTGCAGGGACAGCACAGGGGAGCAACTGAACAGCTGCCTTGGCACCCCTCAAAGCCCCAGCATGAGGTGGTGGTTACTTTGTAGGAACCAAAAGTACCTTCTTGTCTTGGGGCCAACTCAGATCCCTCCCTGACACCTCGACAGTGGCACAGCGGAATAGGGGGATCAGGGATGGAAGGATGATGGATGGAGGGATGATGGATGGAGGGATGGGTAGGGAATGGATGAATGTAGGGATGGATGGTGGGTAGAGATACGGATAGAGGGAAGGAGGGATACTGGTCAGGCTGCTGGTCCCACAGACTCCTCACTCTCCCCTTGGTCATGGCTGTGAGATCTAGACTTTGGGGGATGCCTCTGCAGCCCTTCCCCATGTCCATGTGAGGGTGTAGGGGGTGGAGAGATGCCATGGCACCAAAGTTGTCCCATGGATGGGTCAGACCCTTGGCTCTCCCTGAGCTCATCTTTTCCACCTGCAGCCATGAGATAAATCCTACCTTTTGTTGCTGCCAGCAGCTTTGGGGCACTTTTGCCCCAAATCAGATGCAGCCAAGCCTCTGCTCCCAGGTAATGAGTGCAATGACTTTTGGGAGGGCCATGTGGACCATTCCCTAGAAGGCTACAGAGTCAAGAATGGTTTTGGGAGGGGACCAACCCCCACATGGTCCTCCCTTGCTTATAGGCAGGTTTGCCATGTGGCCAGTATTCCCCATCCCTGAGCCAACTCCCAGTAAGGGACAGCAAAGAAATGGCCTCATGGAGTGCCTCAAGAAGGGGCTGCCAGTTCAGAACCAAGCTCAGAGCTGGGTCTGGTTGGGAAAAAGGCAAATTGATCAAGTTTGAGCCCATGATAATTTACCTGACACATGCTCTGCTCTTTGTGCAGGAGAAGCAGTATTTTTCCTTTCCTGGAGAGCTCCTCATGAGGATGCTGAAGATGCTGATCCTGCCCTTGATCACCTCCAGGTAAGACATCCTCTTCTGCTCTAAAGCACCATCTTTCCATGGCGTTGAAAAGATCACCTTGCAACCCCCCCAGTGAGGAGATTATCCAAAAACTGCATGGGGTGAGAATAATCCTGGCTCTAAGCAGCTGGCAGTCAAGTATATGGCTTGGTGTCTGTCAAACCCCGTGATTTCCCAGCAGCAGTCTGGGACTAATCCTCACCTGGATTTGGTAGGCAATTGCACCCATCTCAGATACCTGCACTGGCTGGGGTGTTTCCCTTCTTTTGGGCAGCTGGTGATGCCAGGACCATCCGTGGGCAGTGGTGATGGGCTGTTTAACCTCAAAGCAGATTCTCTTAGAGGTATTTGAGAAAGTTCAGGTAAAAAAATCATAAGTATTCCCCAGTGCTGTGTCTGTGTTTGCAAATTCCCATTTTATTGGCCCGTACAGACCTAGAAATAAGGAACAGAGCCAGCAGTCCTACTGGGTCTAATCAAGGTCTTGAAAACCTTGTATGGATTACCATATTGCAAACAGTATTTTGGCATGTGCTCGTCAGACACACACAAATGATCAAGTCCTTGTTCCCTCGAGGATGTGTTTTCTCTATTGTTTGTCAGAGTTTGCTTGTCCCATTTGCCTCTGGTTAATTTCTGAGAACAGAGTGGTCTCTGTCCTGGCCACACTTGACCTGTTCAGTACCAGCCCTTGTAGAGAGGTCTGTACCTCACATCCCTCCCTGAGGTGCCTGAGGGTTTCCCTTGCTCTCAGCCCTCCCTGCAGCTCAGTTGCTGAATGGTCTCCTCTGATCACGCTGCTGTCTGTGGGTGCAGGGTCTGCAGAGGCCTCCTGGGAGTTTTCTTTCATGTTGGATTGAACCAGGGATTTTTCTATAATTACTAAATTAGGGTGAAGTGATGTCTTCCCTCTACGCACCATCCCAGAGGGGACTGGGTGTGCTCTGAGGATGCAGCTCTGAAGATCCCCAAGCCCCAATTTGGAAAGCACCACCTATGCCAGGGTTGCTTTTCTGGACTCTCTGGAGTTTCCAAGGCCTTTCTCCTCCTGGACGTGGGGCTGCTGAATGGGATCCATGGGCTGACCAGCACCTCAGCCACCCTGTGTATTCCCAGGGCTGGCACTGACCCTTGCAGCCTTCGGTTATGTCCTGCCTCAGCTGGGTTCTGCAGGGGCTCAGTGTGGGTCTGTTAGCATGGGGGGCACACTGCAGCCCCAAACACTCACATTTCATAGAATCCTGGAATATCCTGAGCTGGAAGGGACCCCCAGGGATCATTGATCCCAGCCCCTGTCCCTGCACAGGCACCCCAACAACCCCACCCTGAGCCCCCCTGGCAGCGCTGTCCAAACGCTCCTGGAGCTCTGGCAGCCTTGGGGCCGGGA
This sequence comes from Motacilla alba alba, assembly GCF_015832195.1. Classification (NCBI taxonomy): domain Eukaryota; kingdom Metazoa; phylum Chordata; class Aves; order Passeriformes; family Motacillidae; genus Motacilla; species Motacilla alba. The sequence continues at coordinate 4,745,987 of NC_052043.1, read as the reverse complement.
GCATTCCCTGGGGAGCCTGGGCAGTGCCCAGCAGCCTCGGGGGGAAGAACCTTTCCCTGAGCTCCATGGCAAGCCCTGGCACAGCTGCAGCCCTCGCTGGCCTCCTGTCCCTGTCCCAGAGCAGAGCTCAGCCCCTGGCCCTGTGCCTGCCCTGGGGAGGAGCTGCAGCCCCGAGGAGCCTCCCCTCAGTCTCCTGTGCTCCAGCTGAACGAGCCGAGTGCCCTCAGCTGCTCCTCAGCCCCTTCCCCAGCTCCGTGTCCCTCCTTTGGGCACTCTCCAACAGCTTTGGGTCCTTCTGATCTTGGGGTGCCCAAAGTGCCCCCAGCACTGGAGGTGAGGCTGCCCCAGGGCAGAGCAGGGTGGGACAATCCCTCCCTGGGCCTGGTGTCCCCCAGGACAGGGTGGCCCTTTGGGCTGCCAGGACACAGCGGTGACTCAGATCCAACCTGCCACTGACCAGGACCCCCAGGGCCCTTCCCACGGCTCTGCTCTCCAGCCTCTCACTGCCAGTCTGTCCCTGCATCCAGGGCTGCCCCATCCCTGGGCTGGATCTGACATTTGCCCTGTTGAACATCACATGGCTGGGGATTTCCCAATCGTCACATTTGTCAGGGTCTCTCTGTGTGGCCTCTCTGCCCTTGAGAATGTCAGCAGTTCCTCCCAAGTGAGTGGCCTCAGCAAACCCAGTCCTGCACCCAACTTGTCCCCATCACAAGCACTGCTCTCCCTGCTGTGGCAGCCTGTAATGCCTTCTCTATTTTTAGCCCAGTTTTGCTGAGAAGTAGCTTATGGGTTACTTCTTAGAAAAGCTTATGTGTGCATGAAATCTGAACCTGCAGGTCTCTCCTGGGGGCATGGGATCCATCCCCAGCAGGATTTTATGAATCTTGCTGGTACCTTCCTTCGCTCCTCTCAATGATGCACAGCAGTGCCACAAGGCAATGGAGATATATGATAACAGCATCTCACAAAAAAGGAGCAACACCAGTTATTCAACATAAAAATAAGAACTAAGAACATAAACTTCTTAACCCTCACAGAAAACAGAAAACACAGCCAGACCTTGAGAAGGGGCTTGGAGGTGTCTCCTACCCTTCACAGCTCAGCTTGGGTTGTCACAAGCTCATCCTGAGTGTGAGATCCTGGGTGGGTGCTGGCACAGGAATGTGTGAGAGCTCAGTGATGCCCTTAGGCTTTGGTTTAAAAAACCCATGGAAACCCCTCCCACCTTGGAGATTTTGCCCATCAGGTGCATCTTGTGCAGTTTGGGGAGCAGACAGTGACCACCACTCTGTTCTGTGCTGCAGCCTCATGTCTGGGCTGGCCACCATGGACTCCAAGGCCTGCGGGAAGATGGGGGTGATCACCATCACCTACTACCTTTGGACAACCTTCATGGCAGTGACCGTGGGGATCATCCTCGTGGTCAGCATCCATCCTGGTGCAGCTGCCCAGAAGGACAACCACTCTGTGGGGAAAGTGGTGCTCAGCTCTGCTGACGCGCTACTGGATTTAATCAGGTATGTCACAGGAATTCAGCAGAGCCAAGGTTGTGATAATGAAATCCTCCCAGAAGGTTCTGAGTTCCCAGAAGACCCTGAGAGCTCAAGGGGAACAGGAGAACCACTGGCCAGGTGCTGGTACCTCCAAGCCCAGCAACACAGGGTTCATTTCCCCCCACCCATGCCCCTCTGGCCACTCTGTCACTGGCACTGCTCTCCCAAAGCCATCAGCAAAGAGATGCACTGCAGCAGAGATCAGAGAGAGTCATGTTCCCAGCAAGGTTTGGATCCTCCTCTGCAGCCCCAGCTGGGACATGCCAAGCCCAGAGCTGGGTTAAGGCAGTGGATGGGGTTACCTGGGGAGGGGTTGCAGCAAATACCCAGGGGCTGGGGGAGAATCTCCATTTCTGGGAGTACTGGATCGACTGGACCAGGCTCTGAGCAGGGGGCTGCAGATGGCAGATGTCCATCCCTGGTTCAGGCTCTCCATCAAACCCATTTGCACCTGGTTCTCAGCCCTGCTTTGCATTCACCTTCCAGCCCTTCTTTGCTCTCAGCTTGCACAGCTGTCATAAGCTGTTGTTAGCTTTCATGTCCTCGTCTGGACATTGTGCCCACCAGAAGTGCTTCCCAGGATGCTCCCTGTGCTCTCCTGACACTTTAACCCTGTGTCATTGGTCTCTTACAGAAACATGTTTCCTTCTAACCTGGTTGAAGCTTCATTCCAGCAGGTGAGTTCCCCTGACCCCTCTGCGTGCTCAGCTCCCCACGGGGCTGCTTCTTAGCCCACCCACAGCCTGGACAGGAGCTCCTTCCCTTCCTTGAACTTCCCCTTCCCTTCCTCTGCATCTCCCCACACTCACCCAGGATGGGCACCTGTAGGTAGGAGGGTGCCGGGGGGCACAAGCTCACAGGCCCCCGAGCCTGCCCTCTGCCTGCAGGCTCTCTAAGGAAGCAGCACACAGCCCTCAGACCCGCTCCTGTGCAGCGCTGGGGAGGGGCGGCCGTGGGGCGGGCAGCAGGCAGGGAAGGGTCACAAAGAAGGGACGCCTGAAGGAAGGTAGAGTGGTCAAAGAGGAAAGATGGAGTGGCCAGGGAGGCTGGAGGGACAGGGAAAACAAGCAAACTCCTGGCGTTGGGAAAGCATCGGTAAAGCTCTCAGGAGCAGGGATGGAGGGACAGAGGGACCCCAGCAGTGTGCTGGCATCCCGCAGGAACCTGGGTCACCAACACCATGAGTCTGTTCTGCAGCCTGAGCTGAGGACGGTCTGCAGCCAACAGCCACAGCTCCCCTTGCCTGACTCTCACTCCTTGTTTCCCCAGCCTTTCGCTGGCTGCAAATCCAACCTTTAACCTCCAGGAACACCCAGCCTCGGGCTGGCTTGGCCTCCATGTTGAGAGCAGGACAGAGCTCATGCCAGCAGAACACTAACCTCCCTCCTTTGCTTCTGTTCCAGTACCGAACTGTTCTTGTCCCAGTGGTGAAGTCTCCTGGTTTTCCAAAGATCCCAGGAAAACCTGTCAATTTTATTTACTTTGCACCTGATGACAAAAACCCTGAAATCCATCGGCCTGTGTTCCTTGAGCTGACACCATCACCTGAGATGACCTACAGGACCCTGGCTGGGACCAGCAATGAGATGAACGTCCTGGGCATTGTCATCTTCTCAGCAACCATAGGTACCTGCTCCTCCACAGGCCAGGACAGCCCAGGGTGCCAGTATTGCAGTCACCACGCTTCACAGAGCAAAAGATGTGGGACAAGGTTCTTTTAGCTTCAATTGCCCCAGTCCCTGGGAACTGGGCCCCGCACAGAGCTTGTACCAAGGCCCCTGGCAGTAGCACCTGTGGTGGTGCTGTAGGCATGGGGAAGGTTGGTTTTGCCCCGTACTTGCCTCACAGCCCACGTGTGGGTCCTGAAGGTTTTCAAACCGCTCCATAAGCTGGGGATTCCTTTTAATGAAGTCTGAAGTGAGGTGTAATTTTGCAGAGGATGTCTGGGACACAACTCACCACAAAGCCCCAAACCCTTTATGCTGAGTGTTCAGCCCCTGAGCAGGCAGGACGTCACAGCTGGGTCAGATTTGGTCCTGTCACTGAGGATTCCCAACGGGACTTTCTGAAGGAGGTAGGGCAGCATCCTGCATTGAACAGCTTGCAGTCCTGTGTGGAAAAGGTGTTTGGCAGCAATTTTGGGAAGGAAGAAGGAGCAGGGGCTGGGGAGAGACACGTGCAAGAGAGGAGGTTTAAAGGGGAGAAAGTCATTGAAAGGAGGAACTTGAAGCTGCCTCAAAGCGTAAGAGAACACAGGTGCAAGGCTGAGGGAGAAAGGGAGGAATGAGGGATCAGAAAGGAAAAAGGGTAGGAGGCAGTGAGATGAGCATGGTGGCAGGATTATGTGTAGATTAAGAGGTGAGGGCAAGGAGCTTGAACTTTGTGTATAAGGAACCAAAAAGCCAATTAGAGGATTTGAGGTGTGGAGGCAGCACAGCCAGCACAGCACCAGAGTGTGCTGGACTGCAGTCAGAGCCTCGGGGAGCAGCCAGTTCCAAATGAGAGACCTCAGAGGAGGTGGCCACAGTGAGACTGGGCAGAGCCAGAGCCACTGACAGATCCCTACAGCCAGATGGTGTCTTTGGCAATCTCCTGTCCCAGCAACAGCCTCTGCACACCTTGGACACGCAGGAAAGCAGCTGAGCTCCTGCCCACAGGACACGTGCCCCCTCCAGCCCTGCCAAACTGCAAGGAGAAGCTGCTTTTCTCTTTTAAGATGACACTCCACAACCCCTGCAGCGTGGGAGTGGGATCAGCCAGAGTTAGGAGGCAGTGGGAGATCACCTGAGCCAGCCCCAGCCACCACCTGCACTTCCCATGTTTTGCCCAGGATTAGAGCTCCACAAAGCCACAGACTGGCACAGCATCACCTGCACCAGGCACAGGCAGCTTGATAAAGGGCATTCATGCACCCACAGGGGGCTTTCCTTATGAGGAGAGGCTGAACTGAGTTTGCCTGGCAGAAAACAGGAGACAGACAGGCAGGGCACCACAGCCCCATGCCTTGGGAAACAGGGATCACCTCCTCCGTGCAGCATGGGGAGGGGGCAGGTGGAAGCTGGTTGAGCTCTCAGCAAAGTTTATTTGTGTCCAACGCCAAAATTAGGCAGGCTGTGGGGCTGAGACCAAGGCATCCATGCAGCACCCACTAGGTACCCAGAGTGACTCTGCTATGAGGGGTGACCCCATGCAGCTCCCCCAGCTCTGACAGTCCTTCACTGTCACTGAGGGCCTCTGCTGCTTTTGAAACCCATGAGAGGGCAGAGCTTTCAAGATCTTTATCCGTCTGTTTACCTGGACCATGCCTCCCAAATCAGCTCTGTAGGATCTGAAGAGAAATTACTTTCTTCCAAAGCAGCTGTTTGTGGCTACCAAATACTGGATGATTGTCCACAGAGCTGAGATTTAAACATGCCAAGCCTTGTCTCATTTCTGGCAAATGTGACCCCACCTCATCTCTCTCTTTTGAGCAAGGCAAGAGATCCAACCACCAACCAAGGGCCTCTTGGAGTCCTCAACCCTGAAAACTGAACAGGGATAAGCAGGACAAGATCCTGTCTATGTTCTTCTTTTCCAAGATAAAACAGACAACTGCACAGTGCTTCAAAATTACTTTTAGCCAACACAGAAAGAAGGACTTGCACCAAACTGGAAACAAGATGGGCAAATGCTCAAAGGTTTCTTTTCCCTTTGCTTGGTGGGTTCCTGGAAAGCCTCCCAGCCAGTGAAAGCAATGGGGCTTAGCACTGGCAGACAGAACAGCACCATAACCCTTCCATAACCCTTTCAAACGATAGCCTGAATTTCTGCTCTAGTATTCCTTCAACAGAAAATTAGGCTGGATGAGGTTAATGCAACAACATCAAAGGAAAAAAACAGACTTAGGAGAGAAGGTTTAATGCCTGTAATCTAAGCAACTCACTCAGACCCTTCCTGACATCACACTGTATAGCCACATGTGTTGTCACAACCATGGCACAGCCTGTGAGCCACCAACAATGAACAGCCCAGCCCACGAGGGAACCGGGCACGAGCCCTGAGCACTGCTCAGTCCCTGTGGCAGCTGGGGACCCTCTCACTCCACAGCAGGGCAGGGATGCAGCACAGCCTCACATCCTCAGCTACAGAGAGCCCTACCACACCTTATCCTTGAAATAATTCCATTTTTATTTCCAGAGGTCATTATTCTTGTATTACGACAGCAATACAGATATCCACCTAATCCAGCTAATCCACAGTTTATCCCCTCCAGGAAATAACTCCTCCAGCATTGAGCAGCAGTGAAGTTTATCTGTTTTCTGTGCAAGGAACAGTCCAAATCCTGGATTTGGGTCTGGTGGGGCTTTGTGAGAAAAGGCCAGATGCTTGTGTTTGCTTGGAACAGAGAATGGCTCTGACTGGTAAGAGCACATGGCAACCAGTACTAAATCAGTTTTTGCCTGGTGACCCCCATTCTGTGGCCACCAGACCCTCAAGACACTTGGCCTGTCAGGTGCTGCTCCCGTGGTGCTCCCAAGTAAAGTAACCTGCTGTGCTTGCTTGCAGGACTTCTCCTGGGAAAAATGGGCGAGCGAGGAGCCCCGCTGGTTAACGTGTGCCAGTGTCTCAATGAAGCAGTTATGAAAATTGTCTCAATGGCCGTTTGGTAATCTGGTTTTGATTGATTCATTGATTGATTGATTTTCTTTCCTTCTATCTAATGGCAATGCTGGTCACACGTCTACAAGTGTCTGTTGTGAGCACTGAATTTGTTTTTGTACAACTGCACTGCACAGAACCAAACACTGCCATGTCTATCTGCAGTGCCACAGTGATTGCTGCATCCTCATAATTTTTTATGCTTCTTCTTTGCAGGTACTTCCCCTTTGGCATTGTATTTCTCATAGCTGGAAAGATCTTGGAGATGGAAGATCCATCGGTTATTGGACAGAAGCTGGGACTGTATGTCATTACAGTGGTGTCAGGGCTTGCCTTGCACGGAATCATCCTCTTACCTTTGCTTTTTGTGCTCATCACCAAGAAAAACCCCTTTGCTTTCATTCAGGGGATACTGCAAGCCTTGCTGATCGCCTTAGCTACATCCTCCAGGTAGGAAAACATGGCTGGAACCTGTGGGTACTGCAGAGCAGGGATCTGGTTTAGCCAGGGAGACATGGCTGTGTCTGGCCAGGTGAGCTCTGGGGGACAGGTATAACTCAAAAGAAAATTATGCTCCAGCACTGTCTGAAATGGGAATGCTCCTGCTTTTAGGAGGAAGCAGATGCTTGGCCCTGCCCTGGTCAGCCAACCTGGGCAGCTCGTGGTGCTCTTCCACTCACCCTTTTCCAGGGTTTTCCCAGGGCAAACCAGCAATGTTTTTGTGTGTGTGGGCACACTTCATTCAATTGCTGCAGTTTTCTTTCCATTAATTCAAACTAGGACTGTTGTAGGTGCTTTATAAACTGCATGGGGTTATGATCCTGGAGTTTCATTGAAAACACCAAAAGCTCTTCTGAACACTTTACTGACGATCTAAAATCAACTACAGTGTGTCCCAAGTTCATCCACAGAAAAATCTTGCCTACTTTGAAAATATTTTAATCAGTTTAGATTATATTTACCTATTCTATTTTCATTGAAATACATTCCTTGTAACAATGAAAAAAAAACTTTACACTATAAATTACCATCCTTTCCAGGAGACACAAATTCAAACATTTTCCTGCAGCACATTTGACCAGGCAAAGGGTTTTTCTGGCTGCTCTGTTGCTTCTCCACATAATCCCAATAAAATCACCTGGACTGTGCCTCCCTTCCCCAATGCTCCCTGCTGCAACTGTTGCTTCTGCAACTCTTAATGCCTGGTCTCATCCTGAACCTGGATCTCCATCTCTGTCTCCATCAGGCTTCTCCTCCCTCTGCTCTGCAGCCAGCTAAGAGAGGGAGAACTGTCACAGAGAGTACACCCGGCTCCGTGTCCCAGCCCCATGGTCTGTGGGCTGGGGCCAGTGCTCTGCATCCAGGGCCCTTCCCAAATGCAGTCCCCACCTCCCAGAGTCTGTTGCAATCCCATGGACTTCTTTTCTGTGGTTTCCTTTCTTCAACCTGTTCTTCCTACATTCCTCATCTCAGTTCCTGTGGGACAGTTGACATCTTCATGCTAGACAGAAACAAGAGAGAGAGGTCAGGGTTGCAGAAGCTGAGGCAGGCATCCCTCATGGAGGAGACAGGTGAGGATGACAGGGGTCTGGCTGGCCCCCAACCCAGCCAGTGCTGGCACACACTGTCTCACGCTCCAGGAGGTGCTGCAGGATTAACATGGGAACCAGGGATGGTCAAGAGAGCTGCAGCCATGGCACACAGGTGGTTAAAGTGGTGCCTTCAGCCACTGAAATGACATTCTGACATTTTATCTCTCAGCCTGCAGCTCACTTTGCTGATAATGTCTATTCCTCAGGTGGTGAGAGCTGAAGAGACTTTCATTGCTACAGCAATTTGTGTGACATTGCAGCATCCACCCCCAGGAGGGCTGGTATTTCTGTCCCATCACACTGACTCCAACTTATAAAGCTCAATACAAACAGCAATACTGCTCGTTTCTCATCCTGCAGCTCAGCCACCCTGCCCATCACCCTCAAGTGTCTCCTGGAGAACAACGGCATTGACAGACGCGTGGCGCGCTTCGTGCTCCCCGTTGGGGCCACCATCAACATGGATGGCACTGCGCTCTACGAGGCCGTCGCTGCCATCTTCATCGCCCAGGTCAATGAGTATGAACTGGATTTGGGACAAATTATAACTATCAGGTAAAAGTTTCTCTGCAGCAGCCAGATTATTTCTCTCTATTCCTATTTATGGACATTAGGACAACCTCTTGCATTTTTCCTGTTTGCAGAGATCTTGTTAATGCACAGTGACCTTTGCTGGGAAGCTGAGCAGCAGGGGAGGGAGCAGCATGTCCCAGTCCCTATGCTGTGTGCCAGGGAAAGCTGGGCTGGCTCTGCACCCCTGAATCTGCTGCAAGTCAAGGACTTTGCCTGTAGGGAAAAGCCTAGCTGCACAGACATGTGACTGGAGCAGGTCAGCACTGCAGGGCTGAGCACAGAATGATTTCTGCAGGTGTCATATACTCTCTCTCAGGAACGGGGTATTCTCATTATATAAGCAGGGAAATAAAGCATGTAACTAAATAATAATTAAGTACATTTGCAAATATTTAGTAATTTTAATGAGGAAGTCTCTACTCTGAAGGCAGGGGGAGCACAGAGCCAGAGCACCCGCTGCCAGCCTCTGCTGTGCAGAGTGGAATTTGTGATAGCGCCTGCTAGCAGGAAGGTGGAGGAAGTCAGATCCAATCCAGTCCTTCCACACAGCAATAACTTACTCTGCCATGCAAACACGCTAGTTTGAATTGCACAGCCACCTTCTCTTTGCAGCATCACGGCCTCGGCAGCCAGCATTGGGGCCGCTGGGATCCCACAGTCCGGGCTTGTCACCATGGTCATCGTGCTCACGTCCGTGGGGCTGCCCACCGAGGACATCACCCTCATCATCGCCGTCGACTGGGCTCTGTAAGTGCTCTCCAGGCCACTGCTGTGGGCAATGCCCCCTGTCAATTCATGGTGATGTATCTTCATCTTGATGAATGAAACCAGACTGCTCTCAAGACAGAAACTGATGCTGGATTACACTTGCCATAGACAAATAAACTCTCAGCCTGTGAAATGTGCCACTCTAAAGACTAAAATAAAAGCAAAGTGAGTCATTAGGTGAGAAAGGTGAACAGAGCAGATGCTGAGTTAGGGAAGCGACACGTGGGTGGCTGGTTTGTACTTTCCAGCCCTCCAGGTAAAAGAGGGAACAGTGCCAAGTATCAAGGCTGCTTTTCTCTTTCCCTTCCCCTTTTCTCCTTCCCCCAACAAAGGAAGGTTAACACACCCCCAGTTCAACCTTTCAGCATCACAGGGTACCCAGCACTTCTGGCACCTTCAACTAATGTGAGAGGTGCCTGGGTCGACAAGAGAGGACCAGTAGCTGGATCTACAGGATTTCTCCTCGAGAGGCATCTCAAGGAGTTTTATGACTTGATGAGACTGCTCTCCCTGCACTTAGCACAACAGTGCCTGTCCCAGTTTGGGAGGTGGCACTGGCAGGTCCCTGCACTGCTCACACAGGCAGGGTCAGACAGATGCTGCCCAAGCACAGGGCTCACATAGGGACCCATCTTCTCTCTGCATCTCCAAAACCAACACAGCACTTGGCAACACCAGTGGGAGGGACATTCAGGATGGGGGTTGACGTGTTCCAAAGCCATCAACACCCCGGGCACGCTGGCTGAGGCCACTCCCTGCATCCTGGCGCTGTCTCCCCGCAGGGACCGACTGCGAACGATGACCAACGTCCTCGGTGATGCCCTGGCTGCTGGCATCATAGCTCACGTCTGCGAGAAGGACTTTGCCCCAAAGCCCCCCCTGGTACGTGCGGCATGGTGGGAGGGCAGGGGGTCGTGGGACACGGCAGGACAGGCACAAGGCACCTGCTCACTCCAGAAATTAAAACTCTGCTCTTTGCTTTTTGCAGCAAAACCCGGTGAGCAATACAGACAAGTTTCCTTCTGCAGAGACCTCACACCTGCATCCCAAAGACAATGGGATTGAAATGACTGAAGAAACCATGTTGGATCAGACAGGAGTTCACTATAACATCTGCCAGGTGTAGATAACAGCATTCCTGCTCCCAGAAATGGCATCTTGGTGCTAAACACTGGCATTGTGAGTGTCACATATGGATGCTCTGCAAGATAAAGGCCTTACTTGGCACAAAAAGTGGGAAAATCCTCTCTTACCCTTTGAAGACCGTGGGATTCCCACCAGGCACCCAAAGAGCATGGCTCTGCCACTGCGGCAGGGAGCCAGCTCTTCCCTGCACCTGAGGACACAGCTGGAAGCTCACTGTCCTGTCTTAAATGGCTGGGTTTGAAGGATTTATAACTCCCATTTTTCCAAGCTCACCAATTTTTGAAAGCTAGGGAGGTGAGCAGGTGTCAGCAGACTGGATTTGGTGAGAATGCAGTAGGGATGGGACATAACACTGAACCCTCTGGCCAGCAGCTCTTCCCTGGAGGCCAGGCTGTGCTCCAGAAGCTTTTGTTTTCCTTATTATAGAGATTATTTTTTTAATCAATGCTTTTTATTTTACTACTGGGTTCTGATATAAAAACTAAGATTAAATGAATTTTTGTCTAGAGTTCAAAATCCAAGTTGGACATAACTGGATTTGCCAGCTGTCAGGTTACAGACAGGACGGCTGAGCTGTTGCACTCTCAGGGACAGTGGGATCCACTGGCTGGAAGGAAGGAAGGCCCAGCTGTACACCTGTTTCTACAGCTGTTTCATTACAGAGAACTAATTAACCAGGCCCAATTGTAACTGTGTTGATTTTCCCAGCTAAGGATCTGTCCCCAAGCCCAAATTCCAATTACAGCCTTAAAATCCAGGCTTCCCAGGGCAGCCTTCTACACAAAAGCCTTTTATGCCAACAATTCATGTCAGTGAATTCATTTGTCTCTCAAAATGTCAACTCATCCCTTTTCTCCTTCTTGATCTTTCCTGACATAGAATTGGGAATCGTAACACAGCTCAGACCCCCACTCACATCACTGAACTGTTCTCCAACTGTACATAAAGAAAACATTTTCTGTGCAGAATTCTTTCCAGCTGAAGTCAGAGGTTGTAAAAAATTTTCTAATTTAGAAGAAATATTCATTCCAGTTTTGCCAAATGAAAAGCAGAAATTATTAAATATCATAAACCAGCTTTTGCACAAAAATTGTCTTCTTTTAACTTAAAAAAGTCTTCACATAATTAGAATCCTGGGCAACATAAGCTTGAGACACTGCTGCTAACTTTGGCCTTTTTCACCCTTTCTCCTTGGTGAGGTTAATGAATACTTAAACATTACAGCCCAACTGCTCTTCAAGGAGCAGCTGCATCATTCGCAAACCCAAAATAATCACATTTCAGATGAACCTCTGCAGCTTCCCCCAGACATCCCTCCCTCCTTCCCGCATCATTTATGATCACCTTGATACATCACACGCTGGTTCAGCATCACTGGCTCTGAAGGGCTCAGTTGTTGTTCCTCTAGAGCAGGAGTGAGCTCAGCCACCCAATCCCCCCGGGAGATGCTGGTGAACACTGGGGAGGCTCCAGGCAGCCCCAGCTCTGGACAAGGACCCGTGCATCCTGTCTGTCTGCAAGATACCCATACCCTGCAGACACAGCTGGATGGACACCTCCAGTGCACCAGCTCCAACACAGCAATTAAAGCAGGCAAGATTGATGAGACCTGTCTGGTCAGTCACTGGTGCATGGGAGCACCCACATCCCTCACTGGATGAGTCCAGGCCAACCAGCACAGACACCAGCACAAGCAGCAGAGACGAGCCCCACTTTCATATCCATTCTCCTCTCATTAGTGAGCTCTGGATATTGAAGCACACAGTTAACCCTGCAACAAAAAGGCAAGATAGAACATCCACAGCAAAGGTCCTTGAGTGAGTGCTGGGGCTGTAGGATGAGCCTCTGGACAGTCACTCCCATCACTGGGCTATGGCTGCTGCAGACCAGACCACCTTATCCCCTGCCCCAGAAACTGCAAGTCATACTAAAACAACTTAAGCAGCACAGCCTTGAGCTCACTGCAACAAAGAAAAAATCATTACTGAAAAACCTGAATATTATATCTCAGTAATAAATCTAGAGCTGGTGAAGCCAATCCCACCCTGTACAACTCACCCCAGGAGCTGCAAGTCCTGTGCTTTATCAATCCCAGAATGGCTGGCTTGGAAAGGAACTTAAAGCTCATCTCCCATGGGCAGGGACACCATCCACTAGACCAGGCTGCTCCAAGCCCAGCTCAACCTGGCCTTGAAAGTGTTGGTAACATCTCTTACTATGTGGTGAGATTCACACTAGCAGAGATGCTTTGATTTTGGAAATCAGCAGGAAATATTTTGGTGCTAGTAAGGTTAAGTGTCATGCTGGAGTCCACATAGCCTTGTCCTTGTGACAAATACAGCAAAGGAGACCTTTGAGTCCAGCAACCTCATAATTGGGCTGCCATCACTGTGCCCCTCTAACAGGATAAAACAAGGGGAAAAATAATTCAGGTGATTCTGAAAATCTCTTTGTGGTCTGGTGTAGAGGTAAGACATGGTTATTGACGTGGAACACCCAAGGCAGCAGGGACAATCCATCTTCAACACTGCACACAGGTGCAGGAGAGGCACCTGAACACTTCAACAGGGTAGAAATTGCAGAAAAGTAAATTAAGCAGATTTATGGGAAGGCCCAGCTGGTGAGGGGCCCACTGTCCCAGACAACACCTTTGGGATGGCACCATCCCAACACCACCCATGTTTTCAACCATCTGCTGCTGGGGAAACACTGACACCAGTGTTTATCTGCTGCTCAGGGGGGAGCAGCAGCCTACCTGTGCCAGCCCTGAGAGCTGGTGGCACCCATGGAACCCCAGAATGCCAGCAGGACTTTTGCAGAGAGCAACATGAACTCATCAGGGGCAAGGAACAAGGGATATCTAGAAGATGAGAAAGTAGCAGAGTCTGGACAAAGTCACTGGGCACCACCTGGAACAGTTTTATTCTGTGCCAACTGTATTCAGGAGACCAGGATGGGAGGGAGGTGAAGTTCCACATGTCCCACATCAGGAAACCTGAGGTGTTTTGCTTGCAAACTGAAACCCATCTATACAGCCTCAAAAAAAGGTAAAAACAAGGGAGTTGGGGAACTGCCCAGGCTCCCCAGGGAATGCTCCCGGCCCCAAGGCTGCCAGAGCTCCAGGAGCGTTTGGACAGCGCTGCCAGGGGGGCTCAGGCTGGGGTTGTTGGGGTGCCTGTGCAGGGACAGGGGCTGCACTGATGATCCCTGAGGGTCCCTTCCAGGCCAGGATATTCCATGGTTCCATAATTAAATTCTACTGACTGACACACCACACCTTCTAAGTCTTATAAACTATTTTCCCAGGCACCTGTAAGAAGAGGAGCCTCTCTCTGTTCCAGCACTGAAAAATCTAACTCTGTGTTATTTCCATGCAATTAGAGAACAGGCAGTGCAAGGCACACACCTTACAGCACAGAAATCTGGTGTACAGAAAGTACACAAGCTCAAAACTGTATTTCTTCCATGGAAATCCCCATTTTCCTTACAAACAAAAATCCCAGCTGCTATGGTAATATAGGCAATCCCTGGGTTATGGCTGCTGTGTATAATATTGTAATAAAGTTGGAGAGCAAGTGGGTGAAGGAATTTGGCTGTTATACAAGTGTTATTTTACTGAAAAAATAATTGAAGGAAAAAACCTTTGGTGGACTAAAATCCATGTGGATGATATTTATGGGGTCTGTGGTTATTAAGCAAAAGGCAAAGTTGAAGCAGCCCTTGGCTTTGGGGCACTTCCCAGACAGAGGGACAGAAAACCCACAGTTGGCCACATGAGCCTTGACTGGGGAATGACATTTCTGCAATGGTATTTGGGAATTTGAGGATGTGACTGGCCATAAACATTAAGCTTAAGTGAATTTTCATTCAACAGAATGACTCGAGTGTATACTTTATTCAAAAGACATTGGCTTGTTCCTACAAGCCCGTGGATAAGTTGCCTCAATCCTACAGACTGGTTCTTTTCTGTGCATCAGCTGTCTTCCAGAGAAAAAATTATTTTTACATATCTGAATTTATAAAATGATGAGTTTTGATCAGAGACTTTTGCTTTTATAACATTTTCACACCTTTTTAAGATGTATAAATGGAGCTGGAAGGGCCCTGTCAGCAGAGCACTGCTGACATCCTTCCTTTGGATCACAATGCGCCTCTGTTTGTGTTTTACTAAAACTGAAAAAAATAACAAAATAACTCAATGCTGTAGCATGTGGCAAAATACAATCCAAACGGATGTGAAAACCAGCCCAAAACTCTCTTTTAATTTAAAGTACTACCCACTTCAAAATTAGTCTGCAAGTTTTCTAGAGTAATTTTGAAAAGTGCCTTCCACAAAAATTTTTGAAGGTAATTATTTAAATCTATTAAAACCCCAGGTTTCTCTGTAAAACCAGATTTCCAAAGCAGCTCTGAATGACAGATATGGCTCAAGTAAGTTTTTTTTTTACAATCACAGCACATAACCTCCACTAAAAGCTCCTCTAAGGAGTGAGTGCCTCCCTGGGGATGTGTTTTCTGCCTCTCCTTTTCCAATTCACTGTATGCATTTGTTTCCTTGACGAACTCCTAATTTTGTGTGATGTGATAATAAAACTTCCTAGAAGATCTGAAAGAATTATTTCAGTCCCTCCTTCAGGCAGGTGCAGCTCAGTCCATCACCCAGGGTTCCACACACCACAGCCCAGGTCAGGGCAGAATGTGGTGCTACGAGAGCACAGCAAGGCACATCAGGGCCTATGTTCATGGGACCATTTGCAAACTGTATAAGAGTTAAGAGTTCAGATCTATCTCATAAATTGCCATTCAGTGTTCACATGTAGAGAATTTCATCCAACCCTGTGCCACAGGCAGGGACACTTCCACTGTCCCAGGCTGCTCCAAGTCCCCTCCAACCCGGCCTTGGACATTTCCAGGGATCCAGGGGCAGCCACAGCTGCTCCGGGCACCCTGTGCCAGGGCCTGCCCACCTCACAGCCAAGAATTTCTTTCTAATATCCCATCTAACCCTGCCCTCTGGCAGTGGTAAGCCATTGTCCCTTGTCCTGGCACTCCAGGCCCTCGTCTCCACTCCCTCTCTGGGTCTCTTGCAGGTTCCCTATAAGTTGCATCTTCACCTTTGCTGGGCCCTCAGGACTGGTGTTGAGACCCCTCCCAGTGCCCTGCAGACCCCATCAGCCCCCAGCCATGCACAGCACAGGGTGCCGAGGTGCCCCACAGACTCTTTACCTTGGGCCTCCACCAGCCTGGGCCATTCTGCAGTGTGTTCCACTTCACTGTGCTCGACGTTCTCTAGATGCAAACTTCACAGGATTCAGTGTGGGGAGGAAGCTGTAACAGCCCTCTGTAAGATGCTCCAAAATCCACGTCAGGAGTAGCCAGACTTTTGCAGGTGCAGAGGTCCTGGCACCCAGATTTGCAATGTGCTCTTACCTTTGTTTTCTGGAAGCTTCATTTCTCATTTAAACGACACAGATGAAGTGTCCTATAGCCAAAGGTGAGAGCCAGGCACCTTTCTGAGCAGTATATCTCAGGCTTTAGGAGTAGATGTCTTCAGAAGTCTCTTACTGATGGGTTTGGACTGGGTGCTAAGACTTTAATACTTTCAGTCAGTGGGTGAATCCCACCCTAAATTACATGTCTGAGCAAGAGACCTATTTTTACAATCCTGAGCCTTCAAATTCTAAAAGGCCATATTTTAGTTTTCACTCTGAGCCATGGAATTAGGCAAATCACAGCTCAACACAGACAGGAAAGAACAGTAAGGCTGAAACATCACACCCAACCCAAAACTAGCTGCTCCACTTACCTGGCCATTTCACCTCAGAGATCTTCTATGCACTGTCCTTCCTGCAAACACAACAAAATGGGTATTTGCCCATTCTCCTCCTTCTTTCCCTTTCAATATTCCTGGAGTCTTCAATTACCTTCAAAGCAGGATTTTAAACCAGATTCTGGTGCTAAAACATTGAGAAGCGCAGCATCACAACCCCAACTTCAGAACACGGTGTTGTCTCTAGACATCTCACTCCATTTCTGTCTTGCTTTCTCTACCCCCAGCAGTTACTTACTTTGACAGGCTGCAATCACTAGACAGACAAAGCACATGCTCTTTGCACTTACAGCCTGGCAGACGTCTGCTGGTGGTGTCATAGCTCAAGCCAGGCTAACATCCTCACAATTCTCCTCCTAAAGCCAACAAAATGTGAATCCTGACCTTTAATTGTTGGGTTTTACTGCTCATGTATCAAGTGATTCTTCCCCACAGGACGCAGCATCCACCCAGTTGCTATCAGAGTTATAAGCTGCTCTTCCCAACCATGCTTCCCTCTAACCTCAGCACCAGTCTGCATTTCCTAGACATGAAGCCTTAAGTAGGAAATAAAACATTCATATGTATCCTTCAAGAGCAGCAATTACCCACTTGCTCACAACTAGTTACCAAAGAAGATCTCTGTTCTAATTCATCCTCTTGCCTTTCCAACCAGGTGTAAACCAAACACACAGGGAAGTGCTCAGGCTCTGGGTTCACCTATGGACTTGAATTATCTCCCCTTTTGAAGCCACAATCATAAAACCTGCCTTTCCCCTCATGATCCAGCAAAGGCAGGAGCCAAGGTAAGTCTCAGCAGTGACACAGCCAAGCAGCAGAGGACAGAAAGAACCTGGTGAGTCCCGCTGCTCAGGGTGAACACCACGTGTCCCCCAGCAGCTCTACTGGGCCATTAAACCCCCCAAAACTGGCAGATATAGAACCACCAGAGACACAAAAACCCTGCAAATGGGCAGATAGGAACAATCAGGACTCCTCTTCCATTGTCCATCATACCCTCAAGCACTCAAACACAGCAGAAAAAGCATCCACCAGGAACATCTGCTGCTGCCAGCACCAAAAGCCACATGATTTCACCTGCTCTGAGTCGGGCGGGGGACAAGGACCACCACATCCTGGTGCCCAAAGAAGATGGCCAGGTAACAACACCCTGTTTCATAAGGAAGAACCCAGGGCTGGGTGCCTGCACCAACAGAGCCGTGGCAGTGAGCCCATGGCAGAGCCAATCCTCTCCTGTGTGCGCAGCTCATGGGGCCGCCCTGGCTGTACAGCCCTGATACTCCTGGTGCTCCAGGCACACACAGCAGGTAAGCTCTGCCCTCCTCACCAAACCACCCCTCAGCTGATTTCACCTGCAACCATCAGGAACACACTGCTTAACCCAGGATTGCAAAGATTGCTCTGAGAAGGATTTGATTCAGTGACAAGCCCCACAAGTCCTTGGCTGGCTCTGGACAGCAAACTGCCACATCCATCGTCACTGCAGAGTGAGCACTGACTGCACCTGAGAAACGTGTTGAGCTGGTTGAAGTTGTCAACGGCAGGTTCTGGTGTGTACTATTCATTCTCATCACTGCATCATTACCCTACACAACGCTCACTTCCCTCATCTCCCAGCCCCATGAGGAAAATCACCAAATCGCTCAGCTGGTCCCCTGTCAGAATAAGCAAGGCAGGATGGCTCAGTTAGCACAAACACATATCACAAGGTCTGGGCTTCTCCATCTATTTCCTCATAATCAAAAACAGCACAACAGCAGTGCCACATGCTGCACCTGGGAACAGGACATCCAAAAAGCTTCTCTACTTTAGCTTCTCTGGGAGAAAGAATTCACTATCTGCCCATTCTGAGCCCCCTATGTCACCTGTGAGACCAACCCCTGAACAACAGATGCATCAAGATTTTGAACTTCTCATCAACAGCCTTCCACTGCATTTTCATAAATAAACAAGTGACAATATTGCCAGTAGATCCTGTCCTGGGAGGATTTCCCCACTCCCAGCATCTCCCAGCCAAAAGATACAGACTGGTAGCACACACAGATGTAGATGAACTACCCCAGCAAGAAGCTCTTCTGGAGAGCTTCAGTCCTGTGTCACAAGTTGCTACAAAGCACATGACTGGGCCTACAGGACTCACAGGGACTCTCCTACTCCCACAGGCCCTGAGCAATTTGCACCCAATGCTCCCTTTCACAGCTGTGTCCCACATCCCCGTTACCCCTGTCGCAGCTCCTGGCTCCTGAACCTGTCTGTGCACTCTGCATCACACCCAACCCACGCTCTGGGCCAGAGCATTTACACTCCTCCTGCCTCTCCAAAACCTCTCCTCATACAGGAGCGTGGGAATGGGGAAGTCAGGAAGAGCTACAGCATCTCTCCACAATTTCCAGCAGAGGATGCCATAGCACATACGTGATACTTCAACAAAGGTAAATGCTGAAAACACATCCCAAAGATCTGGGAAATTAGTACTATCCCACCAGCTGAAAACGTCCTGCTAACCCTTCCATGCTGCCTTCCTGCTTTAAAGCAACTCCCACCCTAAATTTCCTGTATTTGTAACTACCAAAGGCTATTTAGTGGTATGCAATACTATATGAAATGCTTTACAAAAGTCTATGTAAATGGGAGTTACTGAATTTTAAAAATCTATTTACTTACTATTCTCAAAGTAACTTACCAAATTAATTCTTCTGTGACAAAATGTATTTGAACATTTTCATTTAGCTCGGTATCCCTAAATTCTGTTATTCAGAATTCGAAGCATATAGCTTTAGAGCAGTTTTTTGACCATGCCTTGGTGGGATGGAGCCTCCTCAGTTCAGAGCCCCTTGGAAGAAGCTGCCACAGCCTTCATTCCCTACTTCAGCACTTTGCAGGGCTAAGTGTCCTGTCTACGGAAACACGTGGTACAGCAGAGGGATTAGTTTAACAGGGTTGTACCAGCCCATGCCATACACTCCTAATACACATTTGTCTGTGATGTGTGATTTTCCACAAATGAGACACTGCCAGGAGGGACAAGTAAATGTACTTCCTACCAGAACTCCTCTGTTGAGGATCACATCTCTCCTGGTTTTAGTGTGGCCAACACCTTGCAGGTCCTTGCACCTCCACTGCCCAACCTTCTGTAACCAACACACCACATTCTCCTTCAGCTGAACACAGAGCTGCTTCCCTCCCCACTTCACAGCTTACAAATGGCTCATCTCCTTCCTGACCTTTGAAAAGTACCTTTGGTTTCTCACCAGTCCTCCACTACCCCATTTACTGCGATTTTAATACCTTGGATTGGATTTTTGCCAGTGCAGGTTTTTTGACTTTTGCCAGGTACATGGACTGATGATTGCACCAAGAGTTTTGACTAAGAAGTGACTCCAAGGACTGTCCTTCACATCCATAGTCCACACTCTAGTCTAGCTGGCTTTCCAGAATAATTAATTCCTACTGTTTTCTTGAGCCCCCAGCTGACCCCAAGCACAATCCAGTGCACTTTCTGATAAAAGTGCCATATTACACAGCCTGATCCCAACCCTTTAACATGGCTGGAATGGGGACTACAGGGGAACCAGATCCAAGAACTGATCCAGGTTTAAAGGAACCACTGGCAAGACTTATCTTTCTTTTAACTAAAGAAATGCCCACCAACAGTTTTATCAGCACAAGTAAGAGGATGGTGGAGGGTTGGTGTAAGATGCTGGACACTGGAGCAACACCAGCACCTAAAACATATCCGGAGCTCACCTCTGGAGCCATATTTACATCTTCAAAGACATTTGATGATGATGATGATGATTATAGGGTTTTTTTTAAGACCTCAATATCTAAAATCTTCTAATACAAAAACATTTATGAAGCTGTACCATGTAACATTATTTTAATAACCTATTAAGCTTTCACACAGGGTGAAAATACACCCACTGCAAGGAATTCCTCCTCCATCTTTAATAAGAAACAGCAGATGGACAGTGCCCAACTGACACCTGTCAGCAGCACTGCCCCACAGCCTCCCAGCTGTAGCACCAAATGCAAAGTGTTTCTGAGCAAAATCACTTCATCCTTGTCCACGCTGACACATCACACCCCTTTCCCTCCCTCCCTGTGCAGCAAATTAAGCAAATCTTCTGTTAGGACTAGATGCTGCTCACCATCCTCACTGAGCAAAGGGCTGACACAGTTCCTATCAATCAATTAATCAATCAATTCCCTACCCTGTGCTGACCCCAATGCTTCCAACAGGGATCCTTTCTGTCACGTTTCACAAATTACACCAGGCTGCCTTAATCTCACCAATTCAACAAGTCTGTCCTTTTTTTGGTTTTATTTCTTCTTGGATACAAGCAGCTCTTATTATTCCCTCACCCAAAACCAGAATGGATAATGACAAAGAAGCTGGAATTCCACTGAGTGGATGTTAGAGAAGTTCTTCTGTAACATCAAGATTTGTCATAGGAACATGGAAAGACTAAAATCAGGGCAAAGATTCCATTGCAAACATTCATTCTTCAAGGCCCCCAGCAGTCCAACAGCACACGAGGCTCTCATGTGCCCAGCTGAGCACAGAGCACCAAGATCGGAAAAGAAGCATAAAGCTTTTCAACCAGTTTCCATCATACAGCTCTTGTTCTTCCTTTGAGCATCGCTGTGTTGAATTAAGATAAGATGCAAATCAGGGCAGCCAGAATGTTTCCAGAAACTATTACAGTGTTAGAGGCACCACTGCCCTGAAATAAAACACCTGGTGCAAGTCTTTATGAGCTACCTCAGTGACTAAACAAGGCACAGACATCACAGTGAGTCAAACCTCAAACCTGAAATTTGTGTTGTTCAGAAAAGCAGCTCTGAACACACTGGAACAAAGCTTTGCCATGTTTTATCTAAAAAAGCATGTGCAGCCCTGATGTCCCTCCAGGAATACAGTGATGGGGGATGGGGGGCCTGGCCATGCAGCCCAGGCTGTCGTGCCGTGTGCCGTGGCATGCGCGGTTCAGCCACTGCCATCTCTCTAGAACCACACTTCTTCTTGCAGCTGAACTGTCTTCCTTCCTCCATTCCTGCAGCAAGAAAAGATTAAAACATTAAGACCCATGGAATATAGTAAAAACAGAAAGGGGGAAAATACAGAGTAAAGATGGCTTAAAACAAAATCACTGATTTCTGAAGTCACTGACTCCCACAGAGTGACAGCACGGTCTCACAGGGAGAAGGGAATGGGAGGTGCTCCCTGAGCAGCAGTGATGTGGTACAGTACAGGACCACTGCTGAAAAACACTGAGACACAATATGCACATAGGGCAGTTTTCCAGAGTTAGAAAAATGGGGATGTTAAATTCTTTTTAAGATGGGCATTAATTTTCTTAAACCTCCACAGCTTGCTCCTCACACCACTGCAGAGTTGTGACCAATGCCTTACAAATGCCTCCCGTAATCTTGTTTTTTCAAGGACATACATCTCTGCACTGTGCAGGATGTGGGACAGTGCAGATGTGCCATTCCACATGTGCTATATATAGCACCTATACAGCAGAGACAGTAACACACAACTGACAGGGATGTGTACCTACTCTAAATGTATAATTACAGTCTACACAGTTTATTACACACAGGTATTATACGTGTGTGCACACGCACACAAACATATATGCACTCTGTGTCTCTTGAAAGATGAAAAACAGAAGGAACAAGCTGGGACAGAAAAGTAAAGCAGGATACATGGTCACAAAAGTGTTTAATCACAAATTCTGCAAGTCTGGTTAGACCAAGACCAAACCCCTCTGCCCAGGACTGAGAAGCACAAGCTACTTACCACAGCTGTTCACGGGCTGCAAGACAGGCCTGGAGTCCTGCCAGTGCCTCCTCCTCCCATGACAGCAGAGCTGGAGCCCATGGCAGGAAGCAGCTCAGCACTGCTCACACTGCCCCAACTCTGCTCCCAAGCCAAACCACTCCTGCTCTGCTCTCCTCTATGAGCCTTCTCTTGGGGCAGAATCTGTTCCAACACATTCAAACAGTAGGTTTAACAGGTTTGTTAAAGTAGGTCTAACAGCTCCTCTGATCCCTACGCTGAGAACACAGGAAGCCTCAAACTCATTTTTATTAAACTCAGTTCTTTGTAAGCTCTAGCTTGAGCACATGCTCCTTTGTAAGCATGGAGCTCCAGCCCTGCAGGGAGAAGTCAATTCATTCTGGAAAGGTCAGCCTTCAGAACGTTATAAACCACACTTAAAATTCAAATAAAGAAAATCTGTATTTTAACTGTGCCAAATTTGGTTTAAATTGATTTTGATGCAATGAAACATTATTTGCTAGACATGTTAGTACAAGTTATAGTCTGACAAACTAGGTTCAGAGTCCCATTTTGCTCATCACTGTTTCTATACATAAACAAAAAAAAAAAAAAAACACAAAAAAAGGAAGTGTGTCACAGTGCAAAGAGCAAAACATTGTGATTTATTCACCTTCATTCAGCTGCTCAGATAACACCTATGTGTTAAACCACTCCCAAATGCTCCACTTCTTCTTCCAGCTGTCAGTACAGGGTGAAGCAGAGAACAGTTTAGGAAAAAGAAAGGCAGTTTCAAAAATCAGGATTATAAAGAAGAGGAGGTATTTAAGGCCCCATGACACTGAGCTGGGGAAGCACAAGGGGAATGAAGGGAGGGGGGGAAGGCAGCAAGGCTTTCCTTAAATAGCTGCTCACTGCCACTGCCGGGACAGAATCCGGAGCAAGTATACTGTCAGCATGACCCAGGACACTTCTTACAGTCATATTCTTCTTCTTTTTTTTTTTTTTTTTTTTTTTTTTTTTTTTAAGGGTAGGAAATACATAGAAAAGGGTTCAGACGTCTTTCTCTGACATTTCGGTTTAACATCTTTTTTCTCCCCGCCCCCCCTTCAATGTTCTGGAAATGAAGGGGGTGAAATTTGGAAGCAGGATACCACAAGAGCAGGGCAAGGAAGGGCAACGTCAAAAGCCAGGGAATCTGCCAGGAATTCTGCAAAAACCAGAGTCCTTGTCCAGGTGTTAATGGGTCTACACAAAGTTTTTTTGTTTGCTTTTAAAAAAAGCCCATTTCTAAGGGGCTAGAACTTCACATGGCCATGTCTGTTATTAAGCTTTTTGGAATTTAATATATTTTTTCCCCTCATGATTTTTCATAGAAGAAAAACATGGAAAATACCATAGTGGTCAAATGAACATGAGCAAAATGAACCACATGGGATGAACTCTGGTGGGAGCAAAAATGGAGAAGGTGTTCCAGCTCCATGCAAAGGAAAATCCAGGAAAGGTCTAAATCCTGATGAAGCATTCCTGAATACACCAGATGCTGCACATTCAACAATCCACTGATATAACGGTAGGAACAGAAATTCTCAATTCTGCTCTTTACCAATTTAGCCCAACACATAATTCCATATGGTGAACAGTGCTGAACTGAGAAATTCCCATCACAGAAAAAAATAACTGCAAATCTAAAAACTCCCGAGTTGGAAGAGATCCTGAGCTGAGGCAGCACTGCCACACGTTCCATGATATCATACATAAAACACTATCTATATCTCTTACCTTACATCACTTTTCTCAGCAAGAGAAAACTCAGAGGGAATGTGTCAAAGGTACAACAATTAGCCCAGCTCTCAGAGGGATTATTTCTGTGACTAAAGGACAGGAGGCACCTGCTGAAATGCAGCAGGACAGATTTCAGCTTACCAAAACTAAGTTTGTTTTGGTGAAGAAAGGATTAAGACTGGAATACAGTCTGTGCAGGGCCAGCAGGGTTATACGTGATCCTTCAACCAAAAGGACACGCTCTCAGAAGCATTTCTGGAAAACGCCTCTAACAGAACCTCCCCCAGGGTTTCACCTGGGGTCTCTGTCCTGCCCCAGCCTCACCCAAGGAACCAGGGAGCCTGATCTGCACTGAGGGTCCCTTCTCGTGGAATCACAGTTGTTAGGTTGGAAAATCCCTCCAAGGCGATCAAGCCCAACCATCAAGCTGGCAGCACCACTGCGGTCACCACTAGCCCATGACCCCCGTGCCACAGCCACGGGGTTCTGGAACACTTCCAGGGATGGTGACTCCACACTTCCCTGGGCAGCCTGTGCCAGGGCTTGACAACCCCGGCACAATCTGCAGAAAATCTTCATCCAATCTAAACATCCAATGGGCCAACGCGAGGTGTTTCCCCAGGAGCTCCCTGAAGAAGTTTCACACACATTTCTGAGTAACAGTATAGCTGGGCTCTGGGTTTGGTTTAATCAGGAAGAAAAAAGTAAGATAAAGACAACAATTTTTTCCCTGAAAAATAAAAGGAAACTAAGCCCCTACTTTTAATTCGATCTTTCTAACAAGGCCACAAGTTACAAAATCATTAGTGAAGGAACCTTGATTGGCCTATTCCTGAACACAGTTCAGATTCTTCTGAAAACATGTCAAATTCCAAACTGTACAATAATAATCCAATTCCTGCAGGGAAAAAAAGACAAAATATGAACAATTAAGTAAAAGTCTAATTCTATTTTGAAGTACATCACCCTTCAACAGGGCTCAAGTCAAAGCATCCCAAGTATGTTCCAAACAAGTGCTCAATAAAACCAGCCATGAACATGTGGCAAAAGTACAAAAACTCCTTTGCACTATTAACATAGACAATGTCATTTAAGTCTTAACACCAGCGTAAAATATCTATGAGTTATTTCATTTAATTTTGAAAATCCATATAGAAAACAATGTTCATAACTCCATCCACAGGATTCTACAAAACTGCTGCTTCATCAACAAATCTTTGAACTGTTTCAATATGAAAACTCAATTTTTTCGAACTGCTCAAAAATCATTGCAGAGAATTTCCAAGCACTTGAATTGACGCACAACCAAAGTATGAACTCAGTACATTTTTGCAGTTATTTCTAAAATAAGTTAATTTACATAAATCATCTCAAAATAACACAATGGGATTCAACTTCATTTTAGACATTTGGAAAGCAGTGTCATACTTTATTTAAAGTAAACCCATGTAAAAACAAAGTTTAAATGAAAATGGTACCTGAAAAATAAATTATTTGATATAAAACAAATCAATAACTTAAAAACACACTAAATATACAAAATGTGTAATCATATACTGTACAGTATGGAAAGCAATTGATAAAACCTTCTGTCCCACAAACAGATTAATTTATAAACAAAAGATTACATAAGTTAAAGGAAAGGAAATCAATAAAAAGACTAGAAGTACAGTATTATTCAAATTACTCATCAAATAAAGGTTTATCCCAACTTATGTTTCAAATGTCTCAAGTAATTTTCTTCCCAATGACCAAGTGAAAAAGCTCAGCCATACCACTAAAAACTTGCTCAAAAATGTTTAGAAATCAGGAACAACAGTAGGAGAATATTGAGATTCTAAAATGTGAACACAGAAGCAATTTTCCAAAGTTTCAAGTGGCAGTTCTACCACTACTGTTTTCCCATCATTAGCAACAAAAGAGAATTTCAGTGCTGAAAACTCCACTCAACAGAAAAATATTTCTAAACCTTTGTTGCTGTTTGATCGAGTGTGATCTTGTCATCTAGAAGGAATCTCCAGAGTTGAATGTCAAACCCACCCATGGGGTGGTGAGTTATGCTTTAGAGATCATAAAGACTTGGACTGGTTTTAAATCATGCAGGATGAGAAAGCAACACTTTGAGTTTGGTTTTGTTTGACTACATGAGACTACTACAAACAGCAACCACTGAAATGACGCCGTAGCTGATCAACCTAGAGCGGACGCTCAGAAATGACCGGTGATTTTCAATCCACTGGTTGTCATGGAGGCACCGCCTCTTCCAAGCGAGAGGGAGGGAATTGAGACCCTTTTTATGAACTCCACATTTTTCATTCTTTATATTAGTAAGGAGAAACCCAGTAATAATAAATACAATAATCAGAGAAAATAACCACTGGCCTCTTGTGCTCTGGATTTATCCATTCTACTGTGCTGAGCAGCCAACCTTGAGAAGTGCAGAGCTACGTTAGAGGAACTTGCTGAAGGCACAAAAAGACTCCCCTGCTTCCAAACAGAGATTAAAATACCTCAGGTGACAATTCAGCTCTTGGAAAATAAAAACAAAATGAGAAAAAGCCAAAACACAAGTGCAGCTCCACTCAGAGAGCTCAAGGGGTTGGTGTTTCTTTATGCTAAAGGTGAATTTGGTCCCTTCCCTCTAAAGCTAATTGTAGGTGACTAAATGTAGAAATGTAACAATAAGGTGCTTCACTGACAGAGTTATAAAGGACACATTTCTTCGTTATGGAAATAAAAAGTAAGGTGACCTTCTGAGAGAGGCAGCCTCCAGACAAACTGCTCCATGTTTATGTGATTGAACCAGGCTACCAGCAGCTCACAAGAGCTGGGTGTTAAAAACCTCCCACAAACTCTAACCTTCTGCAGGCAGAGCTATCAGAGGAGCTACTTTGAATAAACAGTTTATCATATGTATATTATGTTAGAAAAGTAAACGTGGGGACATTCTCCAAGTTTGTTGTTTTAAAACATGTATGTAATAAACTATCCAAAAAGGAACTTGAGTTATTGCCGTCTAAAATGCACTGAAAAAAAACTTCTCCTGAAATATTTGAAGACTTTCTACTTTATTGACCTTACCCAGAACATTAAAGAAACATAGAATTGTAACAAATGTTGAAGGACCTTAAGGACTATTCATTTTCCAAACTCAGCCTTAAAATAATGGATCACCTTTACAGTTGGTTCATCATTTTGGTTTTGACTGCTGGATATTCTTTCTATAAATGATACCAAGTTTTTTTTTTTAAACTTTTCAAAAAAAGATTTTTAACTGCTTTGTATCAATAACATTTCTGCAATGTTCAATCCCCCTATAAAAATAGGTGTCCTCTCCATGCAAACACCCTTTGATCATCTGGACAAGGGCAAGTGACCACACACTGACCAACCAGTGTTCACTGCAGTGAACACAATTTATCCTGCTCCAGTGACTTGTCTCTAGATTTTCCATGGTTTTCATACTCACATGATATAGATGTACAAAAAACATATCCAAGCAAATGGAAGGAAAAGCTGTGTGACCACACACACCACTGTGGTGATGTGACTTCTCTCCTCACCCTAAGAGCTGGATCCTGAAGCCTTTCCCAGATCCAGAGCAAGAAGAGATGCAGGAACTGGCAGAGGAAGGCTCAGGAGGCAACAGTAACTGCACTGGCCAGTCTCTGACAGGAGAGTGGAGCAGGTCAAGTAAACCAAATTTTATGATAATGCAGCTTGAAGAATAAAATAAAATAAATCCAACACATCCGTGAACAGACACCATCTAACAGGGAATCACTGAGAACTGAACACACCGAGCTGCTCTGATTCTGCTCACGTCTGGATTTCTGGTGTTGCCATCCCCTCACCTGAAGGATCTGCATGTGCCTTTGCCAGCTCACACCAAGGACAGAGAGAGATTCCTCTTCCATATTTATGTGGGATTTCCCTATCTGCTAACGGTTAACAGGAGGTTTACAGGTGATGAGGCTCATGGCCAGCATTCTGCATGGGAAGAATTCCTTCATGTGGACAACTGGGAAGCAAATGCAGTGACTCCCCTCAGCATCTATGCATGAGACCCTGAGGCAGCAGCACAAACAACTGTGTTTTCAGCAGAAATTACACCTGGTCCTTCAGAACCTACACCAGGGGCTGTCCCAAGAGACTCTTAACCTACTCTAAAGGACCCCAAAACACTCCCATCTCAGCTGTTCCTGTAGCACATCTCACAGTACAGACCAAAAAATTCAGCTCTCCAGAATCTGATTATCACATCCTAGTCCAGCAATTAAGACTTTCCAGAACTCTCTACCTCAATGAGACCACTGAATCTCATGAGCAATGTGAGACCTCTGCTTTGAGACAGCCTTTGGTTCTACAAAGATCCTGTAAGTGCTTACTGATAGAAGCATCACCTGACAGAAACACCTGGCTTCCATCAAATGGATGGATGAAAAAGCAGAGCACTCTTTGAGAATTAAGAGGCCAAAAACTCTCTTGAAACAGGTCTGTTCAAGTGAGAGCTTCAAAGCAGTCTGAGGAGGAAAACAGTTGCTCCTACCTTTTGGGCAGTAAAACTCCTGGCAGATGTCTTGTTAGAATTTAGTTTCCATCCCCAGAAGCTTCCTTTTGGTCTTTACTAGTAGGATGCACAAGCATTTTGGTATAGGACCAAAAGCATCAAGAATATATACACAAATTTTTCTGGACTTCAGCTATTTATGCCAAGATTTTACTGACTGTTAGAATAGCACAGATCATATACTACTTCTGGTATCAGCTCTGGATATTAGCAGGAGTTTTTCCTCTTTTCCTGACTCAAGCAGCAGTGCTTTGCTCATACCATTTGCCTGAAAGTTATTATCAGAGCAACTATCAAAGAAAGCTGAAATCAGATCTTTCCTAAAAGAGATTGTTGTAGTAGCAGTACAAAACCATATCCTGCATTTCCTTCTTACTTAGCAAAGAACGAGAGACGGAAAAATAGGGAAGCAGTGGAAAAAGAAAGGAACAGTGATGCCAGAAGGCATTCAAGAGAAGGGTTTTTTTCAAAAGTGGCAGCACAGCAATGTGCTGCTGCCATGGCCAGTGTGCTTGGAACCAGTACTGATGATAAGAGTCATGTTTAGGGGTCACTCGCTGGAAATCTGAACCCCCGCTAAATATTGTGATAAACAGCAACTCCCATTTTAGTTTAGCAGCAAATTTATCTTCAATGGAATAAAGCAAGAGAGAATGACAGGAACTAGGAACGACTACAGCCCAACTCCTGTGGAACAGGACAGTGCAGGGTTCAACAATGATGGGACATGAAAGAGACCTTCTCTGTACCCCACAGCTTTGACTTGGGAGAACAGCCAGAATGCTTCCCAAGCTCTGCTTGTACGCAGAAAGGAAATAATCATAGACATGATAAATGGATGGTGGAAGGAAACCTCTGACAGTCAAGAGCAGCTTTGGGGGGTGGGAGTGGCCTGGCTGCTGTGTCACAGTCACTGTTCCACTGAGCACCTCAAGAGATAGGGAGGGAGCAGACTGGGAGGAGAGGCAAGGTTGGATGCCTTAACAGGAAAAATCCCACCTGCATTCACCGCACACAAGCTCAAACTCAGCAGAAGGCTGCTTGCTGGGCCAAGGCCTATCTGCAGGGTTTAGATAGGTCCTGGGCAGGTCCAGAAACATCAGCAGCTCCCACAGGTCCTCCCTGGAGCTGGGCACCAACTCAGTCACATGTGGAGGCTGAGGGAGCCCTCAGGCTGTGCAGATCCCATGGCAGGGAGAGTACAAGGAGAGGACAAACAGCGGCAAGCATAAGGCAAGGTCAGCTGGGGATGGAGTGAGAGAAGCAGGCAGCATGGACTGGCCTCTTGAGTTTGGAAATGAACTCTGGAGCTGGTAGAGATTCAGGCAAAACAAGGAGACGCTGCATTAAACTGCCACAGACATTATTTTCACACCTGCCCTACCTACATAAACACCAGAGCCTAGTCTCTAGGTGTGCACAGCAGCTCACACACCTGTACAGGTATGGTCAGCCTTCCCAGTTTCCTACCCAAGCACACCTGAGGGTGTACATCAGTCTGTGACACTCATTTCTATGTGACAGATTTATTGTGGTGCTTGTTTCAAAACTCTTTTCTTCTACTTATCTGTCAAAGCAGTAAATTAAAATTCTCTGAAAGCGGAGCTACAGTTCCTTAAACAGCACTCTGAAAGCTGGACACTTTGTGCAATACTTAGCAAAAAAAAGAACAGAAAATAAAAAACAAAACAAAATTTGAGCAAAACAAAATCAAATTTAATGTTCTTAAATGCAAAAGTAAAAACAAACAAAAAACACAAAAAAGCAAAAGAAAATTAACAGAAACAGAACAACTCAAAGTTTCAAGGCAGTCTGCAGAAAACCTGGGGGATTAATCTTTAAATCTACAAATCAAAGGGATTTTTTGGTTAATATCTAACTTGCAAGTTGTAAGTACTTTTCTGCTGAGTGTTCAGTAAGTAAAGCTAGTTGTCAAAACAAAATCCTATTAAAATAGAAAAAACTAGCACTCATTAGAAGGGATGCGAGAAATACAATGCTCAAATGTTTATAACTGGTTTTTCTTTACAAAATAGAACTGCCAAAGGAATTCCAACTACAATGATCTTGGAAAATGAGTAAGTATCTTGCTGCATTATAATGTACCAGTAAGTAGTGCACCATGCATTAAATATTTGGACAGAAGAGATTCAGTCTGATAAAGTAGCAACATATATTCACACTCGCATTTTTGGAGTTTCATTTTGACTCTGAAATCTTCCCGGAGTTTCTTTGAAACTCTTTGGTCCATTCCTCTCAAAGTGGGTTTTAAAAGTCACATTTCTAAAACCTGTGAATTGGACAGCTTGACCACTGCTCAGTGTGCAACTTACCTCCTCAATGGTGTTAAAGTTAGGCTGGCATGCTACTACTTACAAGACCTTGACTTTAAAAAGCCTGATCCTCAACTAGACACAGAGTAATGAATATTAATTTATCAAACAATTTACTGTCAACTAAAACATTAGTATTTCTCAACTTTTCTTCCATACTACTGAAACTGAGGGGGAACAAAAGGACAGGGGTATGGGCAGGAAGAACAACATAAAACCAAAGAAAATCAATGAATTCAGCCTGATATTTTTCAGAAAATTCCAGTTTTTGCAGACAACATTCAATGAAACAAATGTTAGTCTCATAAGTGAAAGCATGCTTCAATTTTACCACCATCCAGAGGGTCTAGTTAATGCAATCTACTTAAGATTTCAGGGGATTTTTAACATGTTTTAAATGAAATAACTTAAAGGAACTTAAAATTGGTCTAACATTGTGGGATTTCAAACATTTGAACATGTCAGTTGCATCCCAGAATATAAAACCTTTTCACTTCTCATTTAGACTAAGACAAACACTTGTGAAAATTGGCGCAAAATGAGTTTTACACTAACAAAAATGTTTCAACTTCTGTCACTCCATTATCTATTCCATACAAAAAGCACGAGCAAGTTATTTGTGGGACTTGTTGGTTTTGAAGGAAACCTGTAAGATTTTGTCCCCCAGGCGGTAGCCATTAAGACTTGCTATGGCCATTGCAGCTTCTTCATAGTTTGTCATGGTCACAAAACCAAAACCTTTGCACTTGTTGGTGTTGAAATCTCGAATAACTTTCACATTGGTAACCGCACCAAAGGGGCCAAACATCTGCCAGAGGATTCCCTCATCAGCATCTTGACCAAGGTTGTAGATGAAGATACACCAGCCAGAAGATGCGTTTCCTGGAACATTTACACCAGAAAGCCCACTCATGTGATCTACACCCATAGGAGAGAACCTAGCAAATAAAAAGCACAATATTTCACGTTCAATTAAGCAAATTAACTTGAATGGGAAGCAACTGAGAATGAATATTTTATACATGGCACATCAAAACCGCCACATAAATGTTTCCCCATTCAAACTGACAATCAAATTGACAGCTGCCAGAAAAAAAAAAGTTAAGTATTCCAACTGCTTTATCAACAGGGAACTATCCTTAGAAATAGGCAAGGAACAGGCAAGGCAAGATTACATGATCACCTTCTCAGGGGACCTGGATGGGTGCCTGAACTCAGCCAGGCTGCTCCGAGTGTCCAGGGCATTGCTGCAGAACTGCCTGAGTTCAGGGGCACAGGCAGCACCTCTCCAGAGGCCCCAAACATCCCCAGCCATTTCCCACTTATTTCACAGAAGGAGATTTTTTTTCACCCCATGCTCCTTTTCTTGCCTTTAAAAGAATATGTTGGGAAACTCTAAGTCAAAGAGTTCCTTTGGGTTTGCTGGGGCAGGGGATGAGTGTTCTGGGTTCTTAGGAGTAAGATTGTATGTATTAATTTCTTCTTTTGTGGAGCAGAACAAAACCTACTCCCTTTCCACCCAAAGGCAGCAGGTGCAGGCAAACACTCACAACATGAGCAGGCTCAGTGCAGTTTTAATTCCAATGTGTATGGATAGTTTTAATAATTTTTCCAGGAAAACTCAGATCTAACTTTACTGAACCAGATTTTTAAAATCACCTACCCATTCTTCCTGAATCCTGCCTCCTTCACAATACCTCAGCAGAATTCATGCATAATAAAAAGCAAAAATCTTCTCCTTTTTACGTCTTGTTTTGTATTAATTTCTTTTCCCTAAAACCCACATTTCTAATTCCCCTTTACTCTATTTCTAGCCTACACTCCAGAAAATCAAAGCTTCTGAATATTTTAGTGCAATAGTAGGGTTGCACAGCTAAGCACTCAAAGGCCAGGAAATGTGAAAGTTAAGGTCAAAAACTCACTTTGAACCCTTGCGCTTATTATTTAAAATATGAGGTCATGTGATCATAGAAATATAATGATACTATACCAGGGGTTCCCAAATTGAGGTGTACCACTGGTGATTTGCAAACCCCTTAAAAGCGGTACACGAGCTGCTCTCTGCCAAGAGCAGGGCGGTGGCAGATCCTGATTCTCTGCTGACCTGGAGGAAACAGGGAAGGGATGTCTGGGCAGTGAATGCTGCAGTAAGTGCCAAATGCTTCCCCTCTGACTCTTTCTTGCCCTGCATCAAGGAGCTGCTGCTGCCTTTCTCGAGGAGGGAGGGCTCGAGGAGTAAGGGGAGGAAGGGGAGCAGAGGGATGGCAGTGCACACTCAAACACACACACACACTGTGCACTCACACATGAGAACCACTCAGTGCCCATCTCCCCCAGGCTCTTTGGTGCTCAGAGCTCCCTGCCGTGGACACCTGAGCTCCTGGACTCTCCTGTCCCCAGAGCAAGGATCACTCCATCTCTCCCTTGCTGCTGCTCTGCAGCCCCGGGGGCTCCCGGAGCACAGTGAGACACTGCTGAGCTGCAGCAACTCACTGACAGCCAGCCCCAAGAAAAAACAAGTTTAGGAAGCCTTGTACTACAGCCAAACTGAAAAAGCAGTTAGAAGTACCATAAGGTGAATGAGACATACCAACCCGTATGAGCTGATGAAGAGGTGACACATCTGGTATTTCTTTTGGCTTTGTATAAAAACGTTCCTGTGCTTGCATGCTTGATACACTTACTTGTTCTGACAGACACCTTCAGTTCTGTAGCTTCTTTCCAAGTGAGTAATAATCTGGTAGGATGAATTTATCTTAATATCTGTCAAGTTTCCATCTCAACAGATCACCAGTCCTGAATCCCTTCTCAAACCACTGAGCTCAGAATAGCCTGACGTTGGTTCCAGCAGTCAGTATAGCTCTGCCCCTGCCTGCTCCAAAGGCTCAGGCTCTGCCCAGGAGCCCAGGTAACACCATATCATGATATTGCATATCACATGCAATCAGTTGTCAAAGAGGAACTGGTGTTCAATACAAAAAAACAAATCTAAATGCTTGATACAGACAAAATAATTTAAATTAACAAGTACCTCCTCTTTGGATACACTTATCTTCAAAAAGATTGTCCTCTCTTCCTGCTTTGTCTCACAAAAATGTTACAGGTTTATTAAAATACCCAAGCCAAACAAAAAAGGGTAAAACCAAAGAAGTCCCCTAAAATATTAGAAAAGCAATTAAAAAAAAACCCAAAACTGTAGGAAATACTATTCTGCACAATAAGGACCCCAGAACTCTCACTCAGCTCAGGTTAACAGCCTACATGAGCAGGGCTGGAGCAGCTGACACACAGCTCTCTTTTCTTAGCAGGACAGATTTTTGTGGCCATGCCAATTTAAATGACCTTTAGGAAGTTACACTTATGAAGGATGTTTAAAAGAACGCCCTACCATGGCAAACACAAAAGACAACAGAGATCCAGGATGTTTCACAGAAAGTGGTTTTAAAATTCCTTTAATATTGTAATTTGAACGATCTCAGTCTTAGCACACTTAGAGCTGGTGTCCTCATTTCTGTTGAAATTATTTTTATACTGTCTCCTCCACAGGGTTGCTTTTTCAACCCTCCCGAAGAATCTGTAGTGAGTGTTATTTGTGGATGGTTCTTTCAAACCACGCTAACCTAATACGCCAACATCTTGGGGCATTAGGTATCAACAACAGTGTATTTTCCATCATAACTCTTTTTTACTTTATAAACTTCTTGTTTCTATTAATGACCTTTTGCTGCCTTGGCCATTAGACAGACAGCCTGCTTCGTTTAACAGATCCTGACATTAGTTTAACTCACTGGAGGATGTAATCTCAGAAATGACACTCCTGAATGAAAGCAATTTCTGTTTAGGTCTGTGCAAGTCCTATAAATTCTTGTCATAGAACCACAGAAACTCCTGAGCTGGAAGGGACCCCCAGGGATGATCAGCCCAGCCCCTGTCCCTGCACAGGCACCCCAACAACCCCCACCCTGAGCCCCCCTGGCAGCGCTGTCCAAACGCTCCTGGAGCTCTGGCAGCCTTGGGGCCGGGAGCATTCCCTGGGGAGCCTGGGCAGTGCCCAGCAGCCTCGGGGGGAAGAACCTTTCTCTAATATCCAAATTAAACCTCCCCTAACATAGCTTTGTGCTGGTTTTGCTGAACTCTTTTGCCTGCACTCTGAGGACAGTTCCATACAGCACCACAGGAGGGTTGCCAATAAGCAGGAACATTAGTTTTAATCCCAGCTTATGTTACCACTGCACTTGAGCTTGGCAGCTTTTTATTTTTTAATAGGTTCCACAAAGAGCAGGAGCTCAGCTACACTGACAATGTCCTTCTGACAAGTAATTTTTTCTGCTGTCTGTTATAGACAGAAAAGATCTGCTGTGGCCAACACAAATCTTGTTGAGAACTTAGTGACACAAGCTCTAAGCCTGAAAAAAATCAGGGTGTTGGGTCAAACAAACATGTAAGGAAGAGCAGAAGCAACTGGGTTTTCACTCCCACATTCTTCCAGAACTTTGACGAAATACTACTCTGGATGAAATGGTTTCTACTCAATACACACAGTTTGCATCCAATTTATAAATTGGTCTAAAAACTGAGAATTTAAACTATTTCACTGGAGTGATACCAAGCAGGTGTACAACAGCTGTCTGAGCAACAGGATCACTGACAGGGTTAAACAGTCTCTTTGCATTTCCCCTTGGATCAAAGAACTATCAGAAATGCCTCCCCTTCAGGCATTCGGGGCAGAACTCATGGGCTGATACTGGCAGAGTTATGCCCATTACAGGAACTGGGAACGGGGCTCCAACCCTGAACAAGTCCGAAAGCAGTATCAGCTGTACTGGCAAAAACTGAGGTTTGAAAGATTGTTGTTCTACTATAAAGCTCTGGTGAGCTGCAAAAGCACAGGACTTCCAGGGGCCCTGAGCAGCCTCATGCTACAGTAGCTAAACCCCTCCATTTCATCACAGTTCAGCACCTGGAGATCTGCTATTTTCTTTAAGTAAACAAATCTTATACTCTAAAGAAACTCCAGCCCCAGATGTTTTATCCGTCCTCCAGACACAACCTCATGCTGTGGCATCATTCCCTCTGGATGGAAGCAGAGAGCCTGGCTCTTTGAATCAGTCCAGAATCCAGTGGGACACAGCACTAAGACTAGTTCCTGATGTGAGACACAAACACCACAGGAACTCAAAAGGATTAAAAGAACATTAAACAAAGGGTTGGAGAAATATCTGTAGGAAATTAATAATTACAAATTAGATACTAAAGGCTTAATCCTGGATTTACAGGGATTATGATGAAACGAGATGAAATGTAATCAAAATATCAGGTTACGTATTCAACCTCTGCGGAGCAGAGATCACAACTTTAATTTATACAGACTGTGGGCTCTGTGGAAGCTGCTTATCCATTCATCATGTCTTGTTCACTACCAAAACAAACAAAACTCAGCCCAAACTCAGGTTCCTGAGCTTAACCAGAGCATCAGTAACCACAACTCCTTCAGTTCAGCATCTTTCAAGGAAGACAGACTCACTAGAAGAACTTGCAGCTAACACTAAAGAAAAATACAAAGGATTGTGGGACAGACTTGATGATACAGGAGGTCTTTTCCAACCTTAACAATTCTATGACCCTGTGGTCGTGTACAGACGTGCCTGCACGAGTGACTGAGGAAAGGAAGCTTTGTAGTAAGTGTTGGAGCTCTCACAAGTCTGTGACAAGGCAGAGATGAAGAGCTTGTGTCTGCAAGTCTGCTGGGGGCTCTTGAGTCCACAGCGTCTTGCTGACAGCACAGCCCTACCTAAACTGCTCTGCTCCCAGCTCTGCCAGGCTACGGGACCCCAGCTCTTTCCCCACCAGCAGGTCTGCCACTGGGAGCAGCAGCCGGCCAACGTGTGCTGACAAACAAGTGCTGGGCACAGACATCCAGCAGGACACGGCTCCCAGAGCAGCAGGGATGGAACACAGACACAACCTTTTCTTCCTCTTAACCTCCACTGTGACACCTCAAGCCTACAGAAATGCTTCTGCCCCGCTCCCGAAAGTGTTCCAGGCCAGGCTGTGCAGGGCTTGGAACACCCTGGGATAGTGGAAGATGTCCCTGCCCATGGCAGGGGTGGGATGAGATGAGCTTTAAGGTCCCTTCCAACCCAAACCAGCCCATGATTCTATGAAATGCACACAATTGACATTAATGCTGCTCGAAATGGTACATTAAGAGAATGATGAACAAACTGGTTATTAAAATTAAGTTTCACCAGCAACTCTTAATATAAACACATTAATAATTATTATTGTTCCTGAGTGATCATTACAGGATTGAATTAAAAGTATTTGGTCTCTTAATTATGGATGTGAATATTATTTGCACTCCTTATTCTGATGCATTTTGACCCTGGCATAAATTTTAGGGGGAAGAATGATGATGAAAATGTCCAAGTAAATTAAGAACGTTAAGAATGAAAAAGATTTGAGTAGGATCCAGACACACTGAAGCTCTGGCTGAGACAAAGGGCAGATGTGTTGACTTTTTATTAATTCACCTAAATGCAAACAACGCAGGATTTCACTCCTCAGCATGGCTCAGGAGGCTTGGTGTGGAGATCAGGGTGACTGTTTCAGGGAAACGAGGAGCCACCTGAGCTGACTTCCCTGGCCTACAGCTGAAGAGAACTGGAGAACAACTGAGACTGGCAGGAACCTTTGGGAATCCTCTAATAAATCCCCTGCTCGAAGCAAGGCACCTGGAGCAGGTTGCTCAGGCTCATCCTGTCACCAAAACTCACCAGAAACCAGTCAAATAGAACTCTTTAACACCAATGTTGTAGCATTCAGAAGGGCATTCATTATTCATCATAGGCCTGGCTGCACAGGGGATAACTCCACCTTGTGTGCATGTGATCTTCTACAAGTGTGTTGCTTATATACAGTCACCACATGCATATTTTGCTCATTTACCATAAAGCTCTCCCCAATTTCCCAGGTTCAGTCCTTGTTTTGGCTGTGGCTGCATTCCTAAGCCAGATGTCTTCCTCTTATCTTCCAATCATCCTTGCTGAGAAAGCAGATCCCGCACACTCTGTTTCCTGCTAAAACTACACAGGCACAGTAGAAATTAGATTAACCCTTTTGGTATCAATTCTAGCCAGGTTTCAGCATCTCCAAGGACAGAAACTTCACTGTCTCCTTGGGCAAACTGTTCAACCACTCTCAGTATAAAACCACAACTGACTACACAGTATGGATTTTCTCAGGAGACCCATTACACAGAGCTGTGCTCAAAATGCTGAGCTACAGCACTGTGGACAGGAGATAGCAACACTGGAATAGCAGCACAGCTAAAAGGTGGCTGAGATTTTAGTCCCATTTTACTGAGCTCATTGGATCCCTCACAGTAGAACACAGAACAACAGGAAAAAAAAAAAAAAAAAAAAAAAGTAAATTCTCAACAGGGAACCACTACTCTCAGAAACATATATCACCTCAAAGCCTATTGCTTCTCTGCAAGACAGTCAATACATTGCATTTTCCAGAGCACCCTCCAGCCATCAGCTTCCTCCATGAACACCCAAGGCACTTCCAATTCAAGCAATTACTATTCAAAGCAACCAAAGCCGATGGTTATGGCAAAGCACAGTGTCTTCTATAGCCCTGGAAGCAGACAGGAAGCTGCAACTGCTCAACAGTCTCATCAGTAAACTCTTCAGGCCTTGAGGGAAGGCAGAACCCTGCACAGGTTGCAATGCAGGCAGGAATCCCACAGAACCTCCTCGTCAGAAATAAGGTTTTCCTCTCTTATTGTAATACCTCCCTGCTGGAACCAACCATTCAGAGCTTTAATTAAGTTGCCAAATTCCATCTCTGTTCAGATATATAAATCACAGAACGGGGATCTGTTGAGACAGGCACCTACTAACACTCACCTGGAACCTGCTGCTGCTGTCCCCTCACTGTAATCCAGTAGTGGAAACAGACACCAGAGTGCAGGTACTTTTACATACTAACTTCAATATAAATTTCACAAATAATATTTTTCTTTAACCATATTTTAATGCAACACGTTCTTTATATAACACTGAGGACACATAATGCACTGTGTATCCATTCACACATGCTGCAGTGAAGGTATCACTGCCCAGCTGCAGGGGCACAGCTCCCCACACAACCACGGGAACAGGAGCACAGCCTTAAATGCATTTATTCTTCCTAACCTACCTGAATCTCTGTGCCTGGTGATGCACTGGCCCTCCAAACCGTCTAGCTGGAGAATGACACAGCTGCGACAACAGTGCCACATTTTTGTTCTGGTTAGGGTTGGCTGCAAACTTCACTGTAATGGGCTCGGAGGAACCTGGGGGTTTGTGACCATTGAAATTTGTAATTGCCTCTTCTGCTTCTGACCTTTTGTCAAACCGGATAAATGCGACCCCTCTGGACAAACCTTGTAACCAAACCAATAAAACAAACAAACAAACAAACAAAAAAAAAAATTGACGTTCAGGATAAACTCAAAATAACTTTGAAAACAAAACCCAAAAAAGTTCAGTATTTCTATGGTCACAGCTTTCAAGTTCTCTACATTTATATTTCTTCAGCAGCTGGAGGATAAAGTACAAAATTAAGAAACCAAAAACAAGTTAGCGTACTCATTTCAGCTGTAACAACCACAGTGACTAAACACTTAAAAAATGTGGTAGAATTCTGTGATATTCATCACCAACTGACATATCCATTCACCAAAAACTCAACATTTTAAATTAAGTAAAAAAAAAACCAAAACTCTAGATGGTTAAAAACAAACCCAAACCCCTTAGTTTCAATTACTTTATCACTAAAGAGCATCTGCAAACACAGAATTTACACATTTTTGTAAATGTTTTCATTTTTCCATGCTAGAAACACACTCAGGTTCAGAGATGAGGGGACAAACGTTTGACTATAATAAAGGACTTCCACCTTTTTTAATGGAGAGGTCAGAATTTCACCTGCACCACATATGCTATTTCCAGCTGGCACATAGATTATTTTTATTCATTTAAATCAATGAAGAATTACCTCTTGGTAGCTGTACCGAACCAATATCACAGCTGTTAAAAATTTGTGTATTTTTTTTCCTAGTCCCAGCCCCTGGATGCAGTTTCCTTCTGACTGAGGTACAAGTTATGCCTTGTGAGCTCTCCTCTCCTCCCCTTACTTCTCATCTGTGACTTGACCATAGGCTGAAAATATGGCTTATCACAGTGAAACTAGAAGGGCACATTATGCTTAAATGCCATTCCAAAGGAGGTATTGTGGCCAGACTAAATATAAGACTTCATTAGCTCTATTTCAGAAAGGGACATTCAGATACTTTGTTTTCTTCACATCCACCCAGGACCATCTTCAAAGCCAGATACAGAAGTTAATCTTATCCTAAACCACAAAATCATAAACTGTTGTTGGTAACAGCTGAGGATCATTTTCTCTGTTTCACAGAAGGAAATGCAACATGTCAAGACCTGGGCCTGAAGCAAACAAAGGGTGATTGCATTTTGATAAATAACAACACACGGGCTCACCAGAGTAGAGCTGACAGCACTGTATGCTCAGGTACCACTGAGGTCAGCCTCCGTGCCAAGGGGAAGGGTATGGCAAGGCCCAGTGCAGCAGCGTCACTCAGAACTCAGCAAGGCCTATCCTAGAGCTCAGCTTACTGTGACTCCTCCACTTTCATGCTGCTCATCCTAGTGCTTCTCAAAGCATTAATTTAAAATGTAAATATCTTAGAAAGTGTATTTTTTAACAGAATAATTTTCAAAAGCCGGAGTACCACCTCTGTGAGAAGGTACAGTTAAGTACAAATTAAAACGTGTCTTAAGTGGGAGCAGATCAAGATATGAAAGGCAGGCTTAAAGCCAAGGCATAGCTACATTCCTGGTGGCATGGCAAGCCCAGGCTCTGCAGACATTAACTGTGAGATATAACAGAACCCACTCTTCAGTCAATGCATTATTAAGGCTATGGGAAAGCAGGTGGTGTGTTCTGAGCTGAATTACACAGCATCAGGCCTCAGCACACCCATAAAAACTATATTATTCTTGGGGAGATTTTATTTGTATGACTTCTGTCATCTCATTTTACAGCTCTGTCAAATCCAGATGCCCTCCAGACCACACGGATTGCCAAAAAGGGATGACTAGTTTTGAGACTTGCGTTACTAAGTTTGCTGTGCTCCACAAGTCTTTTTCTTGCTTCTCATTACAGCTGCATCCTAGATAAGCAGCTCTAGGGACAGGGCCATGCAGGTATCAGAGTTGCTCAAAACAAATAGTACTCTCCAGGCAGGATGGGATTTCCTCACTCAGCCATGGAATGTCTGCCCTGTCAGTCCCCAGGTATCACCAAGCCACCTCAGGTTTCTCTCATGCACAGTGACATTTGCAGCACCCTCTGACCAAACACCTGCAAGTGGTGCCTGGACCAGGAGCTGGCTGTGCTCTCAGACTGAGCCCATCAAGGAGCTGCTGGTGGCCCACTCCAAACTACAGCAGATTCCTCACAGAGCAGGAAAGCTGCTTCTGAAAGGAAGTGTATAAATGCACATCCCAGTTATAAATGTTAAATGTGGAATTGTTAGAATTGGATTGTCTTCTATTCCAACACACCAGATGCATAATCAATGAAAAAGTGTATTTGTAAAAGCTCTCTCCAGATTAACACATGACATATGGGCTACCAGTAAAACCCCAGAACAGCTGGGTAACAGGATAAGGCAGACAGTTTTACTGTCTGAAATAACAGCGTAAGAACGTAAAACTCTGAAAGCACACTGTAACGGAGTCAGAATTGCCACCACAAAGAAAACCTTAACTTTGGTCTCCCCTGAGCCAAGTGCCTAACTAAATGACTTCTTTTTATCTTTCTTTTTTTCTTTTTTTTTTTTTTTTCTTAATACACAAAATACATTTAGAACTTTCAGGGCAGTACTAAAGTGTATGAAATTAATTCCCTTGCTTAGCAGTAACCACAGAGGCCTGTAAGACATCTCACATGGTTTAAAATATAAGAAAACTGAGTGAGTGAGTTCCAGGCTGGTACAAAAGACAAAACACAGTTTTGTTTTGCTTTAAATCTCTAACTATGGCCTGGGATTGACCAGTGGATAAGAGCTGCACGTGGGTAAAGTCAAGGTAAGGTCAGCACTCCAGGTTACACACAAAGCCCAGAAACACAGTGCATTGCAATGGCGGCAAGCATCAGAGCAAGAA
The DNA here is from genome assembly GCF_015832195.1 of Motacilla alba alba. NCBI lineage: Eukaryota > Metazoa > Chordata > Aves > Passeriformes > Motacillidae > Motacilla > Motacilla alba. Next base: position 4,704,171 of record NC_052043.1, on the reverse strand, counting down.
AGTAGATTTGGCAAATCAGTAGCTGATAAAAATCACAATAATCCTATTTTAATGTGGTCTGAGGTTTGGGCTGTAAGCTGGAAAAGGCAGTGTGAGTCATTCTGTGTTTAACAAAAAAATCACTGAACATATCCTGTCAAAATTCTATCAATGGTTGACAGCAGATGTCATGATTAGCTTGATGATGTCTAACTTCCTGAAGTTTAGGTACTGCCAGTCTCAGAAAACACCAAACACATGCTGTACACTTCAGTTTTCTGCAGCCAAGGTCCCAGAACTCACCTGTGGTTTGATCCACAAGCACACGTGAATTGATGATGCGCCCAAAACGGGAAAACATATCTTCTACATCCTTCTGTGTCATTGACCGGGGCAGGCCACTGATATATAAATTAGCATCCTTGATAACTTCAGAACTTGGGCGGGCATAGGAAACCTTTAAAAGAAATAAAAACACATGTTCAGGGCATTAACAGGGAAGATCAATTTATTGTCATGAGACAATTTAATTAACTCCCCCATTACCAATACATGCATTTTTACTGGAGTTCAAAAAAACGGAACCGAGAGAGTAGGGAAAAATCAACCAAACAACAGGAGAAAGGGCATGTCCCTACATAATGCCAATCATTTTGGGCTAACCCAAGATATAACTATATTAGCATTGCTGTAAGGAGACAGCAACAGACCAATACCAGTGCTCCCAGCAAACACTTTTGCCATGTGAAGAATCCTGAGCTCTGACTCAGCCACTGGACCTGCCACAGCTCACATCAGGAACTTGTCCTGTCAGTATATTTTCTAAAGCTTCATAAAAATATGGCACGAGTAGGGTGCAGTTTTCTGTCCTAATTTCTGCTACTGGAGAAAGCTGCATAAATCACCTAAGCAGGAGTGAATCCTACACATAGAGCACAGGCTGTTGTTTTGGATAAGGAAAGGAGTGCACGTGTACTAACAAGATTTACAATAAATATAATGAAGCATCCAAGATGTGCGTGAGTTAAATACCTGGCAGCCATCTATAATGGTCCCTCTACTGCTGTAAAAATGGTGGGAATATGTAAAGGAAGGGAACTTTCAAATACTAAGCTGTTTCAAAACACTTCGCTATTCTCCTCCCAGATTCATGCTTGCTGCAGCTGGGAGCACACAAACTTTACCATCAGAATAAAGTTTATTACAATGATGTTTTCACAGATGACTGAAGAGCTCCTACCTTGATAGTTTTTGACTGAAGTCTGAGGCCATTCAGTGTGTTTATTGCTCTTTCAGCATCTTTTGCAGTTACGTAGTTCACGAAGCCGTAGCCTAAGCTGTGTCCTAAAGGGAGGAACATTTTTTACAATTAATCCTAACAAAATTATGTTATCACTACTAAATTGAAAGGAAATGCAAACAAGAAGTGAACTTAACATGCACAATCCACACAGTAAATATTTCAGTAAGCCAAGGAGGTTTCCCAAGGCTGGCACACATCATGAGTAACTCGGAGGTCTTTTATTTCCACTCTGGACATCCCTCTGCCTTCACAGACAGCAGGCATTGGGCAGAGCACCCTTTACCAGTAAGAAATTTAGGGCTAAAACACCAACTCTGACCAGTCTCGCAAACTTCATGGGTGTGGAACAAAGGCAGTGACTTCACCAAGTTCATCAGTACAAAGTCTTGTGGACAGAGAGCAGAAAGTGAGAAAATGTCAACGGGTGAACTGTCAGGTAAGAAATGAAGGCCCTCGTGATTCCACTCCTGGGGACAAGAAGGAAAAAGAAGTTTCTAATCCTTCATTAATACAGCTAACAAGCGGCCAGTTTTCCAAACAGAGCATCATAGTGCAGAGTGAAAAATTCTCTTTAAGGCAGATTATTCATGTACTGTTACCTTATTTAAGCTTACTCTTAAAGGAATAATTTTATATTGGTAATAAAAAAACTTAAAATATTTAAGGAAAAGAATATTTATTTGGCTATTATGTGCTCTGCTTCTACCTCCAATCTCCACAATTGCTACTATCAATTATAACATTACATACTAAGATAACTTTTGGTTGCAATTTCCCAATAATTACAGGGTTCTTATCAGTGTAGGCCTAAAAATAACTAAAATAATTTCAAGACTGTCTCAGAGCAATAAAAAAACTGCAATTCAACCCAAGACACACCTCTTTCAGCCAACTTCTCCTTGTCTCTGTCAGATCTCTGAGATTTTTTAAAGAAAATTGTAAGTATGCATAGGAAAATCTGCTGTTTTCCTCTAACAATATACTACTTTCAAGTTATTAAGTTCTATTGTGAGGCTTAAGGACACTAGAAAACAAAGCTAATTGTTATGGTAAAGGATTCTGTGGTGAAATAGCCCTTTTAAATCACACTGTTTGGCTCTGCAGTGGTCTTAGCTGACAAGGAAGTTTTCTTATCCTTTCCTGACATTTCAGAACACCAAAGACAGACACGGGTGTCCAATGCTGATATTGTGGCACAAATGTCAGAGGAAAGGAAGAAAAGGGCTGCAAGAGAACTGTAGGTTAACTTCAGATACAGAAAAAAGGATGCCCAGTCTGCTGAGACATCGAGATTGCAAGTGTGAGATCCACAAGGCAATGGAAAGAAGCCCCAAATAACCTTCAGTGTTTTCATGCCAACAGACTGATTGCAGAGCTGCACCAGCTCCAGGCACGGCCTCTGCCTCTGGCTGCTTTCTTGTGAAACCTAATCCAGCAGTAACTCAGCTGAACCCATACAGAGTCAGAGCCTGCTGTCAATACACCCTTTGTATAAACACTCACAGGTAATTTCTGCTGTCTGCTAAAACTCTTAGAGAAGCCAGATCCCCTGTGTTCAAGCCTCACACAGAAACAACATCCTGCTCCCTTAGAGACCTGGTGTTAAAGCAGCTCCAAAGAGCCTCTTGGGCCACCAGACAGAGAACACAACTAACAGCAAACCTCTCTGTGCCAGCCAAGTAGGATTTAACTCCGTCCTCTGGAGTCCCACAGACAACATCTGCAAAATTCTGATCAATGTTTCTAACATGTACCCGCAGAATGGTTGTTGTGATAAAACATTCCTTTTGTTTTATTAGTCAAAGATGGTCAGTCATTGACATCAAATACGGTTGGTTCCCACACACTTATCTACTGAGATTATTTACCTCTGATTAGGAAAAAGAGTAACTGAACAATTAGAAAAATGTTGAGCACCTGGACCCTACCTTATTTCTCCAGACTAAGAAAACAAAAGTAAGCTTAAGAGGGAAAAAATACCAGGTAGACAGTTGGCAATGACTTTTGCAAGGATGGGAAGGATCCAACATCTCTCACAGGTCCAGCCCTGCTCTGAAGGCTCAGAGCAACAGCTGCTTTATGGATATTTTCAGTCTGTCCCAAAAATTACATAAACATGAATATTCCAGCAAACTACTGAACAGAACCAGGTCCTAATAAAAATTATGGAAATGGGCCCTTAAAGACCAGGGAAACACAGCCCAAAAAAGACTAATCCCTCCAAGTGCGACCCACAGTGAGCCCCGGAGGACTCTAACTTCCTGGATGGATGCTGCACTGGGGAGGAATGGGGGACTATTTTCCTGACAGGTGAAGAAGAGCAGGACTCCACTCATAAATTTATTATGTTGTCTTCAGTACATCGAGTATCCTTCCCTTTCAACAAGTTCCCAGAGAACACAGAAGGCATAGAACTGGAGATCACGGCATGGTCTGGGTTTGAAAGGACCTCAGACACAATTTTATTCCACTCCCTGCCATGGGCAGGGGCACCTTCACTATCCCACAATGCTCCAAAGCCCCACACAACCTGGCCTTGGGCACTGCCAGGGATCCAGGGGCAGCCCCAGCTGCTCTGGGCACCCTGTGCCAGGGCCTGCCCACCCTGCCAGGGAACAATTCCTAATTCCCAAGATCCCATCCAGCCCTGCCCTCTGGCACTGGGAGCCATTCCCTGGGTGCTGTCCCTGCAGGCCTTGTCCCCAGTCCCTCTGCAGCTCTCCTGGAGCCCCTTCAGGCCCTGCCAGGGGCTCTGAGCTCTGCCTGGAGCCTTCTCCTCTGCAGGTGAGCAGCCCCAGCTCTGCCAGCCTGGCTCCAGAGCAGAGGGGCTCCAGCCCTCAGAGCAACTCTGTGGCCTCCTCTGGTCTCACTCCAACAGGTCCATGTCTTTCCTGTCCTGGGGTCTCCAGGGCTGGAGGCAGCTCTGCAGATGGGGTCTCACCACCAAAGCATCACACAAGTTACATGTTTATGCACAGTTTGAGATCAGTGACAAGGAATTTTAAGTTACTTATATACAGGATAAAACTAGACCTAAGTTGCAACATCCACGAACACCCAGGAGTAAAAGGCACCATGTGACCTGGGCCCAGTCCCTGGAATCAGAAACTGTGCCCTAATACACACACACAAGCCTACATTAAAAGCAGTCTGCCAGGCACTCTGAAAGCACATTCTACAGCCTCCAGCCAACGCTTTCCTTTTACAAACTCAGGTGTACATATTCTGTGTCCACTTGTTCCTGTACCAGTTCTATCCTGGACCTTACACACGTCCTTCCAAGTACCTGTCCCCGAAGTACCATCACACAGCGACTGTATATTTTTTACTGTTTTTGTCTGGCTTTCTTTACTGTTTCTGTCAGAGCAAAATTCTGCATCTTTTTCACTTCCAGTTTTATACATGTTGCTCAGTGACTACTCCTTATTCAACAATTTGAATGTCCTGGGAAGTGAGGGGGCAGGGACATAATGTGGTTTACCCAAGCAAACACTGACTAAAAAAAGCAGGCTCTGAAAGTGGCAGGATCACAAAGGTTCATTCTCATATTCCCTCTAGGCATTTGACAGCAAGTTTGTACTGAACCTCAATATTACAGTCCTATTAGCTTTTACCTGACAATAGGTAAGAAACTATCAATTACCTGTATTTCTCTACAATAATCTAAAATGCAGACCATCCCTTTTAATCTGTACTTACCACCTTTAAACTACAGTAGTATAACACGACCTTATAGTCTTTAAGTGCTAGAAAAACCCAATCCATGCAAAACTGACAGCATCTGTTAACTTATCTTGCTCTAAAATACCCAGTAGCATCAGCCTCAGCAATCTCCTCCCACAGTGTATGGTGTTCATCTCTACACAGGCTGGGCCAACACACCACAGTCCTGTCACTGCAGGAAACATTTCCACCTCACAGATGCCTGTGCAGGAATGCTCTTTGTTTCATCATTTTACTCCAAAACAGTACAATCCACCTATGTGCTAAGGATGACAGGAAATATATAAGGAATTAGCATTTACACAATATTATGACTGCTGTCAAGTGTTTACCCCCAGGCAAGGAGAGAAGTTTTTTTGCTTTCTCCTGATGTTCCCCACCTGCTATAGAAACCTGGAGCAAAAAAGAAATTGGTGCTGTAACAGTTTCCAAAATATTTTAGTGGATAGTAATTACAAATATTTTTTAAAGTTCACATATACATAAATATAAATTTACTCAAGAGACAAAGCTAAAAAAGAGCAACAAGTAGGTCCTTATCTGCACAAATAATTAACAAAGTAACTACAAAACCTAGTTTTAAGCAAAATACTACACTCCTTCAGCAGAAAGAATCAAGTTTTGTTTCCATGATAAAAGGCCCTTTCAGGAGAGAGGGCACTGCTTTTCTTTCCGTGCATCACTTGGGTTTCTGTCTGTGTCCCTGCTTCCTTTCCCAGCTCCTGAGACACACAGCTTCAGTCACCAGCTTCTTCCTTATTCCCAGCCCAGTGCTGACAACTCCAGCTTCACTGAGGAGTCTGATACACACCAGAGCACTTCACTGAGAGCAGCTAACTCAGATCCTCCCTGTTCTGTCCTCCACAAGAAACCCCAAAATCAAACCTGCCTCCTGTTATGTCAGTGCACCTCAGCATGACGGCAATTTAGTTTAGAACTTGTTTTCTGGACTGGGAATCGGTTTTTGGAGGACATGAGCGGGGTTTGAGTTTTTTGTTTGGCTTTATAAACCGTTCCATGAGTGATAACCAGAGAGCCTAAATAGGTGTGAATGCATCGAGAAGTACCACAAAAATACCAGGCATCAGCAGAATTCAAAGCAGTGGCTATAGCTTCTGAGGATAAGAACAGATTAAAGTGCTCAGATGTGCCTTCTGTGGGCTTCTTTAGCACAGTTACACTGTTGTACAACCAGGGCTCCACAATCACACCAGCCCACAACCAACCTGCAAACTTCCCAACAAGTGCTGTGGCAGGGGAGAAGTGCAGCAAGGCAGGGCTGGCAGAGCAGGAGACCAAGAGACTGCACCTTAACTGCTGAGTGAGTCCCAGCACACATACAGCATCCTCTCTTTCCTAACAGCCAGGAAAACACGCAGATGTGTGAGCAGAGCAGCCTGGCTGAGCAGGGAGCCATGGCAGAGCTCCAAGGGAAACAGAGAGACAGGAGATAGAAGTAGTAACAGCTACAAGAGGAGGAATTTGGAAACACTGTCCACTGCGTCTGAGGAATGGCAGAGCTCAAATGCAGTTCAGACTTGAAAAGAATGGAAAGAAACAAAAGATTAATATCAAGGGTAACAGGAAAATATTCTATTGCTGTCCCAGCAGCACAAGGCTGGAAGTATGACAGCAGATTTAATATGTGATCTGAGCAGAAGGGCACAGGATGCTTTCCGTGCCTCACCTCACCAGCAGAGTCTAACAGGCTCTTCACTTTGGAAAGAACTCCCAGAGAAAGGCCAGTGGATGAACAGAGGCGGGGACTGACTGGTTGAGTGAACTGGTCCCAGTCAAACCCATGGGGGGATGAAATGGGCTCTGTGTAAGGGTGATGATGCACCAGCTCATGTCCCTGCCAAAACTGCTTCATCTTTGAATGATCAGGAAATTAGAAGAAGGAAGGTAAGCACAACATCCATCTTCAAAAGGAGACAAAAACACACACACACCCCACATACACTGTAACTGTATGCCTGGAGCTCACAGAGTTTGCGGGGTCTCTACTGGGACCTGCAGTTTACCTTGTGATCCACGTTGTGGAAGAGGTGATGGGAATCTACTCTCACCAAGACTGGAGATCCCACCAGGTTGGGAGGAACCTGTCACAGACTGAAGGGTTGGGCTGTCAAGAGAACAGGCCAACAGCACCTCATGGAATGTAGCAAGGACAGATGCAGAGCCCTGATCATGGGGAGAAAGACACCCTGGCAACAACAGACTGGACACTTAGTGGCTGGAGACTGCTCTAGGGAAAATGAGCTGGGGATCAGGGGACCGAGCATGAGCCAGCAGGGCCCCAAGGGAGAGGGGTAACAGCATTCTGTACAGCCATAAGACAGAACACTTGGCTCCTGAGACTATTGTCAGTGCTATTTGGTACATCCTTCGCAGGTTTTGTTTTCATACTGCAAGGTGTCTTTATATCAAAAAGAAAGCAGCCTCATGAAGGATTTCTGTCAAAACATATTTCTGTGTTTGTACACAAACATCTGAAGTATTTAATGACCAATTTTCAAAACTAACAATTAAGGGCATGATTTTCCATTTCATGTCTATGTTGATCAAATTCCATAATCACAACATAGACAGTAATAAATAGAATAACTTCTAGCACATAATTCATAGTATGTTTTTTAAAATACAGGAAATTATGGAATTATGGAATGGTTTGGGTTGGGAGGGACCTTAGAGACAATTTCATTCCACCCTGCCATGGCAGGGACACCTTCCACCAGACCAGGCTGCTCCAAGCCCTGTCCAGCCTGGCCTTGGGCACTGCCAGGGATCCAGGGGCAGCCCCAGCTGCTCTGGGCACCCTGTGCCAGGGCCTGCCCACCCTGCCAGGGAACAATTCCTAATTCCCAAGATCCCATCCAGCCCTGCCCTCTGGCACTGGGAGCCATTCCCTGGGTGCTGTCCCTGCAGGCCTTGTCCCCAGTCCCTCTGCAGCTCTCCTGGAGCCCCTTCAGGCCCTGCCAGGGGCTCTGAGCTCTGCCTGGAGCCTTCTCCTCTGCAGGTGAGCAGCCCCAGCTCTGCCAGCCTGGCTCCAGAGCAGAGGGGCTCCAGCCCTGCACTCAATCCTTCATTAATGGTATTAGATTATGCATCTCAGCTACTCTGGAAACACATGAAGCTGTAGCTAAAACCCATATTTTGAACGAAAAATTTTCTCTTATCCAGTCCTCTAGCCAACAGTTGAGGGATGTCCTCTCATCTGCCCCATCACTGAGCAGCTGCTGTCTCTGACACAAGCTTTGTGCTGTGGTGACCACAGTGAATTCCAGAAAACACACTACTGGAGACAGAACTGAGTACAGAAGCTTCAGTGCAGGTACTGAAGCAGTTAAAAGTAAATTTCACTTTTACTTTGTCTACCAAAAATTCTGCCACATGGAAGTAAATATTTTTTTGTTTACCCAAAGAATTTGTTCAAGTAACAATTAATCATTCTAAGTAAATAATTAATCATTCAAAGAAATACTTTCATTTGCCTCATCTCAGTTAAGTCATAAATGCTGCCCAAAACTATCATTTAGTATCATTTTTGCTACTTTTAATGAAAGGATGGGACTGTTTTCTGGCTAAGAACGATTTATTGCTCAGATGAACATCAGTCTCAGAGGCTGTGAGATTTTAGAGGAGCAGGCAGTCAACCAGAGCTCAAAGTAGTCACAAGTTCTTTGTTACAAGACAATACATAACTTTCTAAACCAATAGACAATTGCCACAGGGTTTATTTTGCTTTTCTAACCTATCACCTTTACTTCTGCTGCACTGTGGATACTTTTATCCAATGGGCTACAATCACACATATATACATCTGCTTCTATTATAACTTCTGAACTCTTAGCTTACTCTATACAACCACATCCCTACATTAGAAACCCTTCACTATCTCACCCAATACAGTTTCTCACTTACTTAAGGCATATTCTTACTTACAACTATAGGAACATAAGTTTATGTTTTTTCTGCTTAATGTCTGTGTATTGTATTTTTACATCAATCCCAGCTTATCTCAAGGCTGCAGATCAAATCTTTCAGTCTCTGTGGAAATTTCTGTTTTTCCGATTCACACAATTTAGTCCCTGAAACACCAAGAGAGCACCAGAAACCCCACACAGTCCTGTCTGTGTCAGGCTGAGGGCAAAGCTCAGCCCAGGCAAATAGCCCCAGGCTGTGCCTAACCTAGAGAGCCCCGGGGAGCACTGTGCTCCTGCAGGGCTGGGTCAGTCCCACCAACACCTCACGGGCAATTACTGCACCTGCTCCACCTATAGAGTACAGAACTGAAAGTTTAGGCTTCTATTTCAGCATTTCCACAATGTTTCACCCTTTACTGTCAGTCCATGCAGCAGCTCAGGATCGTCCTCCAGGAGCTGAAGCCAGCTTTGTGGCAGTTCCTGTGACCCAGACTGCGCACCAAGCCTATTTCCACTTCTGCTCAAGACTTCAAACCAGCACGTCCTACTGAACAGACACTTGATGGCAACAGAAAGGAACTAGCGAGGAAACAAAGAAAATATTTCGTTATATTGATAATGACTTTTCAATCCAGAAATGTGGATTATCCAGAATGTGCCCCCACTGTTTCCCCTGGCTTTAGGACACAATCTCTGTTTCAGTTCACGGCTCAACAATGAAGAGTCTCATTTACAGAAGTTTAAGGTCAAAAGCACATTTAGCTGGTTTGGAAAGCCTGACCTTCAAACAACTCAGAAAAACATTACAAATTACAAATAAAGCTGCCTCTCTTTCTTATGCAAAATCAGTGATATTTGCCTGGAAACAAAGATGAAGACAAACAACTCAGACACCACTTTGGGAAAAAGTCAAAAAGCTACAAAGCTAACTCAACAAAAGTCTGCTGTCAACCCTGGTTCAGAGAGCTCACAGGGATCTCACCACCTCCACAATACTACAAAAATTCAACCATAAGAGTAACAGCTTTAAATCCTGAAAACAAAAGGGTGGGGGCTTTTTTGTAATTAATTTTATTTCACAAAGCCTCTCTGCAAAATTATAATTTTTATATGTTCTTTATTTATTGTTTCCCTTTCTCTCAGTTCCAGAACATTTCTCTATTGAGATTTAATTTCAGTTGCTCCAGGGCTCCTTTTCCAGATGAACTGCCAGCATCCAAGATTCTGTGAAGTGAAAGGATTTGTAAAGTGAACACAGAAAACACTAGGCCCAAAACTGCACAGAAATACCACAGGCTTGTTTTTTTGGAGGGAGTCTGGGAGGAAAATGCCTGCCCACTTACTGCAAGATCTCATTTACTTAAACAGGACCAAATTTGTTCACCTGTTGCTGGAACAAAAAATCCGACTGTTCAAGATGCTGAGGGCTCAAAAATTCACTTCTTCCTTCTCTTGAGGAAGAAACTTCAGCTTTCAAATAACAACACTTCTTTAGCTGCAAACATTACAGTACAAAAGCCTCAGCAAGCGCTCAGTCACCCCAATCACAGGCTGAGCTGAACCCAGCTTTTACACTGCAGAAACACAGCTGCTCCATTGGAAGAGAATGAAAGTATTTTAAGATGTAGAAAAATAACTCCCACTAAAAACATGCTGAAAAATATTAGAACACAACCAAACGTGTTGCTACATAGCTCATTTGTATGGCTTCATGAGGGAAAAAAAAAAGCAAAGGAAGCAGAGTGATGGAATGGTCTGTACAGTTCTCTTGGCCTTTTTGATTTGTATGGTAAGGAGGGTTGTATTTAACCCTTAGTGTATCCAGACAGAGTAGAAGGACACCGAGGAGCCCAAAACAGCAGGGAGTCACTGCCTGTTGTGGCTAGCCCTGCCTCAAAGCTTTCAGAAAACACTCTCAGGGTCCCCCTGAGTGGGAGCACCACCACCTGGTGACCAGCCACCATTCCCAGTCTGGCACCACTGTGCACATCCAGTGTGCACACAGAGTGTGCAGTCGGAACCATCAGCCAGCTCAGTGACCATCATTTCTAACAGATCTGGCCCTGATGTCAAACCTTTGGGTACTTCACTAGGGGCTCCCCTCCAGCTGCTGCTGAACCCCAAACTCAAGGACTGGTTTCCAACACACTCACAGGCCCTTCTCCTGGTGACACAGGTCCTCCTCACTAAAAACACATCTGCCCAGCCTGAGTGAGAGACTCGGGCGATTCCCTGCACAGCTCCACCATCCTTTTCAGCAAAGGCAACTTTTCTTTTGCCAAGGCCTCTGCTGCTCCAGGAACAGGTGCTGCCATGACTGCTGGAGACCACAGCACATTATCACCAGCCCTGAGTGCACATGGGCTAATCACAGCAGAGTGCCCACAGTGCTCTGGAAGCTCTGCTCTAGGACAGACTGGTACACAGGCCTGGCTTCAGCAACAGCTAAACAAGTGCTTGACTGTCCCCAACCAGGGATCAACCAGAACAAAAACTTCAACCCCCTTTTGGTCAAGTACACCTGACAAAGCTCAGACCAACCTGCTCCAAGTCCAGGCATCCTGCAGCTATCCCGTCCTGACAGCAGCCAGAACTCTGGGTCATAAGAGGAGTACCAGAAATCCACTGAAAATCCGAGATATGCCCTAAATATTGAGAGGCAGAGCCCAAGAACTGGTGCTAGAGCTGTTGCTTCTACTGGCTGTGCTCTGATCTCTCTGAAGGAACCCAGGCAAGCTTTAGAGCTAGAAAGATGGGGAAGGGTCTGGAGGTGAAGGGTCTGAGGAGCAGCTGAGGGCACTCGGCTCGTTCAGCTGGAGCACAGGAGACTGAGGGGAGGCTCCTCGGGGCTGCAGCTCCTCCCCAGGGCAGGCACAGGGGCCGGGAGCATTCCCTGGGGAGCCTGGGCAGTGCCCAGCAGCCCCGGGGGGAAGAACCTTTCCCTGAGCTCTGCTCTGGGACAGGGACAGGAGCCCAGCAAGGGCTGCAGCTGTGCCAGGGCTTGCCATGGAGCTCAGGGAGCTCTCTGCATTTGCTGTGTCAGTGTGAGTTCTGATGGAGGTCGCTAAGATGATCAGCAGCTGTTGAGGCAAAGGGATCTCTCCACTGCTGCTGGGAAGTGTGGAGCAGAAAGGACATTTTGGAGTGACTTGTTAAGGTTTTATGCAGGAATTTGGGGTCCATCTCAAACATTGCTGTAGTGATGGCTCACTCTCTGCAGGTGTGCCTGGGACATGTTGCTTACAGGACCAAAAGAAGTCACTTTCAGATAGTTGCAATTCCTCAGGAATGGACGTAAAGCTTTACCCTTTCCCTGCCTTTTTCTTTTCATGTCTTCTCTGGAAGACTCATTCTCAGAAATTAAACAGCTAAAAAAGAAATGCGTGTCCTTGTCCACGTGAGCTTTTCAAGCAGAAAGGGGAGGAGGCTTTTACTGCCTAGCTGTTAGGTGCTGCAGGGTGGTGAGTGGCTCAAGTTCATGTGACAGGGCAACTACTCATTTCACCAGTGCAGTGAACACAGTCTAGAAATGGAATTCTGAAGTGTTCTTGCTTGTGGAAAATACTTAAGTAATCTCTTTGGCTGAAATAGTTTCCTTTTGCATGCAAAGCACCCATAAAATTGTTTATGCAGGTTTGCTGTTAACTGTGGCATTGAAATGCATCATTACCTCTGGATTTTTTTTCCTGGCTCTTTAATCACATTTGGTGGTATGTGATTTCTTTAAATGTGCATTCAAGAATGCCTTGTGGCAATGGTTAACTTAATGAGAAGTGCAAATGGCTTGCAGACAAATTTTCCAAATACTGAAAATGTGAACACCAGCTTTGTCAGCTCCACTTAATTCCCTTTGTCAGAAAGGTGGCCACATAAACTGCCTCAGAGATAGTAACTGAGTTCTCTCAAGGGTATGGGAATACAATTAACCTAAATCAGAGAATTCTGGAATATCTTGAGCTAGAAGGGACCCCCAGGGATCATTGATCCCAGCCTCTGCACAGAGGGGGCCATGTCTGGGGAGCTGACAGGTACAGACAGAGCCTTTGGAACAGTGTGAAGGATCATATCCTACACTTCCTAGAGCAGACAGTCATGAGTACCAGAGGGAAAACACTCCCTGCTCAGGCAGTACAGAAGGTGTGAAGGAAGGAACAGGAACTCTCAGGAAGTTGAATGCCTCCTTCCCAAAATCAATCACTGTCAGAAGGAACCCTCACAGAATGAGGTGCGCACAGTAACCTGTCACCAGAGACTCCGAGCGGGGATATGGTGTCAGGAGCAATAAATAGACCCTGAAGAAGTCTGAGACCATAAACACATGTGGAAAAAGGTCCATAGAATCCTAGAATAGAACCCTAGAATATTCTCAGTTGGACTGATGGTCCTTGTGGGACCCTTTCAACCCCTGACCCTGCACAGGCACCCCAACAACCCCACCCTGAGCCCCCCTGGCAGCGCTGTCCAAACGCTCCTGGAGCTCTGGCAGCCTTGGGGCCGGGAGCATTCCCTGGGGAGCCTGGGCAGTGCCCAGCAGCCTCAGGAAGAAACTCTTCCTAATATCCAGTTTAAACTCCTCCAACACAGTTTTGTGGTAGTTTTGATTAATTCTTTTCCCTTGCACTCTGAGGACAGCTACGTACAGTATCACAGGTGGGAGTACCCCACAGCTCACACAATTATTCCAATAAGGAATATTATTTTTAATATTACCATGTGCTGCCATAGCACATGAGCTGGGCAGCTTTTTATTTTTAATAATTCCACAAAAAAAAACAGTTGAATTCTACCTTTTCAGAGCTTTAGGACAGTTAGTTTGAAAGTACCAATGTTGGTTTGAAAGTACCAATGTTTCAGCAGAGCAAAGGGGAAGACGGAAACTAAAACACACATGGCTTTCAGCATTTGGTCCAGAAGGACTGACAGTCTGTGTACAGCTGCACGGACAGCAGGCTAAAGATGACCAGGCTCTCTTGGAAAATGTAGAGCTATTGAGCAGAAGCACCTGTGCTGTGCAAAGTCAGACATCCTGACACCACAAACCATCAGCATCTGTGCTGCAACAAACTGAGCAACCCCAGAGGGGCCCAGAGGCCTGCATTCCTACATTAACAGGTATTGGTAGAGAAATGTTTTTTAAAAACTCACCTGTTAGATGAGTCCAGCCCAGCACAATGGCTGGAAATCCAGACCCCAGAACCTGGATGCTGCAGCAAAATCAAACACTGACCATGCAAAATACAGCACAAGACAGATTTCTTCCATTGGATCATCTACAGCACGAGGCAGTTGCTCCAAGGAAGTGGACATTTAACATCATACACATCCCTGGAGAGGGAATCAGTGCAGAGTACAAGTCTGGCCCTGCCCAAGAGTCAATGTCACAGGGCTACTGGACCAACCCCAGAGTTCTTGCTTTCAGCCTCATGAGCCAGAGCCCCAGGAAGAGAGGATTTAATTGATGGAATCAGGTCAATGGCTACTCACAGACTTCAGCAATCATCATGACAGGCCAGAAGATGCACCGGTGAAAAGTTACACTGCAGGCTGGACACTGTGCCATACTAGATTGGGAAATGGGAAACAGCCTTCTAACATTTCCCTAGGGTTCAATTAAGATCTGACAGAAAGAACAGTGTCCAAGGAATACTATAATTCTCTTATGAAAATCCTGGGTGTCCACGACATGCTCGCCATAAACACAAGTACAGGGAGCAGCATAGCAACAATCCAGTACTTGCCTGCTGACCCCCAGTACTTCACTGATTCATTCATCACAGGTCAAGCAAAGCCATGTCTGGAAGTGCTGAGGAGTGCACTACACCAACTGGGGAATGCAAAGCCCAGCACTCTATTCCTCCAGTATGACCAGGAGGAGCCCTGCATCCTTCTAATGCTCATCTACTGTGCACAAGTTTCTCTGTACAAGTACTGAAAAAAAAGGAAAAAAAAAGCAGAAAAAGGAGCTGTCACATCTCAAACAACAAACCAGACACACAGTCACACCTTTATCAATGGTTATAACCCATATGAACACAAATCCAAAAGCTCCTGGTAAGAAATGTATACTGACACTATGGTTTGCTGCTACATTCACCTTTCTGTAATGCTCATCAGTAGTGAGATAAAGGGTAAGCAGTCTGGAGGCTTCAAGGAGCTTCTCTACATTTTATAACCACAACCTAACACATGGAACACAGATTGTTCAATACTCTGCTGCATTTGAAGCAAAATGCAACAACATATGTAATGATCATAATAAAATATTTTGCTCAAACAAACCCAAACTTTGGCTTTCAAATCAGTTCTTGAATCCCAGTAATCAGTCTCCTGACAGCTTACGCCAGTTCAATAAGTCATAAAAAACTGTATTCCAAGCAGAAGTATTTTTTGCCTCACGTTTCATTAACAGACAATAAATTGAGAAGAAATGTATGTATCATTCAATGTTTTACAAAAAGCAAGCATTATCAACTAAACGTTGATTTTAACTCTACAAACACAAACAATAAAGGGAACTTTAAAGACAAAATATTCTGATTATTAAAACTTTATGGGGGCACCAAAAGTTATGACTTCATTGAAAAGAACTAAACTGATCCAAAAAGTCTGACTCAAACAAAAGCAAAAGGTTCCCTCCCTCCTGCCCAGGCCACTCAACCCGCTCTATCCCACATGCCAATATTATGACTTATCTGACCAGAAACCAAGGTCAGGGAGCCGAACAGGTTTTTCTGCAGCTCCAGCTTCCTGCTGTCTGCCATGGGGTCAGAGAAATGCAAGTGGAGGCACAAAGAAGCAGAACTGTGCCACAGGATTTTTCTGTTCAGGGACTGCTGCACATCCATGTGTTTAACAGAGTTTGAGAATAAAGAATATAATGTGAACATTAAGGGGCAGAAACAAAAGCAAGAGGAAGAAAAAATGCTCAGAAGGAGCCAGTTCTTTGGCACTGATATTCCAGAACTATCACTAAGCAGGGAGATGACTGGTAACTGCTCCAAATAGTGCTGCAAGCAAGTGAAAAATTAGGTAGCAACAAAATTCAGTGGCGTGACCACAGCAGCCACAGAATCCAGCACCTGCAACCACTTTGTTCTGTCCACAGGCACTCAAGGGCTCTCTGCAACAATAACAGCAATTTTACTTTTCATTCTTGAGGTTAAGAAAAACCTTGAGCACACAAGTGTACATTTTGGACTTTAAACTACCCAGCACTGTCAAGTTCCAAGTTAAAGTTAACCAGACTTTACCAGAGTGTTTGATGCTACAGGTACCTGTGAAGCAGGGTCTCAACTTCAGAGACTGATTAAGTCTCTTGCTTCCCATTGAAAATATCTTCCCTCCCACACAGGTGATTCTGTGCTTATTTTACAGTCTAAGGTGCAGGTCAGCTATGACCTGCTATCATTAAGCAAGGGGTCTTACCCCTTACAAAACCAGCCTTCAGAGGAAGCCTCAACTTCTGAGTGCTGCAAAGCACGTGACAACATCTGGGACAAAATATTCAAAGAAATCAGTATTTATGTAACTATTTTACAGTGACTGAACATACACATCCCTTAAGTAGAGATCTAGACAGAGACATCACAAGATACTTCATCTGTAAAATATCAGGAAAGCCAGAGGCATGGAAATCAGAGAGGCTACTCAGAAGGGAAATTCTGAAGTTTTTAATTATTCGGTTCTCATGGGTATTCTCAAGCAAATAAAGCACTAAAGATGACGCACAAAGAGCTCTCATGCATTCCACCAGCTCCCATGCAGCTTTTACAGACTGGGGAGCAGTCTCCGTTAGGGATTAGATAACGATCAGTACCGCTGGATTCTGAAATACAACACTGAGCATGTGCAGCAGAGAATTCCACAAGCAGCGCTGCAGGCTGGGAACAAACACCCGTGCACAGCTAGTTAACAGCACTTTTTGTTTTTTCCCCCTCCAGAAACAACCAAGTGCTCTCACTGAATGCAAGATTCTGCAAAATTCTGAACAAGAATAACCAAAACTTGTAAATGAAGTATTTTAACAGTGCAAGGATTAAAACCTCTTCAGAGAGCAGCTAAAACCTCCTGCAACTAAACAGATATGGAAGCAGTTGGTCTGTCAGCATTTGTTTTGCTTCAAAGAAACATTAAGTTTCACAAGTCAGAACAATTCATTCCTCTCATATTTTAAAGCTACTACTACCAATCCTATTTAAGGAACTTACAAGGTAAATTCTGCAACAGTGATAAGACCTACAGCCACTTCAGAACTCCAGCACACCTTTATTTTGCTGATCAAAATCAGAACAAAAGGTTTGTTTGTATATTCAGAGTTCTGATGGAGTCAAAAACACTCAGACCGTAGGAAGAATAAATCAGCCAGGGACTAAATCTAAACCAGTTTTAGACCTGTCTAATAATGTTCAAATTTGGGAACTGTACTTCTTAGAATTCTTAGCCATACACACAATAGTCATTAACTTAGCCTTGAGCATTCCATCCTCTCAATACCCAATCCTGGCATTACTGGAGCTCCAGGCAAACGTGTCAATAGTTTGATTACACACACAAATATTTAGTATTTCTAGATTAAGTTGTATTCAATCAAGTATTTGCTCACGCAGTCTATCACCAGGTGACAATTTCTGAAACACTAAATCATACCTGCAACTTTGTCCCGAATAAGTTTTGCAGATTCCACTTCGCCGATGCTGCTGAATAGACTCCGTAATTCATCCTGTGTCATGTTCTGAGGAAGGTAGTTCACAATTAAATTTGTCCTACCAATATCATCCCTGCAATCTTCAGCCATGTGATCTTCATAACCATTGGACATTTTACAATATATCTGCAAAGTGAAAAAAATCCTCAGTGAGGTTTAGATCTTCACATTTCCATAAACCAAACTTCCTCCTCCTGAAATAAGTTTGAATGTTTATTTAAAAAACTAAGAACAAGCCACTGCTTCAGCAATGCATTTTTTCAACTCAGAAAACAAAATACTACTTGTTGAAAATTCCAGAACAATTACTTCTTTCAAAAGCACAAACACGACACTTTACAGAACTATGTACCATTAAAGAGCTCTTCAAGATTTATATTTTTTTACATTAATAAAAAGCATCAAGATAGATTTTGAAGACATTCCTGTAAACACCAAAGTATTCCAACAGCCAAGGTAAAAATCAGGTCCCCCACGTCCAAGTACTTTACCAGCCCCAACCAAACTGCCACCTCAACCTAAATTCCAACCTTATGCACCCAGAACTTTTTCAGACAGGAAGAAAAGAAGCAGCAAGATCTGATCCAATTCAGTGTTTCAACTGGAGACTATTAACTTTCTGAATGTTTTCCCCTGGAAACATTGTCCATCCTGCACCCCAAGGCCTGTTACTGTTTAATGCTGCCTTTGGTGCTGCTTTACTGTGTGTATGAAACTGGTCAGTCTGTGCTGCACACTGACTTGGGGGCATATTGAGTATTTGACAGAGTTGCTATTTTTGCAGCTTTTTAAAGAAAGCCTTGAGAAAACATACAGAATTCCTATCACAGGAAGATACTCTCTGCCTCAGTCCACCATCAGGGACCGAATCCTGATGTTTTAGTTGACCTACAACTAAAACTCACACCAGACTCAAGCTTCTCATGGCTTGACAGAATCCTAGTTTTTAAAGCACTTCAACTACTTTGAAACAGTCAAAATCAAGACATCTAAATCCTGTTTCTGCAACAGGATCTCCAGATCTGGATCTGCTAAAGGACAGGCCTTTCCAGAGACTGCACCATGACTGACAGCCAGCCAGAAGCTGAATAACAGAAGAAGTCAGAAACAGCAACCAGACATCCTCAGTCTAGAGAGGGAATGCTCCCTGCATGAAGGGACTTCCAGGCCCCTCACCAGCAGCTGCTCTTAATTCATGTCTGACAGTGAAGATCCAATTTTTAAACAAATACCTGAGTACATGATTATAGAATAAACCACGAGAACACTTACACTAATTTGAGATTTAACACAGTATGGATTTGAACTGAATCTTTATCTTTTCAGTATGTGTTGAAGCATTAAGAGCTGGCAGCTCTTGCTCCCCTTCACCCACAGATCAGGTTCTACCCTCACTTTTGTGTTCTAAGTGTCAACACAAGCCTATTCCAGCACCCTCTGCTCATGGGATAACCGATCTGTACTGTGAAAGCAATGGAAAACCACACAGGAGGGAAGCCCTTTTTGTTGTGTCAGCAGTTTTAATCTGCTTTCCTTGCAGCAAGATAAGCACCAGCTAATGCCACACGATAGGAAAGCAGGGGGAGCATTGCAAAGCTGGAAGCAGGGAAACAGACTCCTTTCAGCAGACAATTTTTAAACTGCCAGGTCATCTCAGTTGTACCACAAATTCTGTCATTAAATACACGTTCCCTCCTGGCTTTGTCAGAATTGCTGAGCACAATCTCAGAGAAGTTTCCTGTTCTGGTAAACAACACTCAAACAGCTGAATCGTCTGTGGTCACCATGTCTAAGTTGTAAAACCACGTAACACACACTTTCAGAATTATCTGAATAGAAGGCAACTTTGCTTGCCTTCGCACTCCACAAAATTCAAGCCTACAAGCAGAACACACCAAAATGTTGATGAGTGCAAGCTGTATGGCACAACTACAATATTTAGTAAGCAAAGGAAGAAATGCTGAGATTTTTCCACCTGTAAGAGGAAAAAGTTTAAATTTTCTTCATTTTAACCAACTTTGCCCTTTATTGCCACTTATTTATGATATAAATCTTTCCTGCTGCTGAGATCAAGAAATTGCTATAAATCCTACTGATTTCAAGAACAGATACTTAAAAGATTGAGGTTTGGGGTTTTTTTTAATTCTCCAGGGTGTATCTGCTCCCTGAAAAGGAGGCACCACAGTCAGATACCCAGCAGAGAAAACTTCCCAGCATACCAGGATGACAAGTTACCACACTTTTATCTGGCATAAAGCGGAATTGCCAAGAGTTTGATAAGTGGCTGCTGACTTTCCATCACTGTCCCATCTCCTCGAACCCCTCTACAACACTCTTAGTCTGTACCTCCCAGGATACTCAAGCAGTGCCTGGGGCAGTGCTGATTCAGAGCCATTAGAAGGTGGGAAGGAAGCTTCCACCTGCTTTTCTTCAGGCTTTTAGAAAGCAAACATAGGAAGCACTTGCATACAGGCCTGGCAAAGGTTCCCATGGGATACCAGGAACCAAGCATGCAGGAGCAACAAAGGCACAGAGAAGAGCTAGAGGAGCAGAGCGCTGAGACAGAAGATGCTTCTTCCTAATCTCTTGCTGAGCACTTATACAATCTGCTGCAGGACTTACAGTGTCCAGCCAGCCTGGAAGTTAGTGGGCACCACCTCTTCTGCTGGTGAGGTGTTAAGGAAACTCCCCCAATTCCACCAGTCTAATGCCCCTCTGAGGGTCCCACTGGCACCACCCCAGACTGGCTCTGCTGGGATCCCAGCCCCTTTGCAGCAGAGGCTCCAGTGACCCCACAGGCCCCGTGTGAGTCCCTGTAACCCCACAGTCCCCCAGTCAGACCAGCTCCTCCCACCAGCTCGGCCCCGGGTTTCCCACAGCACAGTCCCAGACTCCTGTTCCTTTGTGGTGCAGTGACACAGAACAGCTCGAGCTGGTGCCCTGGGGGGGGACCCCGGACAAAGCCCCCCCGGGGCTGTGCCCATCGTGATGCTGATGTTTAGTCCAGGGTCTTCTCAATGTGTCCGGGGAGCTTTAGGTTGGATATCAGGAAAAGGTTCTGGGAGAGGCTCCTCAGGGAAATGGTCACGGCCCCAAGTCTGTCAGAGTTGAAGAATCCCCTCTCAGAACAACCTGCAGCTCACACTGCAGCTGCCAACCTGCACCAGGTGTATTCCTCAACAGGTGAACAGTTCTCATGCCAGCAAAGTTAAAAAGAGCCCCTGAAGAATTGTAACCTCTGCATACTGAAAAGATTTCCAAAAAGAAAAGGAGCTATAAGATAGGATGGATGAAACAAGCAATGCTACACTGAAAAACAAGTTTTTATTCTGCTCTCACTGAAATACGCTGAGGGAATGTCCTGGTCCTTCTCCACCAAAGAGAGAACAATCCGTTTCTATCAGTAAATATTCCAGATTTGAGAACCAGGCATACACACTTATTTGCAAGTTAGAACTTCGTTAACCGATGTTTGTCAATCCACAATTACATAAATCAAAAGACTGAATGCATTTATATTCCCCGTGGACAGGTCAATGATGGCAAGAAGGCCCAACAGCTCCATTTGGGAAGGCTGACTGAAAAGAAACTGGTAGTTTGCAACCTTTCCAAAACAGGCCTTCATTTATATATCCCAAAAAACTAAAACTTTAAGACTAGGTTCCACTGCCCTGCACTTCCTCAAATGACCATTTAAAAAAAATAAACCAAAGTATGCAGAAACTTGTTTGAAAAAGCAGCAGCCACCTTCTTCCTTGGGTAAAATGCCCCAAAATTAAAATGCTGCAGACACTTGTATGAAAAAGCAGCAGCCACCTTCTTCCTTGGGTAAAATGCCCCAAAATTAAAATGTCAAGGGTGCACAAAGCAACAAAGGGAATCATATGTGCTGTGCCCGAATCGTCCACTAATTCTGAAAGTGTTTGAATCCACACAGCCTAACACGTCACCACCTGTGCCAATGACTGCTCAGGCCCCCTCAGCCAGGCAGCATTCCCAGGACTGGATTGAAAAGCTCTCATGGGCATTATTTGCAGAAATGTTGCACTGACCATGACAATCATCTCCACATAAAAGCACACCAGATCCCACAGGTTTAATGGTTCTGGCAAGAGAGCAATAAAAGTTTTTTTCCAATGACACACTGTATCTCCATCCAGAATTCTAGGAATCACTGCTATTAATTATTTCACTGCAAGATTTTTGCTAAGAAGGGAGACCTGTATGGAACTGTGGAGATCATGTGAAACGAGAACACTGGCAAGAACTGCCCGCCTTCAACATCAGGCAAGAGGCTTTTTCTACCTTCACCTTGGTCACAGGACTAAAAAGGCACCAGACCACTACTGAGGTCACAAATTCATATGTAGACACCTAAACAGATGCTCACAGAATCCCAGGATACCTGGCTTGGAAGGAACCTTAAAGATCATTTCATTCCACCCTGTGCCACAGGCAGGGACACCTTCCACTGTCCCAGGCTGCTCCAAGCCCTGTCCAGCCTGGCCTTGGGCACTGCCAGGGATCCAGGGGCAGCCCCAGCTGCTCTGGGCACCCTGTGCCAGGGCCTGCCCACCCTCACAGGGAACAATTCCTAATTCCCAAGATCCCATCCAGCCCTGCCCTCTGGCACTGGGAGCCATTCCCTGGGTGCTGTCCCCTGCAGGCCTTGTCCCCAGTCCCTCTGCAGCTCTCCTGGAGCCCCTTCAGGCCCTGCCAGGGGCTCTGAGCTCTGCCTGGAGCCTTCTCCTCTGCAGGTGAGCAGCCCCAGCTCTGCCAGCCTGGCTCCAGAGCAGAGGGGCTCCAGCCCTTGCAGCATCTCCATGGCCTCCTTACTCCAGCAGCTCCATGTCTTTCTTGTGCTGGGGTCCCCAGAGATGGAGGCAGCTCTTCAGGTGGGATGGATGATGGATCAGCTAGTGCAGAACTTAAGATGGGAAATTCTTCCTGGATCAATGAGTTCTGTGGCACAGAGCTCATGGAACCTTGACTGGAGCACTGGGAATGGGCCACAGTGAGCACAGCATGGTCCTTAAACCCCAGCAGACCTAAAGCTGCTACCCAGCTACTCACCCAAAACCTCCATCTTTCTTTGCAATGAAGTGCAAGGCAGCATCATCCAGGACACTCCATACAGGATGGGCTCCAGTGGACAGTGCCTGACGGAGTCCCTGAACTGGTGAAATCTTGGTGGTGGTGTCAGTGGTAAATGAACATTTATTGATGTTTGGTCAGGATTTGAGAGGAATTTGAAGGAATAGTGCATGAATGCGCAGTGAATCAAATGCCAACAGGGCTTGCACTGCACTGTCCTTGTCCTGTGCTTTGTGTATTCATGGAGAGGTCTGTGCTTGTGGGGTGCAATATGCAGAGCTATTGGGGTCATGAAAAGAGGTTGTATAAAGAATAAAAGGTGTTTTCTTGTAGATTATGGGGAAAAGCTCTGTGATGTAGACAGGTCTGGATTAAGTAATGGAGAGATGGAGAGATAAGTGTTCTGACTGAAACATGTGGTAAATGAGCCCTGAAAAGTGATGCTGCAGAGTTCTGCCCATGAGCTGTTTCATCAACTTGCACTTCAGTCTCACAGGCTTCTTCTTGAGCTCTGCCTGTGGACTTAGGAATCTAAATGGGGTGCTTCAAGCACAACCTCAAGGTCACTAGAGCCCTTCTGCTTCTCTAGCACACGGATATTTGTTGACACGCCTCCCCCCCAGAGTCATGGCTAACTGCAAGGCAACAATGTTGTCTCAAGCTGACGAGCTGTTTCTTGGAGACCACACCTGAGACAGCACAAAAAGAACACTACTACATTCAGGCAAGTGCCAAACCAATCCAGAAGGCAGGGGCAGAGGTGCTGAGATGTCCAGGCTGGAACACATGTCAAAATCAAAGCCACACATGTAGAAGGGCCTGAAGAGCCTCCATGAATTTAAACTGCTTCAGGAAAACAGTTTTCAATAACTACCCAACACAGTATTGTCAGGCTAAAACTTGCTCTGCAGGCAGCTGTCATACCAGGATTGAGAAGCAACAGTTTAATCACAACACAGTAGGACAGACACCGGGGAAAGAAAAAGCAACATACTGTCTTCTCTGAAATTGCTGTAAGCAAGAGAATAGGTTTCACCTGAATAGCAACACCAGCAGAAAACCTTCCCCTAGGCCTACCTGCCTCCCAAGGAAAAAAAAAAGTTTCCTAGTGCTCCACATGTTTCAGTCAGAACACTTATCTCTCCGTCTCTCCATTACTTAATCCAGACCTGTCTACATCACAGAGCTTTTCCCCATAATCTACAAGAAAACACCTTTTATTCTTTATACAACCTCTTTTCATGACCCCAATAGCTCTGCATATTGCACCCCACAAGCACAGACCTCTCCATGAATACACAAAGCACAGGACAAGGACAGTGCAGTGCAAGCCCTGTTGGCATTTGATTCACTGCGCATTCATGCACTATTCCTTCAAATTCCCCTCAAATCCTGACCAAACATCAAAAGCTATTTTGGGGGGAGGGAGAAATCACAAAATCCAGATTGTCTCTTAAATTCAAGAGCAGCATTTATACAGTGTATGAGGGAAAAAAAAGCAAACCTTTCTACTTGCCTACCCTTTGGGTTTTCCAGAGGTAACAGAACTCATCTCTTTGATTCCTGTCCCCTTTGCACACCTGAAACGAGGACACTACCCTTGTTCTCCTCAGTTTGACTGCACTTAAGATTCCAACACTTTTGCCACTAAAAATAGCGCAGCACCAGAAGCGGCCATTACTAAAATCTGCTGCTGCATTTCCACAAATTCTATTTCCATATGCTGAATCACTCGTTTCAGTACAATGTATCTTAAGCATTTTTTTTAATGTTGTTTTAAAAACACTGGGCATAAACTTAGTTTTGAGCACATTTTTGGTCTAACAAATCTCAACTGTCATGATTTTAATATTTCAGTAAAGCAGTTTTAGCAATCAGATTTGCCTGGAAGGGTTTTTAACGCCTCCCTTAGTTGTTTTTATTCATGTTCATATAATAATACCATTAAGGTGTTTTTGTCAATGCTTTTATTGCCATTCAGAGACAAAAGCATTTGAGGGCAAAAAAATTAGCTGCATTTTTCAGAGCAATGACCTTACTTTACCAGTCTGATGAACTGCACTCAATTCCTAGGAACAAAATTAATCATCATTGGGATGCTGTCAGAAATCAGATACAGGCTGGCCATAATTACCATCCGCTGCTGGTCCAACACCCAGCAGGGACTGGGACTCCTCTCAGCTTGAGCCGCAGGAACAAGGGCAATCAGAAACCTGTGGCTGAGACAGTGAACATCTGCTGCCAGATCCACATTTCCCCATCTTCCCAGGTTAACAGCCAGCCCTGACAGAGACAGGATACCAGGCTCTGCTCAGACTTTCACATCACAATACACTTCTCAGCACAGGAAAGACATGGAGCTGCTGGAGCCAGGCCAGAGGAGGCCCCGGAGATGCTGCAAGGGCTGGAGCCCCTCTGCTCTGGAGCCAGGCTGGCAGAGCTGGGGCTGCTCACCTGCAGAGGAGAAGGCTCCAGGCAGAGCTCAGAGCCCCTGGCAGGGCCTGAAGGGGCTCCAGGAGAGCTGCAGAGGGACTGGGGACAAGGCCTGCAGGGACAGCACCCAGGGAATGGCTCCCAGTGCCAGAGGGCAGGGCTGGATGGGATCTTGGGAATTAGGAATTGTTCCCTGTGAGGGTGGGCAGGCCCTGGCACAGGGTGCCCAGAGCAGCTGGGGCTGCCCCTGGATCCCTGGCAGTGCCCAAGGCCAGGCTGGACAGGGCTTGGAGCAGCCTGGGACAGTGGAAGGTGTCCCTGCCTGTGGCACAGGGTGGAATGAAATTGTCTCCAAGGTCCCTCCCAACTCCAGCTGTTCTGGCATTCTGTGATTCCACAGCTGTCTGCCCCTGGGTCAATGATGCTGCCAGTTAACACCACCAAGTTTCTACACAGGGAAGAGACAGTGAAGAACTTCGCGCAGCCTGGACTATCTCACCTTCTGCACTGGTATTAAAAAAAAAACAGATTTATGATAAACAGATCTTTAAAAAAAGGAAATAATTTATTATCTTCCTTTTTCTAGACAGTGTCAGATTGTCCATAAATTGCCCTTGGCAATTTTTTACCAACACAAAAGATATCTGGAGACAACTGTGCTGTAAGGGAATGATTCCTTTCTGAGAGAGAGAGCAGGAGATGAGAAGAAGTGGACATAAGAACTATAGATTCCAGACACTTTCTGACAACAGATGCTCCACACATTGATCTAACCTTGAATAACACTGACCCATCTTGAGATACTTTCACCTTGATGGGGCAGGAAGGCAAGCGAATAGCAGGAGGAAAAGACAGCATCCAACTCGTTCACCAGCACAAAACAACTAGCTGGAAATCCATCACTGAGGGCCTGGTGAGACATGTAGTTTGCTGCTGTGTTCCTATATGGAGGCCATGGAAGCAGTAGGAGATAGGAAAATTATACCTTTGCAGTACTATACTACTGCTACTAATTTTAAAAACAAACAAAAAAACCCCCAAAGGCAGCAAACCCACACACATGAAAAACATCTCTGCCTTCTCAGTATAGCTTATTTCCACCCTCTCTCCTCAGAAAAAAAAAAAAAAAAATTAGAATCTATTTTTGCATACATCACCTACATAGAACGAGGTTGTATACTCAAATGGATCATTTAGGCCAGCAGTTTGAAGCTTGCAGGTGCCTGAATACAGAACTGCACATCAGACAGAAGTGTCCTGATCATTTTCAGCATACTCCTGTCATTCTCCCTAAATGCCTTCTGGGCTACTTCTGAAGTACCTGGAAGTGCAGAAAGAACAGCTTCTCTGAACTTCTTCTTGAACTCTAAGAACATAGCAAGTTTGAGCTTTCTAAACTTGGTGAGTAAAAGTCTACCAACTTCACAGGCAGCTTATCCCCATGTGGTCAGAGTGACAGCCAGTAACTTTGGGAATCAATTCAGAGAGCTCACAACAAATAAGCAAGAAACAAGACAGAGACCAAAGCTTCAAGAGAGAAAGTAGGCTGGTACAACAGCTGAAAGAGATGGATTCTGAAAGTAAAATGGCATGTCTCAGGTCAAGACAAGGAGGGCTTTTTCCAGAAGAAAAAAAAAGTGCTAGAACATGCAAGAAACAGAAAGAAAGTAGTGCTTGAATTCAGAGCACATTTCCCTTTAAGTTCATGTCAGCACCAAACACTGCTCAGCAAACACAGATAAGTAAGCTGCTACACACAACATTCACATTTCCGTTCAGACTGCGCTTACGGCTGCTGCTGTTTCCACAGACTCGGTACCGCACAAGACTCCCTGAGGAGTTCATCTGGTCCCACAGAACCACCCACAGCAGGGCTATAAACTCACTGCACAACACGTTTAACAATCACACCAGCTTAAGATGTTCCTGTTCATATTCCAGGCAGGCCTGGAAAGAGCCTACTGCAACCACAGCTGTAACTCCTGACCGCTGAACACCTTGAATCATGGAAACCACAGGAGCACTGGGATCATTATATACACAGTTACTCTGCTTCAGAACAAAACACAGGACACTCACAGTAACATCTCATGCAGCACAGACTTACAGGCTCAGGACTTTTGATTTTATTATTCATCACACACATAGACATAACCCAGGACTCAACAGGAATCTAAGAAATCCCATAAACTCTACAGGTTTGATAAAGACTATGGAACATGTGCATCGTCCTAGTTGTAATGTAACAAGTCACAGAACGGTTCACACAGCTCCAGAAAAAAAAAGTGGTTAAAACAGGAGTACAGGGAAACAACAACTCGCAAAGAGGTGAGAGCCGAGCAACATGAGCAGTCAACACCCACCATCAGGGAGTAAAATGAACAAAACTAAAAAGACCTCAAAAAGTTATCAAATGTAACAACAGGCGTTAACAAAAGGAATTAATCCCAACCCTTCCCAACTCTTTCCTCTTTTGTTTTCCCCAGATGCCTCATTAAGTGATCACAGGATCCCCGGGCAAGTCCTCAAGAAACAAACCGTGCTTCATTTCCCAGCAAGTCTCGGGTACAACTCCGCGCCCAGCAAACGCTCCCGCACTCCCAGTAGAACCCGGCAGAAGCACTCGCCTCCCCACGGCTGTCCCACGCCAGCCCTCACTCGTACTGCCGCGAAAGTGCCCCACGACGGTCCTGCCTCTTCCAGCCGCTAAAACTGAGCAAACGCTCTGCACTGAATTGCTCCCACGAGCACAAACAGCAGCGGCTGCTGCTTTAGCCCCGATTCCTGCGGCCCCAAGCACTCGCCACACCAGCACCGGAGCCGCTGCCAGCACTGATGCCAACCGGCACTGACCGCGCTGGCATGGACCCTCGGGTACCGCCAGTCAACAAGGACGTGCCGGTCCTAACCAACGTGGGAGATTTAAAAGCTGTGCCCGCACAGACACGGGAAAAATAAACATGAAAGATGAGGCCATTAACCGGACGGAGAAAGGCCCTGAAACGCGGCGCGGACCCGCCGCGCATCACAGCACCGCGACCCACGGCCTTCCCGCCGCAAGCGCGGCGGCTCCGGGACCCGCTCCCCGCCCGTGCCCCATCCGGCCCCCGCGGGCCGCGCAGGCCGCGACCCCGCCGCCCGCCCGCCGCCCCGGGCCCGCGCTGCCCTGCGGCCCCTCCCCCCACAGGCCGGGCTACCCTGCCAGGCCCAGGCCTCGGCCCGGCCACCCGGTCCCCGCCGCCCGCTCCTTCCCGCGCCGGCCCCGCGGGTGCCGCCGGGGCTGTTCAGGAGGGCGCCGCGGCCCCGCGCGCGGCCTCACCTGCGGCGGCGGCGGCCGGGCCCGGGCAGCGGAAGGCGATCGGTCCGCAGCGCACAACGAGCCGCTCCAGCGCCACGGCCCCGCCCCCGCACCGCCCGCCGACACCCATTGGCTGCCGCGCGCACGTGCCCCGCGCGCCATTGGCTCCTCCGCCCGTCCGTCAAGTGCTGGCTGGGGGCGGAGCCCGCCGCGCACCGGGGGGGAGGGGAGCGGGGCCGGGGCCCTGCAGCGGGAGCTGTGTGAGCGCCCCGGGCGGCCCGGCCGCGGGTGCACTGCTCTGAGGAAAGGAGCCCGGAGGAGAACGTGCCTCCGGTGGCCGGCCGGGCTCTTGGAGCAGGAGAAACGCGAGTGGTGCCCTGTGCCAGGGAGCCAGGCTCGGGTGGAAGATGGAGCACGGCAGCCCTGGGCCCACCGGTAGCCGAGCCTCTCCTGGGCTGAGGGCCGGTGTCAGCGGAGCCCGGGCACAGGGAATCTCCACGGGCACAGCCCACGGGAATGCTGGTGACTGGTTAGGAGATTAAATGCTTTCTGTGTAAATGAGATGCAAATGATGATCTGTCAGAGAAACTGGTGGCCAGCACATCACTGTGCTCTGAGAAATTCTGCAGCAGCCTGAAGGACCAGCTGCCCAAGAGTTTTCACTCTTCCTTTTTCACTTTTCGTAGCCAAGGGCATCCCTTTGTATCTGCACCCATTTTCCCTGCACAGGAGACATCTGTGAGAGTAAAATTCCACTATTCTGCAGAAAAATAAGTCTTTTTGTCATTGCCAACAGTACTCTACAATAATACCCTGGTACAAAGCAGCATGCTTAGTGTGTGACATGTAAGCTTCAGGTCTGTAAATCCTGCGTTAAGGTGCTCAACTTTGGGGAAGAAAAATCGGAATGCTTCTGCATTACAATACATGATGTTCCTTTTCATTCACAGACAATTCATCATTTGAGTTTTACTTAGTTGAGTGACATACCTGAAAATCAAATTTCTCCTTCTCTAGCTTCTTTCTTGAGTCTAGAAGAGTGAGATCTCACCTGAAGGATGGGAATTGCAGCAAGACAAGAGTTTGTGTTCTTTGGTATTTCTATGCACACATGTGGAAATACTCTGTCTACTGGAATACGTGGCACATTACTCAATGGAAATACAAATATCTTTCTCTGCCTATCCTGATGTGGCTTCTAGCAAGACCTTGTCTGGTAAATTTCCAGCATGGTTGCACTGATGTTTTCTGGTTCAACTACCCAGAAACCCTTTCAAGTGGCCCTGCTACATTGGGCCATGTCCTGATCTTCCACATGTGACAGCCAGGGACAGCCCAGCCTCTGCCATATGCAATGGGCAGAGTGTGACAGAGATCCTAATCTTCAGCTCCATGAAAAGCCTGCTGAGGATGTTAGATTAAGAGCGATGTTAAAAACATTGCCATTTTCTTTTCCTCTCTACAATAGCTCTCAGTGCCAGATGGGGAATCCTCACATGAAAATTCCAAGCCTGACAGGTTTGGAAATATCCTTCAAGGCCTCATAAAACATTAAAGACATTTGTGCATCTGTTATTTGCTCATCCTGCCAGACCCAAAATCACAATATTGTCATTCACATCAGTGGCAGCTTTCTTTTACTGTAAATTTGATGTTTTCCTCATATCATCCAGGTTTTAATTAACAATCCCATTCTTGGACATGAGGTGGGTCTCAGATCTTCAAAAATTGAGGCCATGAGTACAACACTGCACAGAGCGTTGATGCCTTTATCTTTTGACAGTGTATTTGCAATCTCATATTTTCATCTATCACTATAAACACTTATTTAAGATGTGCTGGCAATTAAAAGGTGTCCTTTGAAATAGTGTGTGAGTTTTTAAAGGAACTATCTCCTTTTTAAAAAAGCTATTATGCTTTTTGCTATACATTAATGGTCTGTTATAGTGTTTCAGTTCAATATGAAAAGATCAGCCTGAAGGGTTCATGATAATGTGGAACTTTAGCAAGGTAAAGCCAAGTGTCGTGTCTGAAATCCTCTCAAGATAATGCAACATGAACACCACAAGTTTTTTTGGTCAAGTCGTGTCTTGGGATATCTTGAAACATGAAAAAAAGCTCAGTGAAAACAGGGCAACCCAGGAAGCCCTTGGTGAACGTGGTTCTGACACAGGAGGGAAATGTGCAGCGGGAATTGACAGATGAAAGCAGCAGCATAAGGACAAATCGCTGTACCTGGCTGTGAATAAACACAGAATCATAAAATCACAATGTCCTGGATTGGAAGGGACCCCCGGGGATCATTGATCCCAGCCCCTGTCCCTGCACAGGCACCCCAACAACCCCAGCCTGAGCCCCCCTGGCAGCGCTGTCCAAACGCTCCTGGAGCTCTGGCAGCCTTGGGGCCGGGAGCATTCCCTGGGGAGCCTGGGCAGTGCCCAGCAGCCTCGGGGGGAAGAACCTTTCCCTGAGCTCCATGGCAAGCCCTGGCACAGCTGCAGCCCTCGCTGGCCTCCTGTCCCTGTCCCAGAGCAGAGCTCAGCCCCTGGCCCTGTGCCTGCCCTGGGGAGGAGCTGCAGCCCCGAGGAGCCTCCCCTCAGTCTCCTGTGCTCCAGCTGAACGAGCCGAGTGCCCTCAGCTGGGGACTCCGGGTTACAGAAGGCGGGACGGATGGATAAAGGATGGATGGATGGATGGATGGATGGATAAAGGATGGATGACTTCCTAATGGCGCAGACGCCACACGGAGAACAGCAGGGAGGCTCCAGAAGCCGCCCTATCTCGGGTGCACTCTCCCGGTTACAGCCGTGAGCGGCAGCCCCCGTACACACTCGTAGTGCACAGTGCCGGCTCCGCAGCCGCTTGCGCCCCAGGCTCCGGCGGCTGTGAGCGCTGCGAAGCCCCGGAGAGCAGCACTGTTACCCCGGTAGTGCCGTTCGGCCGCCGCCGAGCGACACAGCCCGCTGCCCCGGCGCGGCTCTGAAATGGCGGCCGGCGGAGGGGGCGGGGTCTGCTGTGGCCCCGCCTCGCTGCCGCCGAGCCCTCAGGAGTGAAATGGCGGCACCGGCTGGCCCGGCCGTGGAATTTATTGGGCATTTTTCGTCTGGCCCCTCACAGGCTGCTGACTCCAAGGCACAGGGGTACTGCGGATGCTGGAGCGTCCTGGGCAGCCGGCACTGCCCTGATCTCCTGCGCTTATTCAGTATGAGACAGCTGAGGATGTTCATCCTGGGGAAGAGAAGGGGAGAGACCTCAGAGTCCCTTCCAGTGCCTAAGGGGGCTCCAAGAGAGCTGGAGAAGGATTTTGGACAAGCGCATGGTGTGCCAGGACAAGACAGAATGGCTTCCCACTGCCAGAGGGCAGGGCTGGATGGGATATTGGGCAGGAATTGTTCCCTGGAGGGTGGGGAGACCCTGGCACAGGGTGCCCAGAGCAGCTGTGGATCCAGCAGCCCCTGGATCCCTGGCAGTGTTCCAGGCCAGGTTGGACACTGGGGCCTGGATCACCCTGAGATAGTGGAAGGTGTCCCTGCCCATGGCAGGGAGTGGAATGTAATGGATCTAAGGTCCCTTCCAGCCCAAACCATTTTTTGATTCTGTGATTCCCCCTGAAAATGTGCCCTGGCACCTTCAACCATTCCTCCTTGGCTCCTCTGTGTCTGGATTTCTTTCCCTTTTTCAGGGTTTTGCATGTTGTTCTCTGATTTCTCACCTCTATGAGATCACCTTCACTCTCCTGTGTCTTCCTCTCCACAGGCTTTCAGCCCCTGTTCTCCATTATTCTCTGGTTCATGCCTGCCTCAACACATGCCCCAGCTCTGTTCCAAGACTTTGCTTATCAAACCTTTCTGATCCCTCATCTTTGGGTTTCTGATCCCTCATCTTTGGGTTTGTGGCTCCATCACCCAGACTTGATGGCTCCTGTATTGCTCCACTAACAGCATCCTTCTGGATAACTCTTGTCTTTCTATGGTGTTTCCTTGTGCTTTCCTCAGTCTTCCTGCTGTCCTGTTCCTTGATGCTTTTGTCTTTGTTCCAAATGTAATTTCCTCCCCTGAGGAGGAATAACATCCATGGTCTGGAGCAGTTTGCCATCTTTGGAATTCCCTTCTGGCCATTTGCAGAAGGATGGACTCACCCTTGCTGCTTCACTCCCATGGGAGTCACCTTCCCTGAGGTTACCTGTTACTGCTGTTCTTGTTCTGCCTCTGCTGTCATTTCACTTGTGAGGTGAATTATGTCACCTGGAGCATGTTTGTCATAGTTGTGCTGCAGAAAGATCACCCCCATTTACATTCCCAGTGACTTGTAGAACTTTTTCTGGATTTCCTGTGGTCAGTGAAGAAAAGGCTGGGCATGGCTGTGTGAGCCCTGAAGCAGCACTGTCACCAGCAGCACAGTGGCTAGGAATGTGTTGGTTCAGGCTTCTCTGCACTGAGCTGCTCTAATTAAATGAGCCACACTTAATCATTTGCAGATAGATGTGGAAAAGTTTTAATTCAATTTAAATGTGCAGTTATTACAAGTTGTTATTGAAGCTGATTTTTCCCTCACTGTTTCTTTGGTTTCTCTTTTCCTTTATGTATTAATGACCTCTGTAAATACTCCCCTCATGATGTCTGTTGTGCAGCAGCCACCATCTATTAGCATAGATTCTGAAATAATGTCCTTTAAAATTTATCAGTAGGTAAAAGATGTAACAGAAAAACAACAAAATGTGAGGAAGCAAGCCAGAAGCTTTCCTGGTTGCCAGGAGTCATCTTTATTTCAAGCTCACAGTTTATGAAGCTTGTGGTTGTGTGTGGTTTTATTCTGGTTGTGAATGAATTTGTAGCATAGTTGTATCTGTCCAGCGAGCTGTTGGTGTGAAAAACACTTTGTCAGACTGTGAGTTAGACAATATTAATTACATTTATCATAATTTTCCAGTCCCCATTTTCCAGGAAGATATTAAGCAGAAGTAAAATGCACAGTAAACACACTGTTTAATTTACTTTTTTTTTGTTTCCCCAACAGCTTAGGGAAAGCACCTGGTTTTTTGGTACTTTTGAATGTTTGACAAAACCTACCAATCACTAAGGCACTATGTGTGATAGTATGAACTAGCAGTGGGGACTTTTGGAGAGCCTGATGTGTGCTTTAATAATGTTACTGGAGAGTGCTTTATTAATCTTGAGATCAAGCATTCCAAGCACAAACCCAGAGAATGGATCAGGAGCAGCCCTGGGGGGAAGGGCTTGGGGTGTTGGTGGGTGAGAGGCTCAGCCTGCCCCGGCCATGGGCACTGACCCAGAAACCCCCCCTGTGCTGGGCTGAGCCCCCAGCGTGGGCAGCAGGGGAGGGGGGATTCTGCCCCTGTGCCCCTGTGCTCAGGTGAGAGCCCACCTGCAGAGCTGCCCCAGCCCTGGGGAACAGCAGCAGGAGGATGTTGTGCTGGTCAGTGTGTGGCTGTGCTGGCTGCTGTGTCACATGTGTGTGGCTGTCCAGTAGTACTGCTGATGGGTGGGATATTTTGGTCCTGTTTCCAACAATATGGTTTGTGTTTACATGCTGAACACTTTTCTGAATAGCTGGGGTGTCTTAAGGATGTCTGCTCACATGACCCACATTAGCTGTGGCCCTCAAAGGGGTTAACTCAGAGATTCCAGTCATTCAGTCAGGAGCTTGCTAGGTGTTACAGCAGTCAGGAGACCATGTCCTCAGCACCTGTGCAGGTGCTTCCCCAGCAGGGACCTGGACTGGCCTGAGCTGTGGCATGGCTTCAGGGATGAATCACTGACCTCTCTGTGCAGGCTGGACCCCACCACCTTTCAGAGCGGCTGTGGTGGGCAGCAGGTCAGAGCCCACCAAGGTGGGCATGACCTGACCTGGCCATCAGTCAGATCTGACTAGGCTATGGTGGAGCCCTGCCAGGCTGTCAGTGGGGTCAGCCCTCCTTGGAGCAGTAGGTCTGCAGCTGAGGACTCTTGCTGTGGGTTGGGATGCCCAAGGGGATTCCTGGAGGCTGAGAGCCCTTGCCTCAGTCTGTGATGGATTCTGTATCTGGAATAAGTGTTCTAAAATCTTCAGAGTTCTCAAGTCAGTTGGGCAGCACCACCTCTGTCTGACATAATGAATTTGTATTCAAAGGCTGGCTAAGCCTTAATTGATTTATCTGCTTTAAATGGCCTACAAAATAAATATCATTTGAATTTATTATTTCATAGCATTGTAGATTCATAGAACCTCCTGAGTAGGAAGGGAGCAAATGGATCATCAAGTCCAACTCCTGGCCCTGCAGAGGACTCCTCAACAATCTCCCCCTGGAGATTGCTGTCCAAATACTCCTGGAGCTCTGGCAGCCGAGGGCCTGTTACCATTCCCTGGAGAGCCTGTTCGGTGCCTGACTACCCGCTGGGGGAAGAACCTTTCCCTAATATCCGGTCTAAACCTCAGCTGGCAAAATTTTATAAGATTTCATGACAGAAGCCAAGCACAATCTCTCAAAAATCCCTCACAAGAATAGCTTGGAGATGCTGCAAAGCTGGAGCTCCTGGGGAAAATTCATCCCCAGTTGAAGCTGAGGCATGTCAGCCACCATGGTCACGTGTGAGCACTCAGCTGTGGCCCAGACTGATTCCAAATGGCCCCAGGCTCCTCCAGCATGGCGTCAGATGGTGTCACATCCCAGTGTTGGTGCTGACAGGCCCTTCCCATCCTTCCTCTGCAGCTTGCTGAGCTGGCTGTGATGTGGGTAACTGTAACCTGTCTTCTGTGACAATTCTATGATAATTAATTGTCCTCTACTGTTGGTCTGCTGGGTCCCAACATGAGCTCTCGTGTTTCAGTCAGAGTTCAGCAGTGGATGTGTGTGTTGCTGCTGCTGCCTGGAGGACTGGTGTGGGAAAAGGTGCAATGGAGTTTGAACCAGGTGAGCACTGGGCTGCTGAAGAAAGTCAGACATCTCCTGTGACATCACAATGCCTCAGGATCTTCCTGAGAGCAATAAAGAATAACTTTTCCCTACTATCTATCTATCTATCTATCTATCTATCTATCTATCTATCTATCTATCTATCTATCTACTATTCCCTACTAATCTATAATCTACTTTATAGATTAAGATCATGCATTTGATGTTTATATCTTTGCTACTTACCTAGCTATTAGATAAAGGCATAAAACAGCTTTTAATAACAGAGCTGTGTAAAAAGGGGGAGGAAAAGCCAATGTGACTAAACACTTTCTCTTTATAAATGTGACAAGATCTTCACCTCGGCATTGCTTTATTTTTTTAAGGTGTTATCCTGCTTATTAGAGGTTACCTGTACTTCAAAGTTTGGTTTATTTGAAGAGCTAAATTTGGTAATAAACTGAAGCCAAGGCCACATTGTAGACCCAGATTTCTTTTCAAATGACAGAATCCTGTATCTGGGGAGGATGGAAAGCTGTCAGGGTTTTAAGACTTACAGCACAGTGCTTTTTGAGTTTATGGGTTTTTGGGTGTACAAATTCTTCTGTTTTGAAGTCTCTTAACAAAGCATGATGATTCTTGTTTCTGTCTTCAAGGTTCTTCTCATTAATGGAAACTAATGCTTGCAATTATTGCAGTAATACCAGTATGAAATTTTAAAATGTTTTGTTTTAAATGTAACTTTTGGCTAGTGACCGAATTTCATTAATTTCTGAAGCTGGAAGAAGTAACTTTTGCCGTAACTTCACCTTTGCAGTTAAATAACTAAGCATGGAAACAAATGGCACTACAAAATATTTGTAAAATCTTTGCAAATGTTGACTTTTTAAAAATAAAAGCTCTATTATTTGAATGTTGATGTGAACCATGGCCTCAGAATAGAATATGCACGAGAGATGGAGGTACAGCAAGAGGAGGAATGCTCTGATAGTTTTCTGTCTTTCTCGGTAAGGAGAGAACATGTGATAAAGGCTTTTAGAGCACATTCTTGAATCAGTTTTCCTCATGTAAATTAACAGCATCATTTTAAGGATCTTGTTCTGTTGGCTGTTACAACGAATGGACCTTAATGCTTTTCCTTCCTTCAGTTTTGAGTTTCTACATGAGCTTCCCCACTGCCATGACCCAGCTGATCTGCATGGTTGAGGGATCCGTGGGTTTCGGGCTGTAAATCCCCCCGGCTAGTTTGGGATTTAGGCCAGCACGGATCCTACATGGACGAAGCAAAGGACGAGAGGCGCTCTTTCTCCACGTGGTGCTGATGTCCTGTTTTATTAGCTGGCAAGGGACACCTGCATCGGAGATCATCCAGGTGAAAAAAGAGACCGAATTCCAATCCCAAGGGACATTTATACCCGCGGAATGGGAGGCGGGGACGGAAGGCCGCAGTCAACGGGACACCAGTGAGGAGGGGCGAAGGGAGGAGCTACAAGGGACAGATCACCTTACCGAGGGAACAACCACCTGAGGGAAAGGGGAACCGCCCATGCAACACAACACCCAGTGCAGCGTCCAAATAACTAGCTAGTGCATCACAACACATGGTATGGTTTTATTTTAAATCTAGCAGAAACTAGAGCTGATGAATGCAGAAGCAGGGTTCTAAGTTAATGACTCAGGGACACATGAAAAGATCATTTATTTGTTTTCTAAATCAGCTCTGCCATAAAATTTCCAAGGTAGCAACTGCAGGGTTATATTTTCTTTCAGCATAGCTGTGGTAACTCCTGGGGTCTGAGCTGATGCCAGATTGTCCACATAGACAAAGGAGCAGCTTCTTTTTCCAATTGTGGTGGGGTGATTTTGTAATGATACTTTATTCCCCAATGGTCTGCTTTCTGCCCCAAAACGGCTGCTGTATTTCCGAGGCGGAGCCGGGCAGGGGCGCGGAGCTGCGCGGGTCGGTTCAAACCCTCTCTCCCCGGGTGCTTGGGCCGCGGCGTGACCGGGACACCACATTGTTTGTGTGCTGGATTAGCTGTTTGCCAGCTTGAAACAAGAAGGGCTTTTCCCCCGTTCCCCTAGCCTGGAGGCTGTACCGGGAATCCTCTTGGCAGTTTTTGTTTGTTTTCTTTGAACTGTTTCAATTTTGGGGTTTTTTTTCGGCCTGTCCAGGGAGCTGGGCCGCCTCGAACCGATCTCGGAGATGCTGAACCAAGACAAGAGAGGACCCTAAAAACCACGAGTTATTCTTGCTGTGAGGAAGAGTCCAGTGCCAGAAAGGGTCCCGTCTGTTCCTCCCGAGTGGCTGTGTACGCTCCCGTTCCTCCCATTCCCTGAGACAAAGGCCGGCCTCTGCTGCGGGATGGGGTTAAGGCTTTGAAACGTCCATATCTGGCATTTGTACAATCCTTTTCTGTGCCTTGTGGACACCTTCTTGGGGTTTTTTCTTCGTTAATAAACAGTTTGGGTTTTTTTTTCACTTTCACCCACTGGTTTTCATTTCTCATTAGCAAAAAGGATTACTGGCACCCTTCTCTTTAGAGGAAACACTCATTTCAGAGCGTTTTCTCCTCAATTTGTCTCCAAACCGAGACAGTAACTGAAACAATACCTACAAAAATCCAGCGTTTACTTGTTATTTTGTAGCATACTAAGATTACAGAGCTGGGCTGGTCATGCTGGGCAAGAAGTATTTTTGCAATTAAAAATCCTTAATTGCTAGGAATTCAAGAGCTATTTGTTTATTTGCTTGGAGTTTTCTGTCTGATTTGTGCTACTTTATCTCAGTTTACCCATGTCTAATTTGTTGTGGCCTCGGTGTTATATCATGGATTGAGCTGCATTAGTCAGTCTGTCTTTACAAACTGCCTGGCTGCAGGGTGATGCTAAACTGGTATATTGCTACATTCTCTGCCTGGAAGCTGGGTCTGTTAAATACAACTTTTTTGACTTGTTGGCTTTTTTGTTTTTGTTTTTTTTTAAGCACTCAGCCATGCACAGTTTAAGTCTAATTCATCTGTGGAGTGAGCTCTACCAGAGAGCAAGCTCCCGTGTAAGCATCTGTGGCTGCTGGCCCAGATGAGCTGTCCCTTCTGGCCCTGTCCAGTCCAGGTCACTGGGCCAGGCTGTGGTCCTGCCTGGCAGCAGAGGAGTTTACTCCCCAGCCTGTCCTAACAGCAAACATTCAGGAAGGGAACATGGATTAAAACCTGGGGCAGTTTTAGTTGGCAACCAGTATTGATGGTATTTGCTTATCACAGAATCATCAGCCCTTTGAAATGCCTTCAGAACCATCAAGTCTAACCTTCATGCCCACTAAACCATATCCCCAAGGGCCATGTCAACTCATTTTTTTTTAACACTTCCAGGGTTGGTGTCTCCACCACTGCCCTGGGCAGCCTGTTCTAACCCTTCACCACTCTTCCAGGGAAGAAATTCTTCATGATCTCCAGCCTAAACCTTCCCTGACACAGCTTGAGGCTGTTTGCTCTTGTCCTATCATTTGTTCCTGGTAGCAGATCCTGACCACCCCCCCAACCCCTCCGGCTGTCCCCTCCTGTCAGGGAGTTGTGCAGATCCAGAAGGTCCCCCCTGAGCCTCTTTTTCTCCAGGCTGAACCTCCCCAGCTCCCTCAGCTGGGTGCTCCAGACCCTTCTCCAGCTCCATTCTCATGTCTGGACATGCTCCAGCCCCTCAGTGTTTCTTGTATGCCAATTACACAGTCAATGCAGTAAAGATTAAGATCCTCTATAATTTGTGTGGTAAATGTTTAATTGAAAAGACTTAGCTGTCACTAAGTGTTCTCCATGCCTTTACAGTTCATCCTGGCATTCCAATGTGGATTTTGGATGATGGGATAGTAAAAATAAAACCCCATTTTGGAACTTCCTTTACTACACCACAATTCAATGCAGTTTGGATTTTACTGCTGCATATTTCTCTTTGTGTAACTCTGGAAGTAACAGTGTGTTGTGATGCACTAGCTAGTTATTTGGATGCTGCACTGGGTGTTGTGTTACATGAATGTTTCCCCCTTTCCCTCAGGTGGTTGTTCCCTCGGTAAGGTGATCTGTCCCTTGTAGCCTCTCCCTTCGCCCCTCCTCACTGGTGTCCCGTTGACTGCGGCCTTCCGTCCCCGCCTCCCATTCCGCGGGTATAAATGTCCCTTGGAATTGGAATTCGGCCTCTTTTTTCACCTGGATGACCTCCGATGCAGGTGTCCCTTGCCAGCTAATAAAACAGGACATCAGCACCACGTGGAGAAAGAGCGCTTCTCGTCCTTTGCTTCGTCCATGTAGGATCCGTGCTGGCCTAAATCCCAAACTAGCCGGGGGGATTTACAGCCCGAAACCCACGGGTTCCTTCAACAGTGCACCAGGATTAATAAATCTCAGCTTTTGGTCCAGGTTATTCCAAGTAAATCCCTGGGACTCCTGACAGGAATGCTTCACCAGCAGCACTGCATCCTTGGGCAGGGGCTTTGTGGCCCTGCCCATGGACATCATGGTTGTGTTTCTGAGCTTTCATCAACTACATTTATTTCCTGGATTAGAGTCAGAATTTTTGATCATTTTAGGAGAAATTGGTTCCTGTCACCTGTGGCTGCCTGATAGAGCAGATAAAACAGACCTGTCCAATATAAGTACTCAGGCAGCTTCAAGAAGGAAGGGATGTGGCTTGTGGGCAGTAAGGGCTCTGGGTGAATTAAATTAGAAATTTCCTGGTGTGGCACAGTGTCAGGTTATGAAGATTATGCAGGATTTTATTGCTTGTAGTAGAGGTGTCAGTTTTGGAATGTGTTGAACTAACCCTTGTGATTATCCACAGAAACGATTGCCATATCCCACAGGGTTCCTTCCTTGTGGCCACCAGAATTTTACTGCTGGCATGTTTGCTCCTCAGCTGTGCACATATTTAGTTTTGAGATATTAGGTTTAATTTGCAGGCCTGTTCCTCAAGGGGAGCCTTTCTGGAGCTGTAAGATGAGCGTGTACAACACAGAAATCCAGACTAAAATCCTGTAATCTCTGCAGTTCTGTTTTTGTGGAGGTTTATTGGAATTGTTTTATTGTTCCTTGCTGCCACCAGAGAGCAAAGTGCAGCGGGCATCAGCATTTCTGAGGGACTTTTGTCTCTGCAGAATATTTTGTTCTCATTCTTTGAAGATAATGAAGTGAGTAATTGTCTTTACATCTCATGTGATTTTTTACAGACATACATTGCTAATGCTTTCCAAGGAAAAAAAAAACAGACCTTTTGTTCAGACTTGTGGCTTTGAGCTAGTGGGCTGGTTAGGAGTTTGCTTAACTAGGGAGTTGCTTTGATTTGCTCTTGTAATCTATGTACTGAGAGCACTTCAGCAGGCAATGGAGCTCATAGAAAGTTTTTGATCAGTTTCATAGGAATATCTCTGCTTTGGCATCCAGGATGAATAAATTCATGAGCAGCTTTTAGTCTGTAAGGATCCATCAATGTTTTGTTCTCTTTCTGAAAGCATGAGGCTTGCCAGCACTGGGTACAGGTCAGGAGCCCTGATAAAGGAGTAGATTTTTTTCTTCAAGATTTGACATCTTGAAGAAAAAAATGTCAGTTTGTGAAGCTTTGGGAGAATAGAATACTGTCTAGGCTGACCATCAGTATACATGGCACTGTAACATCTCCAACCCACTCTGTCATTAGCATTTCCTAGAATCACAGAATTGTTTAGGTTGAAAAAGACTTTTAAGATCATCAAGTCTGTGTCCCTAAGTACCACATTCATGTTTTTCAGACATTTCCAGGGATGGTGACTCCACCAATGCATTGGGCAGGCTGCGTCAGGGCTTGATAACCCTTTCCAGGCAGAATTTCCCCCTAATATCCAACATGAACCTCCCCTGGAAGCAGTTGAAGCGGTTTCTCTCCACCTGTCCCTTGTTTCCTGGGAGCACAGCCTGACCCCCACCTGGCTGCACCCTCCTGTCAGGGAGATGTGGAGACCCACAAGGTGCTCCCTGAGCCTCCTTTTCCCCAGGCTAGTTTCTGCAGGCTATCTCGGGATATCTACTAATGACCTACTTCATCTTTTGCCATGAAGATCACAAAGTGGAGTTATAACAAGAAGCAAAATAAAAGGAAAATACAGGTTAGATATTTGTCTTAAGCCAAAGGATTTACTTCTAAGGGCAAGTACCAAATTACTGCCAAGTGTAGGATGGGATGTTTGGAGGAGGAAGGAGTCCTGTGAGCTGTCAAGGAGCTCCAGTCAAAGGCAGAGATACTTGTGCTGTAACAGAAAATGCTCATAATCTTTGTTGGATGCTCCATGGTCACAGGAGTAGTTCTGCAGAGGACAGGGGAAGAACAGGACCACTGTCCAGCCCCCATAATAAACATTTCCCAATGATAAGCCCTCCTTGCCCACTGAGGCAATTCTTTCCCCGGTCCATGTTTAATGCCACTGATAGCAGGTCTGTAGACCTCATGTGCCACCTTTTGTTATTCTCCAAATCAATGCTATTCTCCAAATCAAGATGGTCAGTAAGGGTTTTAAGCTAGGAAAGGTTGTTTGAAATGATGTCTGTGCCTGTAGTGTAGAGAAGGGTGAGAACCATGGGGCTACAAGATTACCTCCTGGAATAAACTGTGTGGTTCAGACAGGGAGAAATCCCTTCTAGGACTGAACACTTCAAATCCCATCGTTTTCATGGACCACTAAGAAAACAAAATTGTACCTATTTTGTTCTCAGAATACATGTATCACTTACAGCTCTGTAATGGTATGATATTAATTGAATCTTAATTTCTTGGCTGTAAGAGGCACTGGCATCCAGCACACAATTGCCTCTATGCATTAATGTCT
The DNA here is from genome assembly GCF_015832195.1 of Motacilla alba alba. NCBI lineage: Eukaryota > Metazoa > Chordata > Aves > Passeriformes > Motacillidae > Motacilla > Motacilla alba. The sequence continues at coordinate 4,661,975 of NC_052043.1, read as the reverse complement.
GTTGGAACCACTGTGGAATTTGGAATGAATTGGTTTGAGATTAAGATATTTGGGCTGTTTCTGGTGGGTTTTATGTTGAATTCTCCCTCTTGTGTGAGGAGCTATTTCAGCCAGATTATAGGAAGTAATGCTGGTGACACAGTGTGGCATGAGTCACACAGTGTGTTTTAAACTTCACAGTGAGCTCTGGGTCAGTATATTCATTATCTGAAAAATAGATGAGCAGGGAGGTGACATAATCCACAGTTCTGTAGGACAGATGTGAGGAGTTACAGGAAGCCATCATGCATGACTGAATAGTTAACATACAGAGGTAAAGCCTGGGGGAAACTCTCCTGGCTTTTCCACAAGATGAGAAACTATGCTGGCCATCACCACTCAAGAGCAAAATATTGGAGTTTATGATGTTGCAGAGCATTAGCTTATAAAATGTCAGACATTAAGAACAAAAATAGAGGACAGAGAACATTATGCTACTATTTTGTGTAATTATAGTGATTCACCTGCACTCAGGATACAGATGGCATGCAGTTCTGCTTCTCTTGTCTTTAAGACATTGCTTCACAGAAGGTGTTGCCAGGCCCTGGCATAGGCTGTCCAGGGCAGAGGTGGAGTCTCCATCCCTGGAAGTAGTCAAAAACTTTTTGGATGTGGCACCTGAGGACATGGGTTAGTGGTGAGCATGGTGGTGATGCTGGGTAGATGGTTGGACTTTATGGTCTTAGATGTCTTTTCCAGCCTTAACAATTCTGTGATTCTTGGAGAAGATATGTAGGAAGTGGGAAGGGGCTGGGGACAATAACAAAAAGCATTTTTGATAATCAAAAGCAGAGCAGAGCTGCCATTGCAAGAATAGCTGAGCAGGCTGGAACTCTTCAACCTGGAGAGATGATTTAAACCAAATACAGGATCTGAAGTGGCACAAAGCCACTGAATAGAAACTGATTGTTTGCTATCTTTTGCTGTACTGCACGAGCTTGGGTTGCCAGTGAGGCTGTGAGGAGATGGCTTCCACGCAGATGGAGGGGGCGAGGATCCTGGGAATAGGCACTGTATCTGTGGGATGCTCGAGGATGTTGCACCTACAGAAAGTTAAATGGGAAAAAAAGCGGGCTGAGCAAGTGCTCAGAGATGTTCTGAGCTTTACCAAAGAACAAATTATGACAGGCTTAGGTTATTCTGGCGGCTGACAGTTGAAGCAGAGGGACTTGCGAGGGAGGATTCTGTGCTGCCTCTTTCCTCAGCATTTGCTTGCAGGCACCATTGGAGATAGGATATCCTGCTGGACAGACCTGAATGTGTCTTGGTTTGAAAGACAGGTGTCTGCCAAGGACACACACGAGCCGCTCCCTCCTGAGGGATCCCTTCCCAGTGAGGTCGGGTGTTGGAAAGGTCCCAGGTCAACAGCTGCTCTTGAGAGCAGCAGCTCAGCCACAAGGAGAAAGCCGTGCAGGACAGAACTCCGCCATGGCAGCGGATTCTCCCCACGGCCACCGCCTGAGCGGCTCACCCGCGGTCCGGGAGCAAGAGAGGAGCTGAGCCCAGCCCCACAAGCCCAGCCAAAATCTCGCAGTGCCTCTGCCCTTCCCAGGAGAAAGCCCCCAGCTAAGGGGTGGTAATAAACTGCACCCTTGCCCCTCCTCCTCCTCCCAGCACATTTTTTGTCTCTGAAGTATCGCCACTAAGCATCAGGCAACAAATGGGAGAAAATTCCCTAACAGAAAGAAAAATAAAAGGAAAATTCCTAACCTCCAACAAGAAGTTTATTGCCAGGCAGTGCTTCTGTGACAGACTTCACACCGTCGCTTTATCGCCGCTGCATGATTTCCTGCTGCGTGTGGGCGCCGCTGCTGTTCCCTGACTCCCGTGCCAGCCAGCCGTGACTCCCTCTGGAGGCCGCGGAACGCAGCGGCCCCGCGAGGAACACTCGGGGCTCTGTGGCTCCTGGACCTGTGCGGACACACAGGTGTCGTGGGTGACGCTGATGTTTTCAGGCTGGTGGCCAACAGACAGTCAAGGTGCCAGGGTTTGCTTTGCCTTGGCACTGCCGCCTGTGCGAAGCTCTGGCTCCGTGACAGCGATCAGGGAACCTGAGCCATAGAACCACAGCATCTCGTCAGCTGGAAGGGACCCCCAGGGATCATTGATCCCAGCCCCTGTCCCTGCACAGGCACCCCAACAACCCCACCCTGAGCCCCCCTGGCAGCGCTGTCCAAACGCTCCTGGAGCTCTGGCAGCCTTGGGGCCGGGAGCATTCCCTGGGGAGCCTGGGCAGTGCCCAGCAGCCTCGGGGGGAAGAACCTTTCCCTGAGCTCCATGGCAAGCCCTGGCACAGCTGCAGCCCTCGCTGGCCTCCTGTCCCTGTCCCAGAGCAGAGCTCAGCCCCTGGCCCTGTGCCTGCCCTGGGGAGGAGCTGCAGCCCCGAGGAGCCTCCCCTCAGTCTCCTGTGCTCCAGCTGAACGAGCCGAGTGCCCTCAGCTGCTCCTCAGCCCCTTCCCCAGCTCCGTGTCCCTCCTTTGGGCACTCTCCAACAGCTTTGGGTCCTTCTGATCTTGTGGTGCCCAAAGTGCCCCCAGCACTGGAGGTGAGGCTGCCCCAGGGCAGAGCAGAGTGGGACAATCCCCATCCTTGAGTGAAGTGACTAAAGGAGCTGCGGTGTGTGGGATTGATCCCAGACCTCTGTTTTTCAGGGATGAGCTTTTTTCAGTAATACAATGGGTTTCAGTCAATAAATATCTCTAGGCTTTGCCAGAGTTAATGAGTTATAATGAGTTAATGAATCAGCTTTGACTCTCTAAAAAATGTCAGAAGTTCTTCTAGACTTCAGCCTTCAGCACCTCATCTGCTTCCTTTGAAGGGTGAGATGATGTATTTTTTTTTATCAATGTTCCAGACCTCGTTATGTCCAGAGAGTCAAAATTAACAAATCTTACTTCCACCCCACACCTGCCCCCCCAACTGCAAAATTACCTATTTTGAATTGGTACCTGTCATGCTGGCAAGAACCTTGGATTGTGTAAGTTTTAATGAGGCGGTGTATCTTGCCTTAGAAGTTTGAAACGTAATCTAATTTTGGGTTGACTCAAGCTGGAAACCGTTTGAAAATGGAATGGGCCTCCTATAGGAATGAATTATAACTACCTTCTTGCTCATAGTTGCTGTCAGTAATTCCTCCTGTTTCCCTGCTCCCCTGCAGTGAGCACAATTATCCTGTTCCTGCTCCCCACCCATTCCCTTCTAACACCACAAAGATATCCTTAGGTATTTTTCTAGAAACAATTATGCTCTGTGTGAGGCGGAATAAGAAATTGAATTTATTAATTGTCTGCTCTCTGCCATGGCAATCAAATAAAAACAACTATATTTTACTACAGTTGGCTTAATTCCACTTTTTTCTGTTTTTCTGTTGGAATTCTGTATACAGGATAATTAGTTATGAACAACAAACATCTGTGAGCAACAGTGAAGAGCAAGCAGGACCACTGCTGCTGGAATCCAGCATCCATGGCTTCTGTATGTCTGTGTTTTATCTGAAAGTTCTTGCAGTACAGGTAGTTGGTTCTCAATTTAGACACTTCAAACAACTTCCTTCAGTCACAGAAAGGGATGAGCTTCCTGCCCAGAGGCTCTTTCTGTCTTTCTGGAGAAGCCTCTCTCTCTGTAAAGAGAAAAAACATTTATTCAGTGTGAAATTACAGCCTTCTTGCTCAAACTTCTTCTTGTCAGAAATTCAGTTCTCTTGAATATGTTGTGTTAATGCATGTTGTGCAGTAAATCTGCTGGATGGATTTGGAGCCACCTGGTCTAGTGCAAGGTGACCCTGCCTGTGGGGAACTGGATGGGCTTTAAGGTCCCTTCCAACCCAAACCATCCTATGATTCTATGATTCTGTGATAATCATGTCTCCAAACAGGATTTGAAGTACCTTGAGTGCGTAAGCAATATCTTTCCATTTCTATTTATTGAGAGAATATGATGAGATGAACTGTGAACTGTAAGTATTCTTCCTTAATTTCTTGAAATTATGCTAGAACAGGTGATATTCCTGTAGCACTGAATTTGAGAAATTAAACTGTTACAGAATTAGCATTTATCCTTTTTAAGGTGAGATGAATTTTATCTGACTCCATCACTGTTTTGTTTTTTTTAATGTGGGGCGAGCAGGGAGGGGAAGGTTTCAACAGGCACAGTCTTTGAGAGACTCTAAAAATACCTTCCTCAACATGTATATATTGAAGAAACAGGAGATAGTGAGCAGTATATTTGTAACTAAAATTGCTGTATTTGTCCTGTTGAGAAAGCAAGAAATGCTAAAAACTGGCTCATCGTTCTCTTTTTCTCTGAGATTTATTTTTAGTAATGAGAAAAACTTTATTCTCCAGATAAAATGCAAATATTTCTATGATAAGTGTAGTTTTGTGGAATAATTATGTGCTGGTTTAGAACTTAAAATTAGATGTTTTTTCCGTTTTCACCTGAATTCTTATGTTTTTTTCTTAAATAACCTCCTTTCCTTTTAAGAAGCAATGTATATTGATGTGCTAAACATCCCTTTGCTAACTTAATTTGTATGAAAGTATGGGAATACATCTTTTGGGATGCCTTCAGTCTGGCAGTTGATTACTGATGTGTCCACTGATGCCTGGAACCGGGGCCAGCCTTTCCCTTGGAGGGGTGTGTGGAGCTCAGCCAGCTGAGAGACACCAACCTCGAGTGGGGATTTCCCCCTGAGCTGTGTGGCTGTCTCTGTTTGCCACCTCAGTGAAAGCTGGCGGGACAAAAGGGCAGTTTGCAAAGAGCTACAACTTCTCACAAGTGTTTAACCCAGGAATTACCACATCTAAAACTGCACATTTTTCAGAGCGAGTACGTGATGTGCCAGTAACTGCCTGGCCTCTTTGAACTTTGCTCTCAGCTTGTTCTAGTGCTCAGTCTGTCCCTTACTGAAAGCTTAAATGACAAACAGGCTGGGGCAGAAGGGTCTTTAGGTCCTCGTACTTAGTAAGGTCAGTGCATCCAACCAAGCACATGTGCCAACAACGTTGTCACCTGGATCTAAACCAGCTGCCCCGGGTGTGCTCTGCAGGGCAGCAAAGAGCTGATGACACAGGCAGGTCTCCACCTGGGGAATCACAGATTCCTGGGATATCCTTAGTGGGACAGGACCCACTCAGTGCATGCCACACGCAAGTCTTGCAGCCAAGACTGGACTGGTTGTATAAAATGAATGGTTCTGTGTGAATTCTTGCAGTAGTGATATCAGATGAAGTTGACAAAATTCACAGAAAGTTCAAAGCAATTGACACCGTGAGAACAGAGTGCAGGGCAATGGAGCCCCTAGGAACAGAACACCAGAAATCCCTGTTTTGTTGACAATTGTTCCAACAGATTCATGCAGAAACTGTAATCAAGTCTAAGGTTAAATATTAACTTGGTGGTAGCTGATAGGATAAAAATACCACCCAAAGTTACCTTAGATTATTATAATGCTAAAAACCAGCCCCTCGGGGAAATTTGTGTGAGTGAGGGTGTAATGAGCTGGATTAAGACATCAGATGCACATTAAGAATTACATGATGGAAGTGTGAGTGAACAATCACCCATTTCTATGTCATTTTTTCTGTGTAACCTTCCTGTATACAAGCCTGTGCTTGTTTCCCAGGTGTGCCAGTATTGTGAGGGCCCTGGCACCTTGTTCTGCAGGATGGTGATAGAACTCAGTATCCTGACTCGGCGTGTTGGTTAGCTCTTGCACACAGGGTGACAGAGCCCAGCTTTAGGGACACCAGCAGTGTGAGGCAGTGAAGGAGAAACTCATCAATCTGCCAGTGCTTGTGAGCTTTTTATACATTGCAGGTTTTAATGTGACTCCAAAGGGTGTTTTTTTTTGTTTTTAATCTGAGCATTTAAGAAAAGTTTCCATTTATATTCAGAGGACACAATGTTTAATAGAAAAACAGTACTTTCATTGAAAGGGAAATGAATCTGTTGCCCTGTCATACCAGGGGCATTTAGAATGACAAAAGTGCAACAAGACAGGCGTTGTTCAGCAGGCAGGAAGCCGAGGAAACGTGAGCCCTGCAGGATGAAACCGCGTCAATGTGGGCTCTGTGGCGGCTGCTCGGGGGCTCGCAGGAGCAGGTGCGAGCGTATCCGGGGAGCCTCGGGAGATGGGACACGTCTGTGGGTTGTGAGCACCGTAGAGCCTGGTCATGTTTCAGAAGGGTGTACATCAAGGAAAAGCTCTTTCAGAAACATTTCTGAAATAAAAACTGTGATAGAAGTATATGCTTAGGTCAGTTCACAGCAGTAAATAAGCTCTTGGGACAACCTGGCGTGATCTGTGTTGTTTAGTTTTGCCAAAAGTTCCTAGCTTAGAGTTATCATCTATGCTATGAAACCAAACCATTTCACAAAGGTTTTCTATCACATTTTTCTCAAAAGTTAGACTTACGTTACAGTTAACAGGAAATAAAGTTAACACTTCAGAAAAATCCAACAACTCAAGCAGAGCACAATCAAACCTCAAGTGTTATTTCTTAAAATATGCTTGAAAATTATTTTGCAATTGCTTTTGACTGTTCAAACTGATGTCTTTAAAAACATTTTGCTCCAAGCATCCATTCATCTTTGGACATTGTACTTCATGTCTTCTCTGAGTTATGGCTTTGAAAATGTCTGAGCACAAGAATTGTCAAATTTTTCACATGGCCTGGGAAGAAGATTATGCACATGATCACAGTGTGGTCATTCAGAGTTGTCTTCACTGGAGTTTTTCCCAATGTCTACTTCCATCCCAGAGTACTTACAGCAGGGTGCCAGTACTTGCTCCTCAGTCTTAGAGAGGCTGTGACAGGTCTGTTTGTCTGTGGGACCAGCTGAGCATCTTAGGTTACTCAGCAGTTACTGTTCTTTGCTGAGGCTGGAAAAGTGGCAGGAACAGAAGTTTAGCAGCAGCTGATCCTGAGAACCGCACAGAGGAAGGGATGGTGAGGGTGGAGAAAGCAGTGTGAGCTATACCCCATTCAGAAATATTCTGCAATATTGAAAGCATCTGATGTATAGCATCATGGAGACATTAATGTCCACTTGTGATAAAAAGCTTAAAATCTCTCAAGCCTAACTACACCTTTGTAGTTGATAAAACCATAATCAAAGAAATAATTACAATTAAATTTGAATTTGCAGCGCACAAAGATTCTAGGAGAGGCTTGAATTGCCTTTGTTTCGAAAGATTTCTTACCATTGGAAAAATTTGGAATAATGGAATGGTTTAGGTTGGAAGGGATCTTACAGCTCATCTTATTCCACACCCCTGGGCAGGAACACCTTCCACTGTCCCAGGCTGCTCCAAGCCCTGTCCAGCCTGGCCTTGGGCACTGCCAGGGATCCAGGGGCAGCCCCAGCTGCTCTGGGCACCCTGTGCCAGGGCCTGCCCACCCTGCCAGGGAACAATTCCTGCCCAAGATCCCATCCAGCCCTGCCCTCTGGCACTGGGAGCCATTCCCTGGGTGCTGTCCCTGCAGGCCTTGTCCCCAGTCCCTCTGCAGCTCTCCTGGAGCCCCTTCAGGCCCTGCCAGGGGCTCTGAGCTCTGCCTGGAGCCTTCTCCTGTGCAGGTGAGCAGCCCCAGCTCTGCCAGCCTGGCTCCAGAGCAGAGGGGCTCCAGCCCTTGCAGCATCTCCGGGGCCTCCTCTGGCCTGGCTCCAGCAGTTCCACGTCCTCCTGCTGCTGTTCCCCAGGGCTGGGGCAGCTCTGCAGGTGGGCTCTCACCTGAGCACAGGGGCACAGGGGCAGAATCCCCCCTCCCCTGCTGCCCACGCTGGGGGCTCAGCCCAGCACAGGGGGGGTTTCTGGGTCAGTGCCCATGGCCGGGGCAGGCTGAGCCTCTCACCCACCAACACCCCAAGCCCTTCTCCCCAGGGCTGCTCCTGATCCATTCCCAGCCCAGACTGGGTTTGTGCTCGGGGCTGCCCTGACCCAGGAGCAGGAGTTGTGCTTGGCCTTGGGTGAACTTCCTGAGATTGGCTCGGACCCACCTCTCCAGCCCATCTGTGCAGAGGTTCTGACTTTGCCAGGTGTGCCTTCTGAGCATTACCTGTTGCACACTGGGGAGGCTGAGTGCCAGCCAGGTGTTCAAGCAGAAGCTTTTGCTTAACAAAGCAAAGCTTTTAGCAAAGGCATTGCTTCAATGTTGGGTTAGAGGTGTAAATGTCAGTAATAAATTTAATCCACCACTGCCAGCTGCTCTAATAATTGCTCTAATGAGAAGGAATAGAACAAATTGGGGAAGATTTCGTAGGAATAAACAGCTGCCAATAGTATGAAGGATTTTTAACTTAAATGCTATTAAGGATGTCTTCCTAAATAGCTAAGAATTGAGCTACTGAGCCAGTTTTCTTCATTCACAAACTGCTAAAAATAGAGGAAAGAAGCAGCAAACTTGTGAAAAGAAGGTGACAAAACTTAAGCAGAGTACAACTGTCTCTGAAAGTGTACCTTGAGGCCTGCTGGGTGTACATCCTGTTTGACATGACTGAGTAGGAGAGGTTGACACTTTCCTTGTGGAACAAATTGCTGTGTGAGGCTTTTGATTTCAGATATATTCATAATGATTTTTAACGTTTTTGCAACATTATTTTCCCACCATGCTTGATCAAGCTGTTGAACTTATGCCATGCTGGTTTTTTTTGTGCGTAATCACATTGCTCTGATTTTTCATATACACATTTATGGGCTTTCATGTGGGGTTTTGTATTAGTCAGGCTTTTTTTTTTTTTTTTCTGTGTGCAAATACTGTTTTCAATGCTGGGACAGATGATGACACATTTATATTATTTGCATTTTGTGAATTCCTGAAAATGTTACTTTGCTTTTACTTATGAAATCATACATTAAGATTCAAAATCTAAATTAAATCTTAATTTCCAGTGAGATCAGGTTTTGGTCTTCCCATTCTTACTATAAGCAGGGCCAGATGAAACAAAAAAAACCCCCAAATGTAAGTCTTATTTATGCCTGGAAAATGCTCGTGTGACACAGGTAGGTGATTGACTGGCACCAGGAAGGGGTGATAATCTTCAAGAGAACATACCTGAGTGCACAATGAAGCCAAAAAAATCTGCTGTAAGAAATGCTTTGTTAAATGATTGCTGCTTCCCATAATCTTTAAAATTAAGACATTTCCATCGTGGTGACAAACCCTGTCAATGTACGTGACTGAATTGTGCTCCAGTTAAATTTCTCTGTGGGATTTTCAGCTGGCTCTTTCTAGAGCCCTTTGCAGATTCAATGGATGTTGCATTTCCTTCCTGTTTTGAATTGCTGTGTAAGGTGGCTGGGAGCTTTTAAAGTCACCGTTACTCAATAGGGTGGCAACATTTTATTAAGGAATAAGTATGTACACCTAGAGAAAATACATCCTGGTGAGAAATTCCTGCTGTCACTGTCATGGTTAGTTATCCTGAGGGATGTGCTTTGTGTCTCAGATTGGAAATGGTGAAGGTTAAAATATCCAACTTCCCTGTAAGCTCTGAGTGCAGCTGCCATGGGTTTGTGTTTAGTATTCAGACAGCAATGCCAGAATCCTACACTCAGATAAAAGATGTGACAGGAGGTTGGGAAAAAACTTCTCCTCTTGCACTCAGCCATCAAACTGTAGCAGGTGAGTGATGGGAAAATGCCAGGAAAGAACAGAAATATCTATGGCGACCCCCAAAAACTCCATCTCAGTGACAGAGGTGATATATTCAGCTCTTGCTGTGCATTTGAGGTAGAATTTCTTGTATGATTACTGCAGTTAAGAATATTACCAGGCAGCTGTAAAATCCTGCATGTACTCAGTTGTCTGAGAACATTACCATTTTTAGAAAAGAGCTCTGAAACCAGCTCTTCGTTCTCCTGACGTTCATCCCAAGGAAGCTCTGCCACCAAGGTCAGGTGGAAGAGTTTATTTGTTGGGGGAGTGTGCATTTTGGTGATAAAAGAGCAAATAAAATTTCTTACTTGGCTATTTATGTAATCAAAATTCCCACACAAGTGGATACATTCCTGGTGGTTTGATGACCTGTGACAAAGCAGTCCAGTAATGAATTTCAAAATGCTGCAAACCCCAAGGCAGAGCCCCAAGAATAGGCAAATGTCCACAGAAGTAGCAAGGTTTGGTTAAAGGGGGAAGCATGTTTTTCTGGGTTTTTTTATTTCTAAAGTGTCACTTTATTCCTCTCCAGAGACAATGGAACTTTTCTTAAACATGGATTTAAAAGGATTCAGGGAGACCTCAGAGTCCCTTCCAGTGCCTAAAGGGGCTCCAGGAGAGCTGGAGGGGAAGTTTAGACAAGAGCTGGAGAGGGACAGGCCAAGGGGAATGGCTCCCAGTGCCAGAGGGCAGGGCTGGATGGGATCTTGGGCAGGAATTGTTCCCTGGCAGGGTGGGCAGGCCCTGGCACAGGGTGCCCAGAGCAGCTGGGGCTGCCCCTGGATCCCTGGCAGTGCCCAAGGCCAGGCTGGACAGGGCTTGGAGCAGCCTGGTCTGGTGGAAGGTGTCCCTGCCCAGGGGTATGGAATAAGATGAGCTTTAAGATCCCTTCCAACCCAGACCATTCTTGGATTCTGTGATTCTATGGATTTTTCAGAACTGTATTTCCAGCCCCAGGCACTCCCACTTGACTTCTACAAAGCTCATGTTGCTTTTCGGAACACTCACAGTTGTTATTTATAGAAAAGCTTTTAAGGGAAGTCTCAGATGCTGTAACTGTGGGCTCATTCCAGAGAATCTAAAGCTCAGTTGATCAGCCTCTCACATTTTCTTACTTCAGGTAAAGCAAGATTTCAGAATTATTTAAATAATTTTTAATCATGTTTTTAATTCTTTGCCTGCTGATGTTTGCTGTTAAAAACCTGACTGCAATATATTAACTTTTGTGATGGGTTTCCTTTCTCATCTCTTGCATTGACAGATGAATCTGGACTGCAAACTCCCTGTTAGGAAGGTAAGTTGGATACTTTAGAGACTGTAAGCTGCCAGGAACTCTTTACTGTAGAAGAAGAAATTCTTCTCTGTGAGGGTGGGCAGGCCCTGGCACAGGGTGCCCAGAGCAGCTGGGGCTGCCCCTGGATCCCTGGCAGTGCCCAAGGCCAGGTTGGACAGGGCTTGGAGCAGCCTGGGACAGTGGAAGGTGTCCCTGCCCATGGGAGGGAGTTGAATTTGATGGATTTTTAGGTCCCCCCCAACCCAAACCATTCTGGGATTTAGTGACTCTGTAATGAAATGGTGCACAGGTAGAGAAGTGCAGTTAATACCAGTTTGCTGAATGTCCCTGACAGTGGGATACTGAAGATTCTCACTGCAATTAACACTTTTAAACTACAGAGAGATGTGGAGTACATTTCATTTATTATTATACTTCTATCATTAGTAACACCAGAGATTGTGTTGATGTTTCTCAGATTTAAGTGAAGGGATTCATCAAAGTGAGAGGAAAACAGAACCATAGAAAATCCTGAGCTGGATCCCCCAGGGATCATTGATCCCAGCCCCTGTCCCTGCACAGGCACCCCAACACCCCCACCCTGAGCCCCCCTGGCAGCGCTGTCCAAACGCTCCTGGAGCTCTGGCAGCCTTGGGGCCGGGAGCATTCCCTGGGGAGCCTGGGCAGTGCCCAGCAGCCTCGGGGGGAAGAACCTTTCCCTGAGCTCCATGGCAAGCCCTGGCAGGAGGGTCCTGGTTCATTTGATTCTCCACACTGACAGGGAGAGGTTGGGATGTCCCATCAAAGGAGAGTCCTCCTGTCCATAAGTGAAGTGCTGCGTGTGCTCAGGGATTCTATGTGCCATTGACTCCTCTGTCCCATTTTTTATTGCCTATGCGGAAAACCAAAGAATTTATTGTAGCACATAAAACTGTACAGTGTATGACTCAAGCCCTCTCCCATCCTGTTTGCTCACTTGTTCTTGGTTTGATATGCAGCAGAAAAGGTCATTTACATGTAATTACTTTTTTTTCATTAACAGTTGCAATTTTCTTGACTGTACAATGAGAGCATTGACTTTCTTGATCAATATCAAATAAGCAAATATTAAAATCCTACAGTTTCTCATGTTAAATATGATGAAAGGGAACCCAGTTTGAGATAAAATTAAAATTGCAGTAGGCAGTCTTGCCTGAAACCTCTGTGACTCAGGGCAGAAGGTTGATGAAGAAGGCTTCAGCTTGGACACCAGATTCTTGGTTTTGTATTTTCAAAGGCACTGGCTACTGTAGCTTTAGGTGAGGTTTTGCAATACAAGCATATTTTCTGTGTGTGGTGTAGCGATGGTGATGAACTTCTAAATAACTTAGAATTCCATCTTCCACGGTGTGTGGGAAGAACTGCAGACTTCTGTGTATTTCCTCCATATAGCTGCCTTCATTTCAGTTGGTTTGTTACCATTTTATCTCCTTCTTCTCCTGGCATGGTTTAAAACTGATGGTTTTGAGGGGAAAAAACCCATAATCAGGGCACCTGAAGTCTTAAAAGAATACATTTGATGCACACAGTAAAAAGAAGAGAGACAGGTAGAAGAGCAGAGGGTGAAGGAGGTGGAGAACATTACAAACAAGAAATGCTGCATAGTAATCATTCTGCATGTATGAAATAATGCTCATACGATTGCAATTTTTACCTGTAATAAGTCCTGGATTAGTCCGATGTCTTGCATTTTAAATAGTCCATTGCAGGTAGTTTTGTTGTACTATAATCCTCCAAAATTGTACAACCCCTGATGGGACAGTGGAACCAGGGGGGGCCAGCCTCTTTGCCAGGTAACAAATGACAGGACAAGAGGAAACAGCCTCAAACTGCAGCAGGGGAGGTCTGGGTTGGATATTGGGGAAAACTTCATGGAAATGCGGTCAGGCACTGGCACAGGCTGCCCCGGGCAGTGGTGGAGTCACCATGCCTGGAAGTGTGGCTGGGACGCTTGGGGCCATGGGATAGTGGTGAACCTGGAGTGGTGCTGGGCTGATGGTTGGACTTGATGATCCTGGATTGATTCCCACCTTAATGATTCTGTGATTCCATAACCATTACAGAAATTGCAGCGTTGTGTAAGAGTTGGGTTGCCTGTAGCAACAGTTCCTTTCCTTCTGTTATGTTTCCTTCCCTCCCACTCCTTGCTCTAGAAGAAACTCTTCCCACAGCAAAACATATAGAGAGATATAATAAAGAAAAAAAAAAAAAGAAAGAAATCCCACACACACTCTGGTATCATGTGTATCCTTTAAACATTTTGTCACTTTAGAATTCTGCCCTCTGGCCTGAAGTGCCTGAAGCTGCCAGATTTTGCTGTGTGGGTTTGGGGTTTTCCCCCCACCCTTTGGAGCAGGGCTCCTGGGCTCCAGGGGCTGTTTGGGAGCTGATTATACAGCGAGGTGCAGACATGGAGACACTTCCTTCTCAGCGGTTTGGAACAAAGCTGACCAAGCTGTAACACAGCTTTGGTGCTGTCACAGTGGTACCTGGAAAAGGAGTGCAATGGAGAGAACCAGAGCTGGACACTTGGGTTGTTGGGTGTGACACCAGCAGACAGAGGGAGAATTGCCACAGGCTTCAGCTTCATGTATTTGTTGAAGGCTGGGAGAGCTGGGGGTGTTCAGCCTGGGGAAGGGAAGGCTCCAGGGAGAGCTCAGAGCCCCTGGCAGGGCCTGAAGGGGCTCCAGGAGAGCTGCAGAGGGACTGGGGACAAGGCCTGCAGGGACAGCACACAGGGCATGGCTCCCAGTGCCAGAGGGCAGGGCTGGATGGGAAGGAATTCTTGGCTCCCAGGTTTCCCAGAGCAGCTGGGGCTGCCCCTGGATCTCTGGAAGTGTCCAAGGCCAGGATGGACAGGGCTTGGAGCAACCTGGGACAGTGGAAGGTGTCCCTGCCATGGCAGGGGGTGGGACTGGATCATCTTTAAGGGTCCCTCCCAACCAAAACCATTATGGAATACTGTGATTCTTCATTTAACGTTCTGCTTCAAATCACTCTTCACTTTCTTTCAGGCTTTTTGGAGTATTTTGAATGGCTTTTTAGAACTTACTGAAAAACATTGTTTCTGCATTGTTTATTGTGAAATGAGGCTGTTTTTTCTTAAAGTACATTTCTGGGAGTGTAAGGAAGGTTCTGTTTAGATATTCTGGGATAAAGGTCATAGGCCATACAAAAATGCATTGGAGAGGGATGTATTTCAGCATGTAGATGTTTACATAGATGCATTGTTTTGTAGAATCAGAATCCCAGAATGGCTGGGCTGGAAGGGACCTTAAGGCTCATCCAGTTCCACCCCCTGGACAGGGACTCTTCCAGTGTCACAGAGTGCTCCAAGCCCCATCCAACCTGGCCTTGGGATCCAGGGGCAGCCACAGCCACTCTGGGCACCCTGTGCTAGGGCCTCAACACCTTCATAACCAAAAATATTTCTTCCTAATATCCCATCAAAACCCACCCTCGTTCAGTTTAAAGCCTTTCCCCTTTGTCCCATCACTACATGACCACTGTACGAACTAACCCAGTGCAGCATGTCCTGAGCTCTGCTGGAGCTGGGGCTGTCCCCTTCTACACTCAGTGCTGCCATAACCTCATGCCTTGATTGTGATCTTTGTTTTGCCATCCAGTTCTCTACCAGAGAACTGTTACTACCTCTTCCAGTTACTACCTCTGTTAGTGGTAAACCAGACAGACTAGGAAGTGTTAAAATGTCCTGAGCACTTTTTATCCTGACCTAAGTCAGATCAAAAGAGGATGAAAAGGTTAATCTTCTGCAAAAATATTTCCTCATTAGAAATCAGGAAGTAAAGCCAATGGATACTGCCACAAGTGCTGCTAGTAATGGGAGCCAAGTTATGATACCAGATACTGAAGATTTTAACTGATGGAGCAGTTCCCACTCAGGGCAAGTGGCACAGATGGCTGAGAAACCAACCAGATGTGGGAGAAGCCTCTGAGTGCTGCACACAACCCACCAGCATGGACACTGCAGCCAGGCCTTGGTGTGTCCCCATAAAACAGCTGCCCTGACATCAGGGCTGGGAGTCACCAACTTGCATGTTCAGCTGCAGCTGAGCATCTTCCACTTGTCCCTTGAGCATGCACAGGCTCTGCTTTCTTGCTGGGGCAGAGATTTGGGCATTGTTATTTCCTCTGCACAGGTTTAAAGAAAATACTCTGTCAGCACTGTTCCATGGGGCTGCTGAGGACAAAGGGAATCGCTCCTGGAGGCAGCAGTCTGGCTCCTGGTGGTGCAGAGAGAAAGATGCAGCTGTGCAAGAGTGCCTGAACCAGTGCTGGACACAGCCCCTCACAGAAGGGTGAGCTTAAGGCATCACCTAAAGCTTATTCAGGGTAAAAGAGCCTTTCAAATGATCCTCTCTGCAAATGAGCCAACAATTACCTGCAGAGCTGCCCCCAGCTCTGTGCCTCCAACAGCAGGAGGACGTGGAGCTGCTGGAGCCAGGCCAGAGGAGGCCCCGGAGATGCTGCCAGGGCTGGAGCCCCTCTGCTCTGGAGCCAGGCTGGCAGAGCTGGGGCTGCTCACCTGCAGAGGAGAAGGCTCCAGGGAGAGCTCAGAGCCCCTGGCAGGGCCTGAAGGGGCTCCAGGAGAGCTGCAGAGGGACTGGGGACAAGGCCTGCAGGGACAGCACCCAGGGAATGGCTCCCAGTGCCAGAGGGCAGGGCTGGATGGGATCTTGGGCAGGAATTGTTCCCTGGCAGGGTGGGCAGGCCCTGGCACAGGGTGCCCAGAGCAGCTGGGGCTGCCCCTGGATCCCTGGCAGTGCCCAAGGCCAGGCTGGACAGGGCTTGGAGCTCCTTTGGATAGTGGAAGGTGTTCCTGCCCATGGCAGGGATGTTATTCAAGGTCTCTTCCAACACCAATCATTCTGCGATTCTGTGATTCTGTATTTCTGGGTGGAAATACAAATCTTTGCTGTGATAAAGCATGTTTTAACTCAATGATGTTCCCTTTAAATGCTGGAGACTGGCTGTCAGACATGTCTGCTTTTATGACTTATTTCCATTTTCTGGTTCCCCTTTTGAAGGTTTGAAATGCAGGGCAGACTCCTCAGGCTGGAAGGTACTTTTCTGGTGAATCCAATGGTATTGTCCTAGAGGTCTGAAAGGGGTTGTGTTGCCAAAAGAGAGCCCGTGGGTTTGGAATTGCTAATGCCCAGATCCTGCTGAGATGACAGAAGATGGGTTTTTTGTAAAAAATGTGTGCTGTGCCTGATGAATATTGTTGCCCATCTCTCCACCTCCAAACTCTGCTCCTTTGGATAACTTGGATTTTGCCAGGAATGGCACTGCTCAGTAATTTGCTCTGTAGGAAGTTGAGCCTCGCTCCCCCTGGCCCAAATGCAGGATGTCAGCAGGAAAACTGGCAAATAGGCAAAGCCTCAGCCTAGAGTGTGAGACATACGTTCCCATCCTATTCCCATTTACTCAGTGACTTGGGAAGGGCCACACAGTCCTGATGTTTTGGCTCTGTAGCTTTGGGAGACACCCAGGGACACGGGTTCAGCTGCACCCACCGAGCTGGGCATTGCCTTCGCTGCACCGGAGAAGGGAGAAGGCAGCGCTGAAGTTCCGTGAGTTAAAGGCTCAGGCTCTGGCTGGATGGCATGTCCCACGATGGAAAGGGGACACCAGCTCAAGCAGAAGCACGTGGGAATCTCTGCTGGCTGTGCAGCAGGATGGAAAAGGCCCATTTATTGCATCTGAGGGAGTGGCTCCCCGTGCGTGACGCTGAGCTCTTCGGCCGTGGTCGTGTCTGTAACAACGGCCGGATGTGGCAAAACCCAAAGCCACAAAACATTTCTGTTTGTCACAGGGAGCCTGGTGCAGATCCTGGGAACGCAGCGCAGAGCTGTAAGGATGAACTCATGTGTTTATTCTCCATCCTGAACAGACCAGGTTTCTAAGGATCCATCCCTACAAATACAGGGAATAATGCAATGAGTGCTCCTGGGGAAACCCGCCTCGAGAATCCTATGAACAATCTGGCTTGAATGGCTGGGGGAAGTTGTTTGTGTATGGAAAAATAGAACCAGGACCTGAAAGTATCTGCTAGTTTGGATTAGTTTTCTTCCTCACTGCTTTTGCCCTTGAATTGCCAATGTTTTCTGTGGGCTTAAACACCATTTTATTACGTTTTTTTTTTAAGTACACCCAAAAAGATCCCAAGACCCCTGAATGAATCTGGTGTTTGCCTACAACTGCATTTTCTTCTTTTTCACCATTTTGCTCAGAATATTTGAAATGCTGAACATTAGTGCAGAACTGGTGTCCGGTTTTGTGGCTGGGATGATGGACTGCAGAGGTGGCTATTCCCTCCCCACTCGTGTGGATGCTGCAGGGTACAGATAAGCTGCTTCTCTTTGACAGCAGTAGTCACTTAAAGGTTTCTGTGTCATTGCCTGTCCCAACCCGTGGTGCCTCTGGATTGTCACCCCCAGAGGAACAGTGAAGAGTGGCAATGCTCCTGGATCAACCTGCTCGGAGGCTCACAGAGTCAATGTTAAGACAAGATTACACTTGGGGATCCCTGGTGCCAGCTCCTCCTGCCCTAGGACTCAGTCCCCCTGGAGAGCTATTGCCACCAGAGGCACCCAGTCCATTGTCACTGCTCTGGCCAGGCCAGCAGTGGTGACAGCAGCTGTCCCTGTTTGCAGGGAGATACTGATTCCCCCACAGAGCCACAGGGGACAGGATCTGGTGAGCTCCAGTTCCCTGCTAGGGAGGGTGTGTAACTGTGCCCTCAAAGGGCAGAAGTTGCTCCAAGGGTTGTCAAATAATGAGTCATTTCTGATGGAGGTTTGAGGGCGCAGGCGGCGCCAGCGCAGGGACCGCCCGGGCGCTGCATCACAGCCTCAGCAGCAGAGAAATCAGGAAATCGGGCCCCGGCTCTGCCTGGGAGCTGCTCTTGAACGTAGTGCTCGGCTCTGTGTAGGACAGAGATCCTCCAGGAGTTCAGGGATCCAAGTCCAGGCTCAGCTGAGAGCTTCCCTGACATTGCTGCCCCCGGCCCCGCATGGGCGCCGCTGAGAGGTAAGAGCCGAGTCGAGGGCGCTGAGGGCAGACGAGGCGTCCGTCCTGCTGTCCTCGGGATGGGCACGGTGCTGAGCATGGTGGGCAGCGGGGGAATGCCCGGGTGTCCCCCGTTTTCCAGCAGGGGAGCTGTAGCTGGCCTCTGTCCGAATGGCACCCAGTGCCGCCGGGTGTGGGATGTGTGCTCCGGAGGGGAGAGCCCAGCGCGGCTCCATCGCAGCCGGGTCCCCTCCTGTCACAGTGCCGTCAGGTGGGGCACCTCCTCGCTGGGGTGACTCTGTGCACTGGGAATAAGCTTGAGCTCTGGAGTCCAGGGTTATGACAGCTTTGCCAACCCCCACTATGTTTCTGTGCTTCTCAACCTCATTGCAATTACTCAGGTTTACCAATTCATAAAAGTACAGAACGGCTCCAAAGCAAAGAAGGGGGCAAATATCTACTGTCAGGCTTTCTGCCTGCACACTTTGCTTGTGGGAACATTAATTCCAGTGATTGGAATCTCATGGATCAAACACCACCAGGAACAAAGAGCTGCTTTAGGACAAGGCATGTGAGTGTCACCAGGAGGGAGGTGATTCACTGCTGTCCCTGCTGGTGCCTGGGTGAGGCACTGGCTGGTGTCCAGGCTCTGCTGGCAGCAGGTGTCCATGTGGGGATGAGTGTCCATCATCCTGAGCCCCAGGGCCAACTGGGCACAGGAGAAGCTCTTCCCTTTGGTACTTGAGTGGAGGATCTGTCCCTTCCCAGCACCAACTGCCATCTGCACACAGGGGCAGGACTGACCAAACAGTTGCTGCTTTTCACCTGAAGTTTCTGTCCTTCAGTAGCAGAAAATGAAGGACAGTTGTCAGAGCTGCCATCAGCCCTCCTTGGACAGGATGTACCTTGGCAGGGGTATGCAGCAGATGCTGTTCTGAAGCTCTGTGTTCATGAGGTCCTCACCGTCCTGGAAGTGATCTGAGCTGCAGCCAGTCACAGCAGCCTCTGGCTGTGCCAGGTGGGAGCAGCACACAGTGGCTGCCTGTGCAGCCCCAACTTCACCAAGACAACACGTGTGCCATGGATGGGCTGCAAGGCGAGGGGATGGCTTTTGCTAGAGACAAAACTGCTGCCTTCCAATACTAACCTTGTAGCAGCTGCAATTGTCCCTGTTTTATTGTTGTGGATATGGGCTGGCAGGATCAGACAGTCCTTAGATCCACACTGCCACAGAGAGGAGTTTACAGCAGTGATGCAGAGCAGTGATTGTGACTCACCTTCCAAAGGAGCAAAGTCATCTCTGCTCCAAGGAGCTCATCCCACAGTGTGGGCAGCAGGGGAGGGTGGGATTCTGCCCTGTGGGATTCTGCCCTTCTCCTGTGCTCTGATTAGACCCCACCTGCAGAGCTGCCTCCAGCTCTGAGACCCCCCATCATCAGGAGGACGTGGAGCTGCTGGAGCCAGGCCGGAGGAGGCCCCGGAGATGCTGCAAGGGCTGGAGCCCCTCTGCTCTGGAGCCAGGCTGGCAGAGCTGGGGCTGCTCACCTGCAGAGGAGAAGGCTCCAGGCAGAGCTCAGAGCCCCTGGCAGGGCCTGAAGGGGCTCCAGGAGAGCTGCAGAGGGACTGGGGACAAGGCCTGCAGGGACAGCACCCAGGGAATGGCTCCCACTGCCAGAGGGCAGGGCTGGATGGGATCTTGGGCAGGAATTGTTCCCTGGCAGGGTGGGCAGGCCCTGGCACAGGGTGCCCAGAGCAGCTGGGGCTGCCCCTGGATCCCTGGCAGTGCCCAAGGCCAGGCTGGACAGGGCT
Source organism: Motacilla alba alba (assembly GCF_015832195.1). Lineage (NCBI taxonomy): Eukaryota > Metazoa > Chordata > Aves > Passeriformes > Motacillidae > Motacilla > Motacilla alba. The sequence goes on along the minus strand of NC_052043.1, from coordinate 4,642,127 downwards.
TGGAGCAGCCTGGGACAGTGGAAGGTGTCCCTGCCCATGGGAGGGAGTTGAATTAGATGGATTTTTAGGTCCCTTCCAAACCATACCATTCCCTGGTTCTATGATCCTCCCAAGGAGGTGACAGTGGGGATGAAGGAGGAAAAGACCCAGAATTTCAAATTGCAAAGCTGTCATATGCACCCGAGCATGACCAGCTGGTGTCAGGGGCAGCACAGGGACATTTTGCAATCATCCCACAGCCAGTGCATGTGACAGTCCCACCTCAGCCCAGCCCTGCCTGTGTCCCCAGTGCCAGGCAGCCCCCGCACCAGCCCTGCTGCTTTCCACGTCAGCAGGGCCATGGCTGCTGCCTCTGGTGACTCGGAGCTCCTGAAAGAGGAGGTGAAAAAGCAAGTTCCTGGTAAAACCACATTACTCCCACACAGCTGGGGTGCTGGGCTCCTGCTATGCCAGCAGAGCTGCTGAGACCTGGGGCCCCTCCTTGGTGGCAGAGAGCAGGAGTGCTGGTCCTGCTCCCATCTATGTGTGGGACAGGAGTGTCCCCAGGACACAGCTGACGCAGGCAGAGTTTGCAGCCTTTTCCTCCATCCCGCGGTGCGAGGCTGTGTGAGGGACAGGAGCTGCCAGGGGAGTCTGTGGGACAGCAGCCGTGACCTGGGACAAGCCAGGTCAGCCCTGTCCCTCCACAGCCCCTTTGGTTTCTTCTGCAGGTGGCAGCAGGAGAGGACAGGGAGCCCCTGATGCGCTGACGGTTGGCCATGTCTGGGGTGAGCGGGGCAGCACAGGGACACCAGCAATGCCAGCTGACACCGGGGGGATGCCGGTGTGCCCCCAGGACTGAAGTGGGGTGGAGGAGGGCTCATGCCCAGTGCCCCTGGTCCCCAGCCAGGGTTTCAGATGGTCCTTGGGGCTGTGCCTGGTGCTGGTGGGAGCAAAGGGGTCCAGCTCTCGCTGTGCCTACTAACACTGTTTCTCCTTGCAGAAGCACTGGCCCCCCGGGACGCAGTGTGTCACCAAGCATGACCACAGCAAGCCCAAGCCCCGGGAGCTGGCCTTCCGCAAGGGGGACATGGTCACCATCATCGAGGCTGTGGAGGTGAGACCTGTGGCTGCTCAGGGACACGCTGCGCTGAGAGGGCATGGCTGGAGTGCGACTCCAGTGCCGTCAGCTCAGCTGTCAGAGCCAGTCCCTCCCTTCCCAGAGGGATCTGCCCTTCCTTCCCTTGCTCTGAGATCCTCTCGTCCCCAGGGCAAAGGCTGGTACCGCGCCAGGCACAACGAGACAGGGCAGGAGGGGCTGCTGGCAGCCAGTGCGCTGCGGGAGCGCGGGGCCATCCGCGCCGACCCCAAACTCAGCCTGATGCCGTGAGTACAGCTGGGGTGACTGGGGGGCCCGGGGGGCCCAACTGACCCCCTGCGAGCTGCAACAGCAGATGAGTCAAGTGTGTTCCCCCCCATCCATGTTTTGGGGGTACAGCTGGGGACAGAGCATCCTGTAGCCATGCCCTGGCGATGGAGGGATTTGCTGGGGCCAGAACCTGACTTTGAAGAACCCTAGTTGTGCCAAGCCAGCTTGGCTGGACCCCGTGGAGAGGGGTTTCATGCTCTAGGGTCTGTGTAGCTTTGGCAGAGGCTCTGCTTTCCCCATCTTGCTGCTGCCCCTGGCTCAGCCCCCTCTCCAATGCCCCTCTCCTCAGCTGGTTCCACGGGAAGATCTCAGGGACGGAGGCGGTGCAGGAGCTGCAGCCCCCCGAGGATGGGCTGTTCCTGGTGCGTGAGTCCGTCCGGCATCCCGGTGACTACGTGCTGTGCGTGAGCTTTGGCAAGGAGGTGATCCACTACCGCGTGGTGCACGAGGAGAACACACTCAGCATCGACAGCCAGCAGTACTTCTCCAACCTCATTGACATGATTGAGGTGAGACCCCCCAGGCAGAGGGCTCTACCAGTGCCAGAGCAGGGCGAGGACCTCGTGGGCTCACACGGAGGCAGGTCCTTGTCCTGTTCTGTGTGGTTTTCACTGGTGTTTTACCTGGTGTAATTCTCTATCCCCTTCAAAGGCTCGTGGTTCCCATTCAGTTTGGGGTGCAGTGGGCAGATCTGGGATATCCCAAGGATGTCTCTGCAAACCAGCTGTGCCAGCTGCAGTCACAGTCCCTGGCCAAGGGCCACATTTTACCCCTACCCCTGCTTATTCAGTGCTTCATGTAGCAGGAAGACCCTGGTGGCCTCTGCCTCCCGTGGACTTCGAGGCATTTTGCTGTCTCCTTCCACTCAAAGCCCCCTCTCACCTGCTGACCCCACAGGGCTCCCAGGCTGTTGTGTGAGCTCTCACCCCTCCAGTGAGTTTTTCCTGGTGGTCCTTCCCTCACCCTGTCTCCTCTCCAGGGAGTTGCACTCTCATATTTTCCTTTTAGACACAACTTTTGGGTTGCTCCTTTCCCTTCTCAGCTGCTCTGGCCCCACTTTAAACCTCCGAAGGTTGCCCTGTCCCATCCCATCCCATTCCATCCTGTCTGGCTGCTTCCTCTCCCATTGCCTCTGCCAACTGCCCTCAGCTGCTGCAGCACCTGCCAGGGGTTCAACCACACCAGCAGCACCCCATATCCCCTGGGGTCCATCGTGGTGTTCCTCTGGCTGTGCCCGGAGGGGAGCAAGGCTGACACACGGGCTGTCCTTGAGGGTGGCGATGGTGTGGTCTCATGGAGCATCCCAAAGCTGTTCCCTGGACACCCCGACCCTGAGGGTAAGAGCTGGCATCATCTCCACCTGTTCATCCCTTGGCAGCATTACATGAAGGAGCAGGGAGCCATCTGCACCAAGCTGGTGAAGCCCAAACCAAAATCTGGGATGAAGTCAGCTGAGGAGGAGTTGGCCAAAGGTAGGGAATGGTGGGAGGGAACTGTGGTCTTTATTTTAGGGACAAGACTCCACTGTCCTTGGCCCCTGCTAACCTGCCCTTGTGCCCATGCCCAGCTGGCTGGTTGCTGAACCTGAAGCACCTCACACTTGGAGACCGCATTGGGCAAGGCGAGTTCGGAGGTAGGTGAGAGGACGGGGCTGGAGGTTCCCCAGGTGCAGCGTCCCCAGATGGCACTGCCTGATGCCCCTCCCCATCTTATGGCATGGGGAGCTCAGCCTGGAGTGCAGGAGGCGGGTGTGGGGCTCAGCCTGACTCCTCCATGCTCTCCCAGATGTCCTGCAGGGCGAGTACTTGGGGCAGAGAGTGGCTGTGAAGAACATCAAGTGCGATGTGACTGCCCAGGCCTTCCTCGCTGAAACAGCTGCCATGACGTGAGTGCTCCGTGCAGGCGTGGCCCAGCCCTGCCTGTGGCCAGGATGAGCAGGCACCTCCTTGACTCAGATCCTCTCCATTCCAGGAAGGTCCGGCACAAAAACCTGGTGTGTTTGCTGGGAGTGATCCTGCACAATGGCCTCTACATTGTCATGGAGTTCATGAGCAAGGTGAGAGCACCTGGCTACTCCTCAGCCAGTGGGACCCATCACCACTTAGATTTGGGAACAATATCCCTGTCCAGGGCCCGAGTCGCCACAGATGCCAGGCACTGCAGTACCTGCAGAAGGCAAAGTCTCCTGGCAGCCCCATCCTGTTGGTCCTGACTCATTTTATCCTCCTCTGTCAGGGCAACCTGGTGAACTTTCTGCGCACGCGGGGCCGGGCGCTTGTCCCGACCCAGCAGCTCCTCCTGTTCGCTCTGTAAGTTCCCCTCCTCCTCTGGGCTGGGATCCAGGGCCCTGCATGCCCCTGTGCATCTTGGTGACACGGCTCTGTCTCACTCGGTTGTGGCAGGGATGTGGCTCAAGGCATGGACTACCTTGAGTCCAAGAAGTTGGTGCACCGGGACCTGGCTGCCCGCAACATCCTCATCTCCGAGGAGAACGTGGCCAAAGTGAGCGACTTCGGCTTGGCCCGGGTCAACCCCAAGGGTGCAGATGCCACATTGCTCCCTGTGAAGTGGACGGCTCCAGAGGCCCTGAAACACAATGTGAGGGACAGTGAGAGGGACAGGGCTGGCCAGGGAGTCCTTCCAAAGCATCTCACGCCCTTGAGTTGCCCCTGCTTGTTCCCATTCCCCCTGACCCATCCCTGCCCCACAGTGGCCTCTGGCACAGTCAGCCCTGCATCTCCCAAAATTCTGCCTCGGTCCTGAGCAGAGGTGCAGCGGGAATTGGGGCAGGATGATAGGACTTGGGGGGGTCCACACCCTGGGGACCTGAGGGGGGGCAGGGAGCGGTCACTGTCCTCTGTCTTGCCCTCGGGAAGCAATGGGGACCCAATGCAGTCCTCAGCTGGCTTCAGCCTCCCCCTCTCCTGCCACCACAGAAATTCTCCTCCAAGTCGGATGTGTGGAGCTACGGGATCTTCCTGTGGGAAACCTTTTCCTTTGGACGGGCACCCTACCCCAAGCTGGTGAGCACTGTGCCAGGGAACACCACAGGTTACACCCCACTGGTACTGACGGGACAGGGACATCCCACTGCTCCCTGAGCAGAGCAGGGAAGGGGGTTGCCAGCTGGCTTCTCCATCCTGGCAGGCCCTGAAGGAGGTGACAGAGCTGCTGGAGCAGGGGTACCGCATGGACCCCCCTGAGGGCTGCCCGCCCACCGTCTATGCCCTGATGAAGAGCTGCTGGGAGCTGGAGCCAGGCAAGCGCCCGTCCTTCAAGAAACTCACAGAGAAGCTGCAGAAGGAGCTGAAGCACCTGAGGGACATTTAATCCCCATCCTGCTACCAGGACACAGGACCTGAAGCCCCTAGACACTCCAGGGTTGGGAGTGGCAGGGCAATAGGGGCCAGGAACAGGAAGGCCTGTGCTGCTGCTCTCTCCCTGTGGAGATGGGGCAGCAGCCTCCCTCCATCCCAGCATGGGCCTTCTACCCACCACACAGCCCAGAGAAGGTTGCCATGGGATTGATCTCCCCTGGCCCACCACAGTGGGGAGCACAGACCTCAAGGCAGCCAAGCCCACACCTCTGTGCTCAGTGCCAGGAGAATATGCTGCTTGTAGGGTCCCTTCAAGCTGCAACTCCCAGTGATGGGAGACAGGACTGGACATCTCCACTCCCTGGAGGATGAGACCCCACCCTGACTCAGCCCTGCCCCAGTGCCCAGCCCCACACAGGGATGCTGGCACAGCCAGCTAAACCACATGGATTTGGGCTTTTTGATTAAACCAAAGAAATTAGTTCAACAGCATCTTTAAGCCTCTGGAGTGAAATTAGGCCTGTCTCTCACCTGGAGCCTGACAAAGCCCAGTGAAAGGCTTTGGGGGGGGCCAGGAGCTCTGGCTCTTGGAACCCCCCATGCCATCCAGCCCTTCTCCCATCAGGGCTCTGTGCTGTGGGGGATTATGCTTTAATCAGATCCTGTATGGGAATTGCTTTCATACAGATTATGGGCACGGGGCACATCCCCAGCCGTGGGGAGCCCCCAGCCCCGCAGGCTGCCGAGCAATCTCAGTCTCGGAGGAGCAGGGATTAGCGGGGGCACGGGGCTGCTGCGGGTGGGTGTGCACCGCCACCGCCTCATCTGCTGCCAGTCCTTTGACCCTCGACTGGGTTTTTTCGGCTAATCCTCTTGTGTCTCCTCTGTGCTGACTTCCTGCACCCCCAATCCCCCTGAGTGCATGGTTCTGGGTGCCCATGGCATGGGGCTCTCCCCAGGGCTTGCCCCAGCCCCATGGGTGTTGACCCAGTTTTGGACCCATGTAATGGGGGGTATTTCAGCCTGACCCAGCGTGTGTTGCTGTTCAATGACTCCTTCCACCTCCCTGTCACTCTGATGAGGCAGCACCTGCTCTCCCCCTGCACTGCTGTCCCCTGCAAGCACCCTTAGGTGCAGCAAAGGGAAGGTCCTTCCACCCTGGCTGTGCCTTCCCCTCCTAATGCCTTAATCTGCCCCTGATCCGCAGTGCCCCTGGGGCTGGGCCCACTGACCTTGCAGGCACTGGGACTTGGTGGGCACCTTGGGGCAGGAGCTGCCACCACCACCCACTATGGCCTCCTTCTTCACGGCCGCCCTGAAGAACTTCCAAGGGGGCAAGGACGAGGCTCCCAAGGGGGCCCCCAAGGATGACAAGGCAGCTGCGCTGCCCAGCAGCGTGGCCCGCGAGGACTTTGAGGAGTACCAGCGGCAGCTGCTGGAGGAGAAGTAAGGCTTTGCTGGGGCTGAGCGGGTCACTGGGGTCTCCCAACACTCCAGAATCAGGATCCCACCTGCTGTGGGCTTTCCCCAGGGTGGCACAGGACAGGGACAGGGAGGCAGCTGGGGCAGGAGACAATGCAGAGCAGGTGCCCTTCAGCATGTCTACCCCACAGCATGGGAGGTCCATGGAGGTGCTGGCACAGGGCTGTGACAGCACCTTTGTGCACCACAGGTGACAAGGGGAACCCCCAGGTGTCAGAGCCCCGGGATGGTTCCAGCCCAGCCCCCTTGGAGCCAGGGGAGGGGGATCAGCACAGGATTGGATTCAGGTCCCACCTCCCTAGGACTGGGTGCTGTGGGAACCCAGCAGCTCAGCACCAGGGAGATGAGAGGCTGCAGGAGGAGTGAGTCCCTGCAATGGGCGCCTTCATCAACCACCTCTGAATCTGGGTGCTGAGCTGCATGGACAGGATGTGGCTCCTGCTCCCAGATCCCCACTTTAACCCTCTTGTGGGTCTCAGACCTTCTCCCTCCTGCCCTAGACCTGCTCTGCAGGAGGAGCAGGGTGATTGGGGTCGGGTGGTCCTGGGGGCTCAGTGAGGGGGGGTGATGGCGTGGCACCTGCTGCAGGATCGAGCGGGACAAGGCGTTTGCACAGAGGAAGGCAGAACGGGCCATGGTGCGGATGCACCTGCGGGACAAGTATCACCTGGCCCAGGTAAGAACCAGCCTGTCGGCAGATCCGGGGGCTTCCCCTTGACCCTACATCGCCCGGAACAGCCCCAGGCCTACGGCTGCCGTGCTCCCCTGGGCTGGATGGATTCCTGAAGAGGGCAGCAGACGGCCGCTGTCTCCGTCCTACTATCTGCCGCCCCCTGTCCATCCAGCGTCCGAGTCTGGCACTGGACAGTCCTGGAATCCCGCCATGTCCCCAGCCCCCTGGGACTGGCTGCTCTCTGTCCCCCGTTCCCTGCTCCACCGTGGTAGGCACCGCGTCTGTCCCCACCCGAACCCTCTCCCACCCGCGTTTAGGACGAGCGGGACGACGCCCAGGTGCACGTGGCCGGAGGGGCGGTGGAGCTGCCGCAGGACCTGGCAGCCATGGTGCACAGCGAGGACGAGGAGGAGGATGGCAGCGCCGGGGCCTTCGCCTTCCTGGCGAAGCTGCGGCAGGTGGAGCTGCCGGGGCTGCGGGACCGCGCTCTGGGCGGCGTGGATCAGGTTAGGGAGAAATGCGCCCTGATGTAGCACCGCTGCAGGTGACATCGGCAGCCCCTGTCCCCGGGAGCCGCGGGATGCCGAGGCTCTGGATGCCTTGACTTGGGGTGCGGGTCCCAATACACGTTAGGCGTGGGTTTTCTTCCCCAAAACAATTCGCAGTTGCTTTCCCAGGGTGTGCAGGGGTGCAGAATGGCTGGGTCCCCTCCAGCCTGTATGGTCAGGTCCCTCTCGTGGTGCTCCTGGTGTGAGCCCCCACATGGGGCAGGTCCCTGACACCGTTACCCCCCTCACCAGCCCTTGGCACCGTGCACGGTTTGGCTCAATAAATACAGCATTTGCCAGCACCATTCTGGTCGTCCTGCCACGTCCCGCATCCACACAGTCCCTGTCCTGGTTGGTGAGGGGACACGATGACAGCGCTGGAGCCGGGCTGCCCCGTGTCCCCTGAGCCACCAACCAGCCCGGGATGCTTGGCCGCTGGGTCCGTGCCCCCTGTTGAGCAGCAGCCCTCACTGGGACCCAGTGGTCACCCTGGCTCCCCCTTGGGGACAGCGCCGGGAGCGGGTGTGGATCATTTACTCCCGCGCTCGAGCATCCCCTCGGTGCGGGCAGCAGGGGCATCCCTTTGGCCGGGCCAGGGTGCCCGGCTGCCTCTTGCCCCGCCACGGACCCTGTCCTGCTGCTCGGCAGCAGCGCGGGTTTAAATGCCGCCGCGCCGGAAGGCCGTGGGCTGCTGAGATCACTAATACCTGCCTATTTTAGCGAGCTCTAATCTTCCTGAGTCGCCTGTCCCCGAGGACTAAGCTCGCTGAACCCGTGTAAAATGTACGGCCAGCGCTGGCCCCAGCGGCATCTCCCGCCGGAGCCGGAGCCGCCGGGAATCACGCTGTGTGTGCATGAAAGGAAGGACGCGCTGAGCCGCCTCCATCCTCCCCACGCCGCGGCCATCTGCTCCGGAAAGGCTGCGGGGACGGCCTTGCCCGGGCTGCCCGCGGCTGGGCTGGGAGGGGGCGGCCGGATCCAGCGCAGGTGGGCTGAGAGCTGTCCCCGAGCTCAGCTCCATCGGGCTCAGCCGCCGCTGAGGAGCTGGAGCACACGGAGCAGGGAGGTCCCTGCATCACGAGGTGCCCAGCTCCCGGGGCCTGGTGGCTGCTGGAGTGTCCCAGGGAGTGTGACAGAGGCCGGGCCTGACACCGGGGAGCCTTGGGATGTTTGGTGGCCCCACTGTCCCTGCTGACTTCATCATCCCTGCTGTCTCTGCCGTCATCCTCATCTCCGTTCACCAGCTTTTCTTCAGAACTCAGAAAATCTCCCTTCAGGCACAAACCCCACCTGTGGGATGGGACCGTCGGTGCCACGCCAGTCGCTCGCCAGGATCCTGACAGGGTGTTAGGAGCTGTGGCACCCAGCACAACGCTGATCCCACCCCACATCGCCACCAAGTGCCAGCTGCTGGGATGGTGGCACTGAGGTCCCCAACGACCTCTGCCACCATCACCTGAGTTCTCCATCCCCGTTCCACATCGGGGTCCCATCCTGCTCCGATGGGCAGTCCTCTCCCAGTGTTCCCAGTGGGGCTGCATGGGGACTCCCAGCGCCAGCTGGGATTCGGGTCAGGACCCTCCGCCAGGTCTCCCTGGCTAATCGTCCTGCCCCCCCGCCCTCCCCATGCTGCCACCTGCCTCCCGCTCAGCACCCTTTTGGGTCACCCCTGCTGCCTCCCCGCCTGCCAAAGGCCTCTTAATGAACTAAAAAAGTGATAAATCCCCGGCCGAGCTGGTCACGTGAGGCCGGTGGCCCCCGGCCGCCCCCCGGCCCGACCCCCGCCTCCGGCCCCACCGCCCCGGTAAGCTGACGCAGCGTCTCTAAGCGTTAGCAGCTTTGCGCGCTAATAGGATTAGGGAGGTTTAAAACTGTCATTTGAGTGAACTAAACCCCCTGATACTCTGCATTGCACCTTCTTAACCAATTTGCCTTCAATTAGGGTAATTGGGAAACTAGCAAAGAAGTATAGCATTAATATTTTAAAGTGATGAAGCGATTACGGGCCTTGGACAAGGAAGCAAATCAATTTGCTATCTGCTCCTAAAAGGCAATTATAATCATTTGGCAAATCAGCCTGCTGCCTCCCCCCGGGCGAGGCAACACCTTGTGGCGGCCGCGGGGCCGGCACGGCACACACAGCGCCGGGGCCGGGCAGCTGGGCAGTCCCCCACCCCCAAACCCGGCACCCTGGGGACCTCCCCGCACCCCCGGGCCAGTGGGGCACCCTGGGGAAACCTGCCGAGGGCCATCAGTGTGGGGCACACAGCTCCTGCACTCGTCACAGTGGCCAGCACGGGCATCGGGGCGAGCGGGATCCACTTTGCACCCCTGCCCCACGCATCGCCCCTGCCCCACGCATCCCCCCAGCACCTCCCCGCACTCCTGCAGCGCCGCATGGCCCGGGGAGGTCACCCCATCCCCACGGGCGCATGGCCTGCCTGTGGAGGTCATGCCATCCCTGGGGTGTGGTCTTGCCGCCGCCAGGGCAGCGCCAGACTGTCCCTTGGGTGGTGGCACACTGTCCCCAGGGTAGTGGCGTGCCATCCCCAAGACAACATCACACTGTCCCCAGAGAGGTGTGAGACAGGGCAGGTGAAGCCTCACAACCCCAGAGGGGGACAATAGGATGGCCTCGGGGCCCACACCAGGACACAGAGGGGGCTGTGGGGTCTCGCCAACAGCTCTGGTGGGGAGGACGCAGACCCACTCTGGGGCCAGAGGCCACCTGGCACAGGGTCCAAAACCCCCACAGTGACATTTGCCATGTGAAAGAGGAAGCGTGGCGAGGAGGGGAAGGGAGTGGGAGGAAGCCGAGACAGGCCCGGGGGTGGCGGCGGTTGCAGGTGGCAGGAAGATGGTTCTGGGAGAAAGTAAAAGCGAGCAAAGAAAGAAAAGGGCAAAATCCACCCCACATGATGGGGACTCTGGGCAGCACCAAGCACATCCCCCAGCACAGCCCAGGACCTCCACCATGATGTTTCCATCATTCTTTGGGGCCCAGGGTCAGCTGTGGTAGTGCAGAGGAGAAGAATGGTAGCCCTGCCCCTCAGCCTGGCTGCCTTTGTCCCACGCCCCCTTAGACCAAGGCCCATGGGCACCCGCCAGGGATTGTCCCCTTGGCTGAATCCCACAGCTGGTCCCCACAGGGTGTTCCCATGCCTGGCCCCAGTGCTCAGTCCCATGTCCACCAGGCCTGGTCCCATGGGCATTGCCCCATGGCTGCTCCCCACAGCTGGCCTTCCTGCCTGGTCCCTTGCTTTGGTCCCCGTGAGTGTTCCCTGCCTGGTCTTCATACCAGGTCACCAAGGCTGTTCAGAGGGGCTGGTCTCCATGGCTGCTCCCTACACCTGGGCCCACAGACAGACCCCAGAGCAGGTCCCCAGGCCATGACCACACCCTGGGTCCTCACACTGGACCCCATGCCTGCTCCCCATCCCTGTCCCCACACCTGTCCCCATCTCTGCTCCCCACGTGGGCAGAGCTCTGCAGGCAGCATCACTGGGAGCCACAGGGCCACCCACGCTGTCACAGGGCCACCCCCAGGCTCGCCATCCCTGTCCACGGGGGACAGCACCCATCACTGCAGCATCCCCATCCCACCGAGGCTTGGGGCATCTGCCCCGGACCCCATCCCTGGGGCAGAGGCTCCGCAGTCCAAGGAAATCCTGCCCCCTCCCCCTCCATCCTTTCTTCTCCGCTCCCCCTGTTTCTAATTCTTTCTCCTCGCCCGTAATGAGGGGATTACACGGCAAACTCCAGCAGGACGCCTTTGTGGGGAGACAATCCGAGTGGGGAAGGCAGTTCGGGGCTTTGTCCGCCACTGCCCCCCCGGACCCGTGCTGGGGGGACATTTAGAGCAATTACTTGTCCAGAAAGTAACTGTCAATCATTCTTAAAGGGGAAGGCCTCCAATTAATAACCTCGTCTTAATCCTTTGGACTCATTTCCAATCTGCGGTGCCTTGGTGACATCTGCAACACTAAATAAAGATTCTCCCGAGCCTTAGCACGGCGGTTCTGTGACAAATAAGAAGACTAGAGGCAACTTTGGCTGCCAAAGCTGCGAGATTGGTGAGGTTGAGCCGCTTGTTTGGTTCCCGGGAGGGACCAGCAAAGTTAAATACTCCTGGAAAAGCCGAGTTGGGCCCAGAAGGTAACGCTGTTTTTTTCCAATTCGGGACAAAGCGCTGAGGGAAGATGCTGAGAAAGGGAGTGGGTGTCCTCAGGGTGTGCCTGGGGTTGGTGTTGGGGACGGGACTGGCACCATTCCCTGGGGACTCAGGAGCCGGTGCGGGCGCCCGCCAGTGTCACTTGCCCTGAGTCACACAGAGCCAGGGGGGCAGGAGCCACCCATGCTCCGACCACCCATCCCTGGCGGCTTGAGCCCAGGGAGCCAAATTCTGGCACCCCGATGGGCTTCCAAAGGCAAAGAATGGGCTCCTAGTGGAAGGTGGGGCTGTCCCTGGACTGTCTCTTCCACATCCCCTGCTGACAGGGGAGGCCACCTGTCCTCACTGATGCTTCGCTCAGGAAGTGAGGGTTTTACCCACTTTGACCAGGGCTCAATGTCATTTCTGTTACTTTTTTTGGGTGTCTTTACCAGCAGCCATTCCCTCCCCCCAGCTAGCAGCCCCCACGGGAAGACCATGAGCTGGAGCATCGAAGAGAGGGAGGGGGAAGAACTCTCCTGAGGTATTGGGTCCTTATGGTTCTCAGCACAGTCTTGCCGCTTAAGGGCTTAAACCCGAAAATTGCTGCTAGCATGACAGGGGTTGCAGGAAGATGTGCTTCGGGAGCCAGAGTTTAGCAGTTCCCCCACCCCCAGCTCAGCGTGGCCTGTTTCCACTGGTGGCAAAGGCTTGGGAGTCCTGAGGCCAGTCCCTGGAGGATGGGGAAAACGGGGTGGTTGGTTGGTGCTGATGTCCCCCAGCCCGATCTGTAATGCCCCCCCGTTCCCCACTCAGGGACATTCTGTGCCCCCCAGCCGGACCGAGGCAGATTGGGGTGGGGGTCCCACCCTGGCCCCCATCCCGCAGGTCCGGGGGTCCCACCCTGGCCCCCATCCCGCAGGTCCGGGGGTGCCACCCTGGCCCCCATCCCGCAGGGTCCGGGGGTGCCACCCTGCTGCCGGCTCACTGCTGCCCCGGTGCTCTGCTGCTCTTGGCTCATCTGTGCTCCCAGGTCGGGGTTTGCTGCTCCCTGGGAAGTTTTTGCCTCCTTTGCTTTCTGATGGGTCAGGGGGTGAACCATGGGGCTCCATCTCCGTACCTTAGCCCTGTCCCTCACCATTGCCCCTCTTCTTCTCCCGCTTGCCCCATTTTATCCCCAGTCCCCCCAGCCTCTCTCACTCATCCCCCCAGTGCCCATCTCACCCATTCCTATTGCTTCAGCTCCTTCCAACTCCCCCCCTGCCCCCAGCTCTGGCTCCCCCCCATTGCTCCATGGGACCGTGGGACATGGCTGGGCAGGGTAGATGGGGATCCTGATGGGGTGCTGGGTCCCTTGGGGGGGGCTGTGCCCCAGGAGGGTGCTCTAGGTGCTCAGCCCCCCTCTCTCCTCTCCTTGCAGGTGTGGAGCTGCGCAAATGAGAAGCAGGTAAGTGAGAGCAGAATGTCAGTGGGGGACCCTCTCCGTTCCCTGTGTCCCCAACCCCAGAAGACACTGTGATGCTCAGACAGTGACCACAGGGCCCCCGTTCCCCCTAGCCCCAACCCCCCCCCCCCCCTCCCCCACTGCTGCCTTGGGCCACCCCAGGGTGCAGCACTCAACATCCCTGCCCTGACTTGTGGCTCCCCTGAGGCACCCTGAGACTGCCAGGCTGGACCCAGAGCCCCTGGGGCTACAGACACCTCGCCAGGGGCTGTGGGGCATTGGGGCGGCCTCCAGCTCCCAAAGGAACACACCCTGCTGCACTCCCTGCACACACCCTGCACACACACCCTGCTGCACTCCCTGCACACACACCCTGTGCTGCACTCCCTGCACACACCCTGCACACACACCCTGCTGCACTCCCTGCACACACACCCTGTGCTGCACTCCCTGCACACACCCTGCTGCACTCCCTGCACACACCCTGCACACACACCCTGCACACACACCCTGCACACACCCTGCTGCACTCCCTGCACACACACCCTGTGCTGCACTCCCTGCACACACCCTGCTGCACTCCCTGCACACACACCCTGCACACACACCCTGTGCTGCACTCCCTGCACACACCCTGCACACACACCCTGTGCTGCACTCCCTGCAAACACAGCACCTCATGTGCACAGCTCCTCTGGGAGTACAGCACCCGCTGGTTTTGCAACACATGCTGCAGACACTGCAGACCCTGCAGACCCTGCAGACCCTGCACGCACTGCACGCACTGCCCCTGGGCATGCACTGATTGCACTGGACATACTGCCCACACCACACACCCACAGCACACGCTCTGAGCACACCACAGCAGCACCAGGACACGCTGCTCGTGTTGGCTGCGCTGGGCAGACACAGCACACGCTGGGCAGGCACTGCACATTGCCACACACATGCACACACTACATGTGCTGCACTGCATGGTGTGTGCTACAGGCTCTGCACGTGCCTCTGCTGCCTGTGCCATGTGCACTGCACACACTGCACACGCTGCACACACTGCCCATACTGTACACACTGCACACACTGCACACACTGCACACGCTGCACACGCTGCACACACTGCACACGCTGCACAAACTGCACACACTGCACACACTGCACACACTGCACAAACTGCACACACTGCCCATACTGCACACACTGCCCATACTGTACACACTGCACACACTGCACACACTGCACACAGTGCCCATACTGTACACACTGCACACGCTGCACACACTGCACACACTGCACACACTGTACACACTGCACACGCTGCACACGCTGCACACGCTGCACACACTGCACACGCTGCACACACTGCCCATACTGTACACACTGCACACGCTTCACACACTGCACACACTGCACAAACTGCACACACTGTACACTGGGTGCCTGCAGCTCCTGTGCCCACAGGCTGTGCATGCCACACACACACTGCGCTCCCTGCACACCCACGGTGCTGTGCATGCCCTGCATGAGCACTGTGCACACACACTGTGCCCTGCGTGCAGCAGTGCAGACACTGCACAGCATGTGCTGTGTGCCTGGCACACAGGCACTGCACCCTGGCACTGCTCCCGTGTGGCACAAACCACCCTGCACACCCCTATCCCTGCACACCCCTATCCCCACACATCCCCATCCCCGCACATCCCCATCCCCACACACCCCCATCCACGCTGTGCACTGCTGCACACCTTCCATCGCATGCCCAGCCCAGCACACCTTCCCCCCCACACCTGTGCCTCACTGGGAGCACCCCTGAGCACCCCTGGGCCCCTGCCCAGGTACAGGCACAGCCGCAGCCGCTGCAGGCACACAGCACACACCTCCACTGCGCACACAGCACCCCACACAGACATCCCTGTGTGTGCAGCTGGAGCAACACCCGACACCCAGCCCCTGGTCCCTGCCCTCTAGGACCCCCATTACCCCCTCCCAGCATGAACCCACTCTCCTTTTCCCTCCCCACTCCCATTGAGGCATTAGGTGAACCTTTGCTGGCAGGGCTGGGCAATGCAGTGCCTTCCCCTTGTCCCAGGATTACAGTTTTCTGCCCCATTTCCATGTCTGCTGACATCCTCACGGTGGAAAGAGACCCTTAATCCCCTGCAAATACTGCAGGAAGATTTCAGATGCCGGATAAAAAGCTTAAAGATGAAACGTTGCGAGGGTTGAAAATGCTTATAAGCGTCACCAAAACGGTTATTAGCTGGGGGACAGCGCCGGGTCACTCCCGCCCAGCCTGGGGACTGACACTGGGTCCTCCAGCGTTCCAGGGCCAGACTTATCCATGGAAGAGGCTGGACAAGAGGAGCTGGGAAGGAAGGAGGGAATTAACCCAGGCTTGGTCCCCTCCAGGCCAGGGCAGAGAGGGATCAGGTTGGCGCTCAGTGATGGCACTTCCATAAATCCTCCATTTTAGAGGAAATCTGACTTTTGGCACCAGCGGGTTCATTGGCCCGGTGGCATCTGAAAGCAGAGCCAAGTGCGAGGCATCCCTCGGATTCTGGGTCAGTCCCCAGGACCCCGGGTCAGTTCCCAGGACTGTGGATCAGCCCCCAGGACACCACAGCCCTGGGATCCTCTGCTGTGGCAGAGAGGATTATGCCTTTGCATAACCTGTTCCTAGGGCCACCCTACCTTCCCATCCCTCCGTTTACTTGTCCATCCATCCCTAGGCTGGGGACACGTGCGGGGCCCAAAGCCCCCAGGCCCCTCTGACTCTGCGGCGCTCCTGCAGGTGCCACCATGTTCCTGAATAAGTGCGAGGGGGATCTGGGTGAGCTGCGGAAGCCGGGGGACGGCGAGAGCACCCCGCCGGCCGCTGCCGAGGAGGAGCAGCCCAAGAAGAAGCACCGGCGGAACCGCACCACCTTCACCACGTACCAGCTGCACGAGCTGGAGCGTGCCTTCGAGAAGTCCCACTACCCCGACGTGTACAGCCGCGAGGAGCTGGCCATGAAGGTCAACCTGCCAGAGGTCCGCGTGCAGGTAGGGAGGGCAACGCCCCCACACCCTGGATCTGTCCCTGAGCAGTGGCAGAGGGACCCCAAGGTGCTGGAGAGCTCCTCTCAGCTCACAACTCTAGTGCCAATGCCTCCTCCTGTGCTCCAGTTTCCCCACAGCTTGAGACAGGAGTGGCATCTCTGCAGAGCCGGCTGCTCTTGACAAAGCCAGGGAAAGGGTTTAATGGATGAGCCCTGTTCCTCCATGGGGTCCCAGTTTGACCTAGAAGGTCTCAGTTGGGCCCATGGGCCAGAGGCTCCATTAGGGCACAGAGATGATTTTCAGAAATTTTTCCCCCTTCTGGTGGTGGCTGCTCCCATCCCTCCTGCTGCTCACATGGGAAAGTGGCCAAAAAACCCACCTTGGCTGATTGTGGCTCCTTCCAGGTTTTTGGGCTGGGAAAGCACAAGATCCTCATGGATTTGAGGGTTTTAAGCTTGTTGGAGCAGGGCAGATTGGCGGGGCAGTGGGACTGGGGAGGTTTTGTTCCTTAGGCTGCAGCAAAGGGCTCATGAGAGGGTAGCAGAGCCTGGGAAGAGCCTGGGGTCCCACCAGTCTTCTCCCCACCATGCCTGGACTCACAGGGTGACATCAGGGAGGGAGAAAGGGTCAGGGAGCTGAAGTAACAAACCCACTGTGAATGAAAGCAGTAGCCCCCAAACAAATGAACTGAATTCCTCAGGCCTCAGCCCCGTTCAAGACAATGCAGCCTTTTTCGTGGGGATCCAAACCATAAAGACACCTCTGCTGAGCTCTCTGAGCAGCAACCGGTTTCACAGAATCACGGAATCGTTCAGGTTGGAAAAGTGCTCTGAGTCCATAGAGTCCAACTGCTCCCCCAGCACTGCCAAGGCCACCACCAATCCATGTCCCCAGGTGCTACATCCATACGTCTTAGAAGTCCCTCCAGGAATGAGGACTCCACCACTGCCCTATGGAAGAAGTTTCCACTAATCTCCAACCTAACCCTCCCCTAGCGCAGCTTGAGGCTGTTTCCTCCTGTGCTCTCCCTTCCTCCCTGGGAGCAGAGCCCGACCCTCCCCCAGCTGCCCCCTCCTGTCAGGGAGTTGTGCAGAGCCAGAAGGTGTCCCCCCCCACCCCAAGCCTCCTTTTCTCCCAGGCTGAGCTCTCCCAGCTTCCTCAGCTGCTCCTCATCCGACTTGTGCTCCAGCCCTTTCCCCAGCTCCGTTCCCTTCTCTGGACATGCAGTTTGCACCAGTGCAGCCCAGTGTCCACAAAAGCCATGAGCAGCCCATGGAACCTCCCCTTTCCCACCCAGCCATTCATCTTTCCTCCCCTTTGCCTCCTGCAGCAGACCCCTGTGCCCTGTGCTGCTCTGGGGACATGGGGACCAGCACTTTAATGAGCGGTTCCCACGGGGCCAGACGTCCCCACTGGATTTGGGTCGCCAGTCCCTGTCATTCCTGCTGGGTTTTGGCACAACTGTGGCTGTTTAACTTATAAAAGCTGTGACCAAGGGGCTTGGAAGGTCGGATAACATTGTCCCATGGACTGCTGGGAGTCTGCAGGGCCAGGGTGCATGTTCCCACAGAGCAAAAGAGGCTGTGTGC
This sequence comes from Motacilla alba alba, assembly GCF_015832195.1. NCBI lineage: Eukaryota > Metazoa > Chordata > Aves > Passeriformes > Motacillidae > Motacilla > Motacilla alba. The sequence goes on along the minus strand of NC_052043.1, from coordinate 4,624,480 downwards.
TTACACCTCTCTCTTCCAGACCTTGGAGATTTCCTTGGTCTCTGGGGCTTGTGGGAGAGATCTGGCAGAGGTGCTGGGGTTACTGGAGCCCTGTAGGACAGCCCTTGTGGATGGGGTACCTCAAACAGGACACCCCCACCTCGAGCACTCCATGTGGGGTACCCCACATGGGATACTGCACAACGGGGCACCCTGCCTGGGGCAGAGGCATGGGGCACCCTCTATGGGACACCCTGCATGGGACACAGCGTGTGGGGCATACTGCAAGGGCTCAGCTGGGCACAGTGATCTCACCTTGGCTCTCACCTCGCAGGTCTGGTTCCAGAACCGACGAGCCAAGTGGAGGAGGCAGGAGAAGATGGAGGCCAGTTCCATGAAGCTCCATGACACCCCTGTGCTCTCCTTCAACCGGCCCCCCATGACCCCCAACGTGGGGCCCATGAGCAACTCCCTCCCACTCGACCCATGGCTGACGTCCCCCATCTCCAGTGCCACCACGGTCCACAGCATCCCCGGCTTCATGGGAGCCCCCCAGGCCCTGCAGCCCCCCTATGCTGGGCACTCCTTCCTCAACACGCCCCCGCCGATGGCGCAGGGCATGCAGCCCATGGCCCCCGCGCCCTACCAGTGCGGCACCCCCTTTGTGGACAAGTACCCGCTGGAGGAGGTGGACCAGAGGAGCTCCAGCATCGCCTCGCTGCGCATGAAGGCCAAGGAGCACATTCAGACCATTGACAAGACCTGGCAGCCCATTTGATGAACGCTCCCCTCCGAGCTCCCCAGCCGCCGCTCCTGCCCTGGCGCTGGCTCGGCCCCGCCGGGCGAGGGAGGACAGCAGGTGCTCACAGGACCAAAGCTGGCATCGGGCAGGGATGCCAGGCTGCCTCTTCCCCACACTGACCCAGAACCGGTGGTGTCAGGGGAGCTGGCAGGGCCCCACGGCTGCGGGGAAGCACTCCAGGAGAGCCCCTTTGCCTCTCTGAGGCACCAAGATCAGCTGAGGACCTGGCTGATGCTCAGGCATCCCACTGTGCCACCGGGCCACCCACCACACCCCACTTGGACACCTCCTTTCTCCACACCCCTTCCCTTTTCCATTATTATTAATTTTTTTTAATGCTGCAGATTTAAACAAAACTGAACAGAAATCTCTAGTTTTGTAGGGAGTACTTGGGGGGATGTTTTAGCTGCGTGGGGCACGCTGCTGGTCGTGCCAGGAGATGCGCCGAGGCCACAGGTGTATTGTGAGTAAAGAGATAAGCTGGACGGCTGCTGCATGCTGGAGTTGGGCGCTGCGGGGCCGCGCTCGGGCCGCGCCTTCCTTAGCACAGTGTGGCTGCCGAGCCTCTGCCAGAAAGGAGCTTTCCGTGCGGGCATGGGAGCACCATCCCTGCGCACCCTCCTGCCCTGCTCCCTCGGGATTCTGCGTGCAGGGCTGGGCCAGGTCCAGGCACAGGCGACCTGGGACTGGCTTGTGCTGCTCCGTGGCCTCAACAGCTTGCCACAGGTCCCCTGCTCGACGGTCTCTTGAGGGCTGTGCCCACTGTCCCCCGCCCCAACACTCCCAGAGGCGCCAGTGGCAGAGGGCTGCCGGAATTGTGCTGGGGGGAGGATGGGCAGCAGCGGGACTCCCAAGAGCCCTGGTGAGAGGAGGCGGCCAGCTGTGAGCCCTGAGCTCACCACAACAGAGTTCTTGGGGCACACCAGACCTGGCTTACCTGCCAGTGTTCCTTGCCAGGTGGGAGCTCGGGGGTGGTGACAAGGTGCCATGTCCTCAGGGGTCCCCAGAGTGGCTTTGCAGCTCTGTCCCATCTGCCCATCTGCCCACCCACTGGAGCTCGGGGCACAGCCAGAGGCGCCAGCACCCTCACCGATAGCAAAGGCCAGCGTGACTCCAGCACATGGCTGAGCCCACAGTGGCTTTGAGGTGTTAAGCACAGCTGGGACAGCAAGACAGAGGGGCTTATTCCTGGTGAGTGGGTACCCCGGGTCCCTGGGATGACCTGAAATGTGCTAGGTTCCTGGGATGCCCCAGTCCCTGGAGGAGCCAAACGAGGGACAACCCACCCCCCCACCAAAGGTTTTCTCCAGAAGATCTTCCCACTCCGGACCCGACAGAGTCCCCAGCCGGGGCTGTGCCGGGGCAGCCCCATCCCCACCGCGTCCCCCCGGCCCAGACCCCGCTCAGTGCCAGCGCCTTCGCCTGCAGTCCCCCCAGCCCGGGGTCTCACCCCGATCCAAACCCCCCGGGGCCGGACTCTGACGTCTCCAGAGCCCCGGGGTCGGGCGGGTCTGGCCGGGATGCCAGCGGGCCAGGCGAGGCACTGACCCCGGCGAGACCCTTCTCCTTGTGCCCCGTCCCCCGGCTGCTGCTGCTCGTCTGTTTCGTTAGCGACAATTAAACCTTTAACAACCCATTAAACGCATAATCGATGCTCCCCGGCTCCCCGGCCCAGCTAATGGGGTGAAGCGCCCCGGCCGAGGCGAGCTCCGGCCGGCAGATAATGAAGCAACGGCTGCGGAAGTAATGGGGTTTGATCCGGGGGACGGGACGCGCTCAATGGGGGCTGCGCTTTTCACATGACATAATTGCCGAGGCTGGCGCCAGCCCGGGGCACCCCTCGGCCTCCCGAGCGCCAACAAAGGCCGGCTGGCGCTGGGAGCGGCAGCGCCGCACCCCCGGCTCGTTTGATCGGAGCCTAA